>NC_135350.1:35729848-36093487 GCF_023851605.1 Tamandua tetradactyla
GTTACTTGTGAGAGAATTACTCTGACACAAGTTTCCTCACCATTTCTTGAATCAAGAATTTTCCATTATTTTATTTGAATTAAATTAGTCCTTACAAAATAGACACAAGTTTTAAAAAAGATTCCTGCAAAAATTGTATTTTGAAGGAATACTATCATGCAACATAATAGAAGAAATAACAGATGAGTTCTCTTCCAAATCATATTACAAGGATAAAGCAATAGTGACCAAATAAATAAAATGGACTAAATTTTAATATCAATTTTAGATTTAAAATGAGGATTTACTTTCACTCCTGTAACAAAAAAAAACACCTCATTCTAAATATAAATTATATTTTGAGGTACTAGCTAATCTTTAAATATGCATACTAATCAAAAAATGTATCTTCATACATAAATTTGTAGAATCAATAAAGGTTCAGAAGTTCTGCCATCAAGAATTTTACACTGTGACCATTTATTACAAAGGAAAAGTCTGGAGCACAATATATATCCCAAAGGCTGATAGCTGTTGATGATCACCCTTTAATGTCACTAAATATTGATAATTAATGTCACTAAATGTTGATAATTAAATCTACCAAAAATATGTTTTTTTCATAACGTTTCAAACTTGTATCTTTCTTGGTGCAAAAGGAAAATAATTCAGCTTCCTCTGTTCCTCTAAAATCCTTATTTTGAAAATGTTAAAGACAGGGAGTCCCCATAAGGAAGTTTTCCCCTACCATATTATGTTAATAAATTACTAGCTTGTTTACCATAAAACTTCACAACCATAGTTTAGATCTTGTACCAGCCTCTCCAGAACACCAGATAGCTCCATCTCCCTACCCCATATTAGTGACAGAAACTACTAATATCAAAAATTTAGAATTGCCATAGCCTAAACAACCCCAAAGAGAGGTAGGGAAAGATCAAAGGTGATGATGGAGTTATACAGAGAAGACAAGACTTAACAAATGAATATGAATGCTGAATCATTAAACTGACATCTCTTTTAGTTTCCAGTATTTTAGAGCAGCTAGAAGTAAAAACCTAAAATTGGGAAATTGCAAACCATGTCAAAGTCTGAAATATGTTCTACAACTAATTTTGGTGCTGTGATTTGAAATTTATAGCTTTTTTGTATATATGTTATTGTTCACACAAAAAAAGAAGGAAAACATCTATTGTGATGATAAAAAGCATTTAAGCCTTCTAGCCTTCTATATTCTGGAGCAGCTAGAAGGAAAAATATGAGAGGATCGTATGGTAGCTGTGGTAGTTAGGTTCAGGTGTCAACTTGGCCAGGTGAAGATACCTAGTTCTGTTGCTATGGACATGAGCCAATGGCATGTGAACCCCATCTGTTGCTGATTATATCTGCAGGCATGCCTGCTGCAATGAATGATGTTTGATTTAATTGACTGGTGCTTAAATGAGAGAGCTCAACGTAGCACAGCCCAAGCAACTCAGCATACCTCATCTCAGCACTCGCAGCTCAGCCCAGGCCTTTGGAGATGCAGAAAGGAATCATCCCAGCGAAAGATGTTGGAACCTAGAGGCCTGGAGAGAAGGCCAACAGAGACCGCCCTGTGCCATCCCACATAAGAAAGAACCTCAGTTGAAAGTTTAGCTGCCTTTACTCTGAAGAATGATACATTAACTAAATAATTCCCTTTTATTGAAAGCCAACACATCTTCTCTGGTGTGTTGCATTCTGGCAAATAGCAAACTGGACAGTAGCCCATGACAAACTCTGGGATCTATCCTGTAACAACTTTTTGAAGAGTGCTTTGAAAACAATTGCTTTTTTATTTCTTTGCTTTGTGTATATGTTATACTACACAATAAAAAAAGTTAAATAAAATGATCTTGTAAACAGTTTAAGTAAGGCAGCAGTTTAATGATTGTACAGTATTTTTTGCATGTGAAAATGTTAGCAAAAATGGATAAAATTACCTAGATGGAGTCTATGTTTGTTATCTTCATTATTAAAAAATAAGAAATATTTGGCATGGAAAAAGCTAACAGAAATACCATACGTGCTTCCTTTAAAATATATAGTTAGATTATTATAGAGGCTGATAGTTAATAAATCCAGCCAATAAGTCTGAAGTTTAAAATCAAGCAATGTGTCACCTTCTTTAAAGGACTAGAACCAATGTTGTCCTGGGTACAACTTGCCTCGCCTCACAATAGGAGACAGTATTCATCTCTTTTTTCAACTCCATGTTCAGTGATTTCAAATTTTTACCTTAAATCAGCCACAGTGGAGTACTTCATAGAAATCAGTAAATGCTACAAATCAGGATATTGTTTACATTTTACTTTTGAAGCACTAGTTGTTAAATATATAGAAGCACACCATCAACCAATAGCATGCATTCAAGCAAAACCAAACGAAAAGCAGATAGCAGAAATTTGTAATTTTGTTATTTTCTGAAGATAAATATGGAGAAAAGTCCAATTATTAGATTTTTATCAACAATTTATATGGGCAAACACCTGCTTTGGGCACATTTCTTTATATGTAGAACTCTCCACTGCTGCTTTTCACTTCTAATCTCTATAATGTTCTAGTGCTAGAGTTTCTTTTTTAAAAAAAATTTATTTTGCTCTTGAAATGTGCTGATAGGAAGGTGTCAGCTGTTTATAAGCTCTTGGAATCTTTTCACTGAAATGTGCTAAAACTTATCCTTAAAAAATTCCCACCAAATAATAATGAATGGTAAAATTCAAAACACTACACCTTGTGTCAGGATTATGAATTATATTTAAAACTTTAAAGAAGTTTACATTGAAAATTAACCTTGAATGCTTTCTAACTATAATTATGTCTAGAGATAATTAAATAAACGGTTGAGAAAAGAAAAAGGAAAGTGATTAAGTTATTTAATTTTTCCAAATTTTCCACAATTCATTTATCTCTATCAACTAGATGGGTCTGTAAATTATGTTGATTTTCAAATAAATGTTCTCTGACTTTTTACTTATCCAACTCTATTGTTAAAACAGATTTACCTTGTTATACCAACATTCTGTTTAACACTGATCTAACATTTTTAATGCCCTACCATGTTTCAGGAAATTTGCTAGATACATTCCCAGTACTCATTTCTTAAACATAAATTTAAAAGGCATGGGACAGTTGGGGGGTTAGGAGGACAGAGGGAGAGTTACCAACAACCTTGGATGAACACTCCTATTAGCTGTTATTTTACTATTAACTAGATTAGTCATCTGTACTTGAGATATTACAGTTGTCTTCCTTGTCAGTTAGCCTTCATATATGCAATAAGAGAGTGACAGAGAGAACAGAGCAAGCGAAAATGAATCATTAAAACAGAAACTCTCTGTCGAAATTAAGCAAACATTCCTTTCTTTTGTAAAATAATGAATCAAATAGAAAAAATTAACATAGAGGATAAAAAAATGTCTGTGGTTCCCCTCCCTTACTATGGTCACTTCTTTTTATCACCAGTACTGATGAATAAAGAACAAGGAACAACAACAGAATTTCAGACTTAATGTCAGAATTTTTATTTTATTTTTTTAAGGGCAAGGTTGGAGTTTTTATTGTAACTGTTAATGGAACACCTCACTAAAATGAATAACCTTTTTGCTTTAACATGCTTACTTAGCACATGAAAGGGCTGAATGTCAAACTTTAAAAAAATATATTTATAAAGGATTTGATAATTGGAGTTGCTTGGAATATGCATGTATATTTTAATAGCAGCAACAGATCTTCAAAGAAACAAGACAAAATTAAGAGTGTGAAATTACACTGAGATAATTCACACTTGACCCACCTCAAAATTAAAATCTAAGATATCAACAGATAAGCTTTGCACAAGAAATAAGTAATGGAGGTTTTAGAGCAACAGTTTTATACTTAAAGAACTATTTGAGTTATTGCTTTGTGGTTGTATGATGATTTATATTTATCCCTTTCCTCTGAAATCGGAATAATATTTGGTTACAGCAAAATTCTCAATGTTTGAGAAGAGTGAGAATATACGGAAAAAACAATTAAAAACAAAAAACAAACAAACAAAAAAACAATCCCCAAGCCCCTAGGCCTTTCTTCCAATCTTGAAGATTTAGGAGGTCATCTTAAAAGCACCAATGAACACCACTGTCATCTACTCCGTGAAAAGGTCCAAAGAGCTTCAGAAAAGTGTCTCTACTATTCACATTTTTTATCATTCATAATGACCTTGATTAAATAAGTCTAACAAGTTTTGTGGTGTGTCCTTATTTCACATCCTAAGAGTATCTTCCACACTTTGTTCACAGGTGAAAGAACAGTCATCTATTTATTTTGGTAAACATTCCAGCTGACACTCATGTTTATTATTTCTATTCCACTAACAATTGTTTCGATGGCAGGAAACTGAATGAAATATATTTTCCTTTCACTTATTTGTTTATAAATAAGTATCAAATAGCAAATATACTCAAGGTTTGGGAGAGAAGATCACAAGACCATGGTCCTCATGGACCTTCAGCATCTCGTAGGCTAACAGAAGATTATACTCACTGTTCCAATGTGGAGGTCTCAATGCTCTGACAATAGAGGAAAAGTAGTCTGCTATAGATGCTATCGAGGGCAAGGAGAAAACATTAAAGGGATTATCAGGATAGTAAACCCCGATAATCATTTTAGAAAATGAGATCTGACTGCAGCATAGAAAGCAAATTGGTAGTAGGGAGACCGATTACAAATTTAATGCAGTAAACTAGACTATCTCTGATGGAGGAGCATTTGGAGGAAGAGAGATTTGAAAGGAATTTACAGGTACTATCATCCTAAGTATAGAAAGATTTCAGGATGCTTAAATCAAACAGCTATAACACCACATCCTAATCCAGTGCTCCTTCTCCAGGATGGATGAAAATATCACTTGGAAAATCTTCAACATTTGTATGTTGGGCTGAACACCAGGCTTCTTAGAATCTTTAGAGCAGAGCCCAGCCATTGACTATATTCTACCTCCAGATCTGGCTGCTAACCCAGGTAAGTCGGGTGCAAGCATACTGTCTTACTCACTTTCAAAGTTATGTTTTACAAAAAGCACGCATTATAGATAAGTATAAAAAAATGATACCCAAAGCTGGCTTAGAAGATTAGCAATATTTATACTGTAATGGTGAATCGCACAAAACGAAGGAATTGCTAATTTCCAGAATGAACTGCTTGATGAAAATTTATGTATCTAATAAAAAGTGGTCTGAATAATCACCAATGCAATGTCAGTTACTAATAAAATAAATCTGGAACAAGCTAAAATTTTAAGAATGTCTAAGGCAACTAGCCAATAATAAAAATAGCAAAAAAAAATTTAAACATGTAGTACTTAGAAAAAGTTTTAGCAAGAAGCAAATTGTAAAGATAGTTTTAAAGTACCAAAAGTAGAACAAAATATCAAGGCTAACTTTTGTTAAATCAGTAAAGGCAATATTGACAATATGGAAAAGATTTGCTGAAAGGTAGAATAACTTAAATGATAGTAAGAGTTTTCAAAGGAAATCGTGCTCAGTGTTCCATACCTGAATTGATTCTAGAAATTTGGGGAAAGTAAGTTAATAACCTATGTAGACATCCTTCTAGCCAAGCAGTCTATTGGTGATTTTCTTACTCATTCTCTTTGCCTAGCACTCTACCCTCCTAAGGAAATCTTGAACATGTTGGGCTACAATTTCTTACAACCTCACAGTTACTCTCTTTGAATATTTTCAAATGCTATATGTAGGTGCTGTTCCCTTGAAATATTAAAAGATAATGTTTCATTGACAAGAACAGTGGTATTTCTGTTTTTTAAAAAGTGAAAAATATATTATGAATGCATTGCATGCACTTGTTGAAGTGATAAATTTCAGAGATCAATGGGGATTGATAAAATCTGATCATATACCCGTGTTATAAAACACCATGAAAACAAAAATTGCTGATATTAATAACTATGCTTATAAAATACGCAGATATTTTTGTTAGTACTCATGCAACAAAGGAGTTAATAGTGTCAAAAAAAGGCATTTTCTAGTATGAGACATTAGACTAATGAAGTACTTACTTTATCTTTAAAATCAGACAAGGATTTCCTGCAGTAAAAAAATAATCTGTGTACAAAAGTTGAAAAAGTATGCATCATAAAAATAAGCTCATAAAATAGTAATAAACATTCATTTTCTATATTAAAAAGTACTGTTAATCTAAGACAAATAGTTGAGTATTAAACTCATATTTAGTAATGAAAAGCAAACTGCAGTTTTAAAATTTCTGACTCAGAGAACATTTCAACAGGCAAATTTCTTTAAAGACAACTGTTATAAATATTTTATTACTAGAAGAATTGTCTGTGTTAATCATATAATGATTGTTTATAATAAAACATTTAGAGCCCCTGCTCTCTGAATGGGCTGCATAAACAAGTGTAATTATTGCTCACTGTAAATCAGCTTTTAAAATCAATTTTCTTCAGTTTCTTCAAATGCTAAATGAAGAGAAACAGATGGGAATATAAAAACAGTCTCAATGTATTTTGCACATTGACTATACAGCAAATAGGGCTGAATATTTTACAATTATAAAAAAATTACCCTAAGAAAACCTTTTGACACTCCCTGTTAGTTCTGCCTGCTTCCTTTTTATTTGCACTGTTTTTTTTCATGAAAATCAATACCAAAAAGACAAACAGAAAGCTGGGTAGTTGAATGTCTACAACTTTGAGAATACTATTTCTTAATATAACAGCTATTATTAAATGTGTCTTGTTCATAGAGAGTCAAACTGTATGTCAAGCCAAAGGGCAAAGAGATTCTTAATTATCTATTCATGCTCAAGAAAAAGATTATTTTGTCAGTACAGAAACCATATAGTCAGATACATAGACAGTAATCAGTGATATATAAATACTTGAACACCAGCTCCCCAAAATAAAAAGCTCTAGTTTGTATTTTTTGCTAATTGCTATGATATAAATAATCCCATGTGGCTGATCTCAAGCTCTCAAAATGACAACAAAGAATCCATAATTGGGAAATATACACAGTAGCTATTAAATAGCATTTCCACCATACAGATTCAATAGGTGTAAATAAGCTTGACTACAGCAATGGAAAAATATAAAATCAATAGGAGATGATCAGTTTTTAATACTTATTAACTTTTTGGGGGGCGGGGTGGGAGGGGTGCATGGTCTGGGAATTGAACCTGGGTCTCCCACGTGGAAGGTGAGTATTCTACCACTGAGCCACCCATGCACCCAATACTTATTAACTTTTAAGAATAAAATTTGTTTAATTAAAAGTTTATATAATTTAAATTTTTATTTGTGCTTAACAGCCAGCTCACAAAATTCCTGAAATTTTAATAAGCAGAGGAATGCCGGCAGCATTCCAGCACACTCCAATACAGACTGCAGAGACAAAGACCAGCCAGTGGTATTTAGACTAATCTGAGACAAAGAAAAAAATCTCTTCTAGTTTTCACTTTTAAAAGTTGACAAGAGGGGCTTGCAAGGGTAGTTAAGTGGTAGAATTCTCGCCCGCCATGCGGGAGACCCGGATTCGATTCCCAGCCCACGTACTTTCCAAAAACAAAACAAAGGAAAACAAAGAAACAAGCAACAACAACAAAATTCAACAAATGGTGCTACAATAACAGGGTACTCACATGGAAAAAAATGAAATGTGACCCTGCCATACAGCATAAAAAGAAAAGCTGACAAGAACATATGTTTAGATGTTTCCAACAATCTAGGGCAATAATTAATCTTAAATTTTCTTTCTTCCTGATTTCTTTCTGGCCTCCAGGACTAGCTGCTAGCATTACTATCATAATCATACTGCTAGAAAAGCAAATACCAGTGACCATTATTTTAAAGTGACCATAAAAGCATTTATTCTAAATAGTAATTTGTTTCTGTTCTTACATCATTTATTAATATCTCCTATCAAAAAAGAGCTGTCTACTGAAAGATTCTGGGGTATAATATAAAGTCACTGAATTTGGAGTAAAAAATCTCAGGCTAGCGACCTGAACAAAGCACTTATTACAGGAAAGTCCTTTAAAAATTTGACCTTCACCTTACATATTTATGAAATGATATTAGTATATATGATTTTTATAGAAATCCCCAAAGAAAATAAACATTGTAATTATAAAACTCAAACCAGAACAAACTTGAATCCTAAGTAATGGCTGATTCCTGTGCATAAAGTTGAAAGAATTCTATTATGCATTTTTCTGATTAATCACCATTGTATTTGAAGACAAAGTCAGTCAAACATTGAGATTGAATTTTACTGGATTGATGATTACTGAAATCAAAAAATGACTAAATAAACTAACTATTCTTTCATGGTACTGTATAAATAACATCCCAGTATCATTAAAGTGAAGCCTATTTTTAATAGTTCTCCCAATAGCTTTATGATAATTTATAAACATAAGTTAATAACTGTTGCCCATTTTCTTACCTGGTTTTGACAGGCTTGGCATCAATTTATCCCTTTTAAAATTCCTTCATTGATTCTTAGGATGTTAATCCTTACTGAAGAGTATCTGATAACACCAAACTCCAAAAGTTCATTTGACATATGAAAAAGCTAAGCGCCAAGAGTGTATCTGACCCCTGCCCAATGTCATGCAGTTAATTACTGACAGCTAAATTTAACCAAGGTCTACAAACTTCACTGTCTACCCGCACTGAAAGACATTAATCTTAGCATAAACCATTACCTCTTGAAGAACTCTCTTCATCTTTAATAACAACGTCTTGACTGCTGTGCAGTCTTGTAACATCAGCCTGAATGGCAGAGAATCTAGGCCTCCATTTTCTTCCAGCCCTTGGAGGGGCCAATCTGCAGAGGGGCTGCCGGGCATTCGGCTGATATGGGAGCACCTCCCTTCCTGATCCACTTCTTTTGTTAATTTCAGGGAGAGGTTCCTAACAAGAAAAACAAGACAAAACAAAAATGATAATGCAGCATTTTCAGAGCAGTGGTTTTCAAACACTTGCTCAATGTTAATAGTGAAATAGAAAAACTTCCATTTTTACTATCTTAATTTCTTCATGATAGTCTTTGAAAATTCTGAGATGTTTTCTAAAAATTACAAGAAGGTCAATCATATATGTAATACTAAGATTCAATCAGGATAAAAATAAATAAATAATAGGGGGATAAAGAGTACAAAAAATTGGATCGACTAAAGTACTAGTGGTCAATGAGAGGGAGGGGTAAGGGTATGGAATCTATGAGTTTTTTTCTTTTTATTTATTTTTCTGGAGTGATGCAAATGTTCTAAAAATGATCATGATGATGAATACATAGCTATGTGATGATATTGTGAACCACTAATTGTACACTATG
Organism: Tamandua tetradactyla; assembly: GCF_023851605.1. Lineage (NCBI taxonomy): Eukaryota > Metazoa > Chordata > Mammalia > Pilosa > Myrmecophagidae > Tamandua > Tamandua tetradactyla. The sequence continues at coordinate 35,739,211 of NC_135350.1, forward strand.
GAAAGGCTGTATGTGTGCAAAGAGTTCCCAATAAAAATACATATTAGAATAAAAACTAGCCCTAAAATAATAATAATAATAATAATCCTCAGGTAAGAGGACTTGATAGCACCATTTGTCAGCCACAGTTCATCTTATAAAAAAAGATTCAATGCAATCACTGGTTCAGTATATTATTTTCCCCAATTACCATCTCATTACATGATAGAGTGTGATTACTTAACTCAAAAAATACTGAGAATCAGTAAGAAATCACTGACAGAATTTCATATCTAGGGTTTCTTATAGCATAATATGCCTAAAAGTGAAATGGAAAAAAAATTAAGAAACAAAAAATTAAAAGAAACTAATTTTGGTAATTGTTATTTTTAATTACAAAAGCAACAGCAAAAATAATTGGGTGGGCAGAGGTGGCTCAGTGGCAGAATTCTCACTTGCCATGCGGGAGACCTGGGTTGGATTCCAGGAGCCTGCCCATGTTGAAAAAAAAAACAAAAACAATTTAGGATTAAGTAAGACTAGTATGGAAAGGATTTTATGTAAAATTAGTGAACTAAATGAAAGATGCTTGACTCCATTATGTAATTTGCAACCTTACTGCTGGAGAAGTCATGGACACAGTCAGTAGCCATTTCTCAGTCCTTGCCTACCCACCTATTTTTTTTGTGTGTGTATAGATGTTTGCATATATTTTCATTTCATAAAAAACAGACATCCTAAGTCTAATGGAAAGACAGACTGTACCTTGAACCTGAACCCAAAATTGGGAACAAGTAGCTCCAGCTGCTTATCAAGATGAGAACTCTAAGTCTGCTTGATGTATGCTTCTTGTCCAGTGGGAAGGCCCCCTCCCCATTCCTGGCTATAGAAATACCGAGTCCTGGGTCAGTGTGGGTGTCCCTCTTTTCCCCACAAGAAGTGGGGCATGTGGAGCTGCCATCTACCGAGCTTGTCCCAAGTAGTTGGCCTCCCAGGGAGACTGGCCATGGTGGAAGATCCCCTGCTCTTTTGGACCTTTTCTATTATATAAGGAACAAAGGGGTCATTTGCTGACAGTTTCTGTTTTGTCAGAGCCTGTGTTCCCATGACATACCATATAGCAACTTACTCCATACTTAGCAAATAATGGTTAAATATTTAAGAGAATCATGTGTGCAAAAGCACATGCACATATTTATTTTTTCTAGGGGATATTTAGTTATTATTTGAAAATAATGCATTTTGAAAAGCATTATTCAACATGGCTTATATTGAAGACAGAGTTAAAAGAAAGGATATTAAGGTTGGTGATTTTCCAAAGGTACAAATCACATAGATCTAAAAATACTATGAAAAGTGTAATCTAGGGCATTTGTCTTTGTTAATGAGTTTGTCTAAATTTGTTTCCATTTGTTAAAACTCAAGGGCCTGTGCTGGATTGAGTCATGTCCCCGACAAAAGATACATTCAGGTCCTAAACCCTGGTCCCATGAATGTGAACGCATTTGTAATGGAATTTTCAAGGCTTAACCCCTGGCCCTGTGGTGTTAACTCATTTGTACATTGGATCTTCAAATAGTTTATCAAGTTGATGACAAACTCAATCAGGGTGCACCTTAATTGGATATGAAGGGAGTCCTTAAAAGCAAGGGAAATTTAAATGCATAAATACAAGATGCAGGAGGAGACAGAAAAAGGCAGCTCACCACGGGCTAGGGGCAGAGACTAACTGGCATCAAGCCACTACCAGAGTGCTACAGACTTCAGGGAAGGTCCTTCATTTTGGACTTCTAACCCCCAAACCGCCAGCCAACAAATTCCTGTTGCTTAAGACACCTTGTTTGTGGTATTTTGTGACAGAAGTCCTGGCAAACTAAGACTGGGCCTATGCAATCATAATAATAATTACATTATAACATAACTCAAGATTTGTATGTAAAAACATCTCGGGGCTTGTACTGGATTTCAGTAGGTTTTATAAATATATTATCCTGTGGCTCTGGACCTATGAAACTCAGACAAGTTATTCACTGCCAACATGCAAAGAAGGAACAGTCACAGGATACATATATATATTTCCATCGGGAGAAAGGAACACAGGGGTCACTGGATCCAAGTAGTTTTGAAAACCCACAGGGCAAAGTCCATTCGATTTCAAAGTCTGAAAGTCATTTATCTTTGGGGCTTCAGAAAGTGGCAGTCCCACCCTTACCAAGGGCCGATGCAGAAGTTTGCCTCTCTCCAAATATAACCTTGGGGGACAATGGGGAGATCAACTTTTTCTTGGCTCCACCTTCTCCAAGCATTGGGGCTGCACCTGGGCTCTCTGCCATCTCGGGGGCACATGCCCAACCCCTCCATGTGGTGGCAGCCAGGCTTTCCCCAGTCCCCAAGGAATATGCTTCACCCTCTCCAAGGCCTGAGGTGGCATGACATTTCCACTGCAAAGACATGGAAGGCCCACCCTCTGCCATCGGGGTCACCCTCTCCACATGCTTGGGTGGATCCACTCTCTTGGCCCAAGGCTTCTTGACTTCAGACCTCAGCCTCCATAGTTTTGCCTCTGAAGTTTTTTTTTCCTCCAATGTGTCCCTTCTCTGTCCCTCTCAGTTCCGACTGGCAGTGGTTCTCTTTAAACTGATCCTGCAACACTCTTATTAGCTTTCTCTGCAGTAGCCTTGGATCATGCCCATTAGACATAAGTAATTTCCACCAGTCTTTCCTGGATAACTCCATGTCTGATCCTGGCTTTCTCTGAAATGGCTGACTGGTTCAACATTTGGTTAAATCCTCACATGGGGCACCATTCTTTGGGGTCTCCCCTCATGGAAGCCCAGAATTTTCCAGAACATCAATTTCTGCTTTCTTAGTACCCAAGAGTTCAGTTCTCAGCTTATCTCTTTCCTGTCACATTTCACTATAAGCTGTGAGGAGAAACCAGGCTGCACTTTCCACATTTAATTTGGAGATCTCTTCTGCTAAATATCCAAGTTCATGGCTTTAAACTTTGCCTTCCAGCCAAAGCCATTAGTCAATTTTGCCAGATTATCTGCCATTTTAAGACAAGGATCACCTTCCTTCCAGTCTGTAATGACACACGTCTCATTTCTGTCTAGAGCCTAGTCAGAGGTATCTTTAGAGTCCACCTTTCTACCAAGACTCTCTTCAAAACATTCTAGGCCTTCTCTATCAAGCTCCTCACAACTCCTGCAGATTCTTCCCCTTATCCATTTAAAAAGCCATTCCAACATGTTTGGTATCTGCAAACTGCAGCAGCACCCCATTCCTGATACCAAAATCTGTTCTAGTTTTCTAGGTGTTGGAATGCAATATACCAGAAATGGAATGGTTTTTAAAAAGGGGAATGTAATAAGTTGCTAATTCACAGTTCTAAGGCTAAGAAAATGTACCAATTAAGGCAAGTCTATAGAAATGTCCAATCTAAGGCATCCAGGGAGAAGTACCTTGGTTCAAGAAGGCCGATGAAATTCAGAGTTTTTCTCTCAAACTGAAAGGCACATGGTGAACACAGTCAGAGTTTCTCTCTCATCTTGAAGGATACATGGTGAAACCAGCATCATCTGCTAGCTTTCTTTCTTGGCTTCTTGTTTCATGAAGCTCCCCAGGAGGTGTTTTCCTTCTTCATCTCCAAAGGTCACTTACTGGCGGACTCTCTGCTTTTTGTGGCTATGCCATTCTCTGTTCTCTCAGAATCTCTCTTATTCTCGAAAATGTTTCCTCTTTTATAGGATTCCAGTAAACTAATCAAGACCCACCTGAATGGGTGGAGACACGTCTCCACCTAATCCAGCTTCACAACCACTCTTGATTGAGTAACATCTCTAGGGAAATGATCTAATTGCAGTTTCAAATATACAGTACTGAATAGGGACTGCAAGAAATGGCTGAATTTATAAAATGGAATTAGGATTAAAACATGGCTTTTCTAGTGTACATACATCCTTTCAAATCAACAAACACAGCTAACAAGGGAGACAGATTTAAAAGGATGCAGGATTACTATGTCTAAACCACTACCCGATGCTGTATTTCATGTAGAAAATAAGCAAGTAAATGGTAAAAAGCACCATCCTGACAGTTATACAAAGATTCATTAATATTTCCTCTTTAAAATATATACCTAATATAATTGATTCATGTTTATTGTATTCACACACTTCCAGTGAACAATACAATAAAGGCTTCTATTTCACTAGTAATATATCCACACCTTCCATGGCCATTTTCTCTAAGATCAATAAGAATGAAATATGGAATAAAAATTAGAAGTCACAGTAGGTCTATTAGTATTTAGGTTAGAACTTTAAAAGTTATAATAAATTAAATAGAATTCTAGAATAGAAAATAATAGAATAGAGTTTGTTTTAACAGAATTGTCAAAGATTTATAATTTAGCTTGATGGCTGACACATAGACTGACTCAGAAAATATTTGTGTAACTGAAGTTATATAAAGGAATAAAATAATGAGTTAATAAAGCACAATTATTAATAATATTCTATGCAGACAACTCTCATTTATATAAAGACTTTTTTTTCATGGTAAATGGGGAAATTTTTTTGCATGGTTATATTACAGTGTCATCACTCAAAGTTTTAAAAGTTTCCCAGTACTTTTACAATAAAATAGCTAAATACTCCTCTGATTCCTTTTAGTTAGCTTGCTGCTTGTCTGATTCTTTTTGTCTAATCATAGATCAAAATGTCAGTGAGAATTGATTTGGTTTTCAGAAACCATGGTAGTGTGAAGTTCTAAGACTACATTTCAGGAAGTTAACTGAGGTTTTGAGGATTATAATAGAATATTTCTAAGCCTAAGAATCTATTTTTAGGTCATTAAAAATCGGCTATACACAAGTATGTATTTAAAAAGTAGAATTCGCCATTCATTTTATACATCAAAAGTTTGGATCTATTCTTAATTCCAAAGAGAGAGAATGATAGCATGTGTTCATAATTACTGAAAGTGTCTACATTGTATTCAGCAGAGAAACAGTTGCTGAAATTGCAGAGATTAATAGGATTTGGGCACTGACCATGAGAGACTAACCACGATTATTAATTTTTTTATTAGTTTATAACAAAAAATATTAAATTTTCTTTCACATATGAAAAAAATCTATTTATCTTGAAATGTTTTACTTCTACATGAAAAAGTTCAGCTACAAGACAACAGTAGTCAAAGCCATTCTCCATTAAGATAGAGGCAGTTAGTGAAATGGGCTATTAAACAGGGCTGATACTCAGCTGCATAGGGCAGCACAGCCATCCTGTTGTTTGTGGCTGTTGTGTAATTGATTGGTGCCTGTGCTTTACAGTTCATTAAATAGTTTGATTATCACCACTGATTTTAGCAATAGTCTTTTATTGGCCAAAGGATACCCAAGTATCTCTGGGTAAATCCACCAAAAAAAAGTCCCTGTTGTTAACAAGCAAAGGGGGGAAATCTCTAATATGGAGTCATAGCTTCCCCTAATACAGACAACCCATAATAAGACCAGTGGGGGTAGAGCAAGGTTCAGGTGCTCTCTCGTTTCTGCCTTAGGAGGCTCATCAAATAATATGATTTACACACTTTGGGACACACAGCTTTCTGTCTGCCAATACTCTAAATGATTATAGTTTCAGAAAACTAAACAAAAAACTTTACATCAAAAATAATAGTTCCTTAACTTGGAAAAAAAAAAGAGGCAAGATACTGAGGACTGGTACAGTGGCTCATTAATCACGATAACTACTGCAAACAAAAAACAAGGGCAGTGTAATCTCCCTTGAGCACATTTATATAAAGTACACCCTCTATGTGTCAACTCCATAAATCTTTGATAGAATTGCTCAATGATATTTATACACGCCTCATTCCTTATGAACACCGACCAAGTCTTAATAATTTAAAATATTGTAACATTTAGATAAAGTTTGAGACATATGTCCCTTCTTAGTTCAGAAGTACCATATAAACTAAGGGTGTGAAAAAAGATTAAGAGCAAATCTTATGAACATTAAGTTAAATGCATTCTTGAAAAAGTGGAGGATTTGGGAGTTTCAACCGGTACTTAAAATCATTTAACTTAAATGACTACGGTGAATTGGCTTTGTATTTTTCCACCGGGATCCTTTGTGTGAAAGGAATTTTCTACCAAGCTAGTTTAAAAGTTCTGCTGCAATTTTATTTTTAGTAAGATAGACAAGTTTAATGGAAAAATGTATACTGTGACATAAATCGTAAAGTGATTAAAGGATTTTTCTTTACTATGAGAGGAAAAATAAGTGTTATTTATTTTTTGTCTCACTAGGCATAACTAGCAGTACCATTTAATAATGAGAAATTGTACCCACCCACATGTATTCTTCAATTGTTTGAAATCTTCCCAATATAAAGACCAAAATGACTGACAAAATACAAGATCAAGTCATTTACACAGAGTTAAAACACTTACCTGTCCTATGAGAAAATGATCATTGAATGGGCTGACACCTTTCATTAAAATTAATGTCTATGGTCATCAGACATCTCAACAACTCATACCATATATATCATATGGATTTCTGAACTGGATTTCCAAAGAACACAAAAGTAAATACCATTTATATTTGCCCAGAATAATAAATAAGCATATTAATATAATTCCCTTCTAAAACTTCAATAAGGAGATTTTCAGAATATAATTTTAAAAAGTCTTATTGTGGAAAACACTATCATTTGAACCCCATTTCAAAAAAGATCCAGGTTATTTATGTTGAGCTTAATCTTAGCTTGAATAATTCTACTTTGAGACATAAACACAATGGCATAAATGTACTGCAATAAACTGGCACTCCAGAAGCTAAGAAAAACTATCTGTTTAAGGAACTACCTACAAAAAAGCTATTACAGATAAATAAACTATATATTTTCCCTATATTTACTTTCATAATATACTATTTATCTGAAAGTGTCATCTGAGGAAAAGACTTGTATTCCAATTGTTCTATCATTGTTTATTTAATACTAGTCTGTAAGGGCTATTACCAGCATCTTCTCTCTGTTAAAATATGATGGCTGTAAGAAATTTTTAACACTTGCATATACCTATGAATTGACATGTGAGAAGTGTCTCCTATAAGATGGGTCCTCAAGGTAAAACCCAATATCATTACAAGGTCCTCCATGATCTCTCAACAGCCTCACCAAACTTCTCTCATAGCCTCTCTCCATTGCTTTTTGTGTTCTAATCACACGGACTTATATCCAGGCCCAGAATGTGCCAAAATCCATCCTTTCTACCTACAGGGAAAGATGTCACCTACCTCCTTCAGAGTTCTCCTTAAAATATGCCACTTTTCCAGGAAAATCTTCCTTGAATTTGATACCTTATCCTTCAAACATAGACGGGTCCTCTTTTCTAGAATAAGCTTTCCTTTGTAGCACTTGTAAGATGAGAAATGAACTGACCTACACCTTACCTAATATTCTAAATCCATAGAAATGCTAGAGAGACTACATTTATTTTCTATTTATTTATTAATTTTGCATGGGCAGGCACCGGGAGTCAAACCCGGGTCTCCAGCATGGCAGGTGACAACTCTGCCTGCTGAGCCACCCTGGCCCACCACACATTTATTTTTGAATATAAAACATTGCAAGGGAGAAAGGTAGATAAAGTTTCAAGTTCCAGAATAAAGATGGAAGTTAAAACAGCAATAAGTAACAATTTATCACAGTGATGGCTTCAGCATATTGAACATGCATGAGGTATATACAAATCAGGAACTGCATTTTGTGTGCTTATGTAGAAATAGCAGAATATGTGCCAGTGACAAAAAGGTCTCACAGTTCTGGGAGATGTGAGAATTACTACAAGCAGAATGGAAACATTTACATCCCAAATAGGATATACTTTAGGAGTAGGTCCACCCCAGTACAAGGAAAAGGGCTTTTCCAGTTCAGCCCAATAAAGCTTAAACAGATTGATCCCCAAAATCAATTTAAGCTACCTCTAAATTAACTAGCTGCTAGGGAAAAAAACCCTCTTTTTTCTCTAAAGGAAGACAATGAAATGCAGACTTTCAAAAATAGATTATTCAACATGTGCCTCTTAGTCTAAATTCTAGTAATAAAATATTAAAATATCAAAATTTCCAATTTTCAACAAAAATCACAAAACATACAAGGAAGAAGGAAGTGATGGTCTATGAAAAGTAGAAGATTAAAGAATTTAGTAAGGAAGATCAAAACTGGGCCATACCAGACAAAAAATTTTAAAAAAAGTTCCTAAATATACTCAAAGTACTAAAGGAAAATATGAACAGAAAACAAAATGAAATCAGGAAATGATAATTGAATACAAAGAAAATATCAATAGAGAGATGAAAACTATGTGAAGGGACCAAAGAGAGTTGAAGACCATAGTAACAGAAATTAAAAATTCCCCAGAGGGATTCAACAACAGATTGAAGCTGGCAGAAAAAAGAATCACTATACTTGAATAAAAGACAATTCAGAAAATCCAGTCTGAGAAGCAGAAGAAAGAAAGGATGAAGAAAAGTGAACAAAGCGTCAAGAATCTGTGGGACACCATCAAGTATATACTTCGTGGAAGTCCCAGGAAGAGAAGAAAGAAAGGGGCACAGAGAGTATTCAAAGCAGTGGCTGAAAACGCCCCAAATTTAATAAAAGACATGAAAATACATATCCAAGATGCTCGATTAACAGGATAAAACCATGCCATGACATACTATAATCAAATTGTCAAATGTCAAGGGAATTCTGAAAACTGCAAGAGAAAAGCAACATGTCATACACAAGGTAGCCTCAATGAGGTTAACTGCTGATTTCATCAGAAACCATGGAAAAAAGAAAGCAGTAAGAAGACATATTTACAGTACTGAAAGCAAAAAATTGCCAACCAAAAATACAGCCAGCAATTTTTTTTTCAAGAATGAGAGATTAAGACATCCCTAGATAAACAAAAGCTGAGGAAGCTGGAAATTACTAGACAAGCAAAGAAGAAAATAATTGACATAAACTAATCCTGAGATAATCCATATGTTACAATCCTTAGAAAAGGATTTTAGACAGTTATTGTGAATCGGTCAATGTCTTCAAGGGAAGAAAATGGTCATGATGAATAGACAGGTGGTAAATTTCAGCAGAGAAATAGAAACCCTAAAAGAATCATATGAAAATGCTAAAACTGAAACCTACAATTTCTGAAAGGAAAGAAATACTGTGGAAGACATTGCTGGATACCTGTCCACTATTTGTTTGCACCTTTTTCCTGTTTCTTAAATTCCCAAATTTCTTCAAACATTGTTTCTCTCCTATGGCTTGGGAAAATGGGGGGAAGACTGAGGGTGGCTTTAGGGAAATTTCCCCTTTCTGGTAAAAAAGAGACATGGAAAAGGGAGTCCTTTCTCTTTTCAGTGTTGTTCTGTGGTGATGTTGCTGTCTGGAACTGATGGAATACTTTGCAAACTTAAAGAGAGTTAGTTGTGGGGAAACCAAAGAATAAAAGACCTGCCTCATTAATATCATCGATTCTCTGAATCAACCAACCCTGGAGACTTCATACCTTTGGATTTCTTGTCAGACAACATAATATTTTTTTAAATGTTTTATAAATCTGTGTTAGATTTTTCTCATAATCAAAGCTGAAAGCATTCTTATTAGTATAACCACTAAAACACATATGCCAAGAACATAAAAGGAGAAAAAACAAGGGTAAGATGACATAATTAATTGTGTATTTGCTTAATGCCTACTGTTGAGCCTAACATGAACCAAGGTAAAGAGAACAGTAATTGTCTTTCTTGTTCTTTATTGTATCCACACAACCTCCCATATTCTGTACAATGCTCTTATCAATAGAAGAATCAAATTTAGCTCTGGAAGAATCATCATTGTCCATTCAACATTCTCATATTAACAGATCAGGAACCTCAAGCCTAAGCTAATTTTCCAAGTGTCACACAGAAGATAAAAGTCAATGTCCAGAATTCTGGTCTCCTGATGTCCAGTCCTGTACCCTTTCCTCTATAATGCATTGCAATTTAGTAGGTTCAACATTTAAAATATATTTGTACTTACCTATTCTATTTTCACTGAGGCAGGGATGGTATAATATGAAGTTACAGTCTTTGGAAACTAAATTAAATAATAAGCACCCCCAAGTTATACTTTCCTTCTTTGAAATTTTAGAAAAAGTATGTATTACTTCAGAAAAGTCTGCTCATAAAAATGTTAAAGACTTTCCTAGTCAAGGCTGACTAGGTTATCCATATTCAGTAACTTATCTTCAAACTATTAATGTCTTATTCATTTCTCTCTTCCCATGTGTGTGTTTTCACATTTGACTTAAGTTCTGTTTAAAGAGCATTTCACTAATGAAAAGATTAGAATTTAATGAATGTAGAGATGAAAGTAGAATATAGCTAAGAATGATCCAAATTATTTCTTTAAATCCCACATGCATACATACACATAAAGATAAACATTTAATCTATGTGTGAACAAAAATATATATTCTTCACTCTGTAATTGCTCATTTGATTGTAGATATTGTGTGCTTTTAAATTAACAGCGTAACTGGTTTTCTTTCCCAAAGCATCAAAACACTCAATGGAAAGCACACAATCATCAGAGTCATTCCATATCAATGGAAATAAATCATTCTCTTATTGCACCCTCATATTGTACAAGTGTTTTTCAATTTAGAAAATATTATAGGCTGGCTTCCTAATAGATACCAATCAAATATAAAAAGACTAAAATTGCTCTCCTCAAGTCTTCCAAAAAATTCATATATATAACATAAACTCCCTGATGTGTTTTCACATTCTACGTTCAACATTTTCCTTATTGCTCATATCTCTTTTGTGGATTTCATGGAAAGTTTTCCAGTCTTTTCACCTACCACCTTAGAGAACAGTGATTTTATTTGGGAACTTGAAAACTATATCAGAAAAGTAAGTTAATGTTGAATTAAGTCTGATCACTGAGAAATGATTATTCTCATTAATATGTTGAAGAACTTTTAAACACTGAAAAAGTTCAATTCCATTCTAGTAAATTGTTGTTAAACTTCCTTTTAAATGCATTTATAAAGATGAAGACTATCCAAAAAAAAAAGAGGAGGTTTTACTATTCATTTTTTAAACTTAATGTCTTATTTGACAACAGCATTCTATAAATATATTTCAGATCATGAGCATTTTGTAATTGTTATATTTATTGTGCATTTTTAAGTTACTTGCTATGTGTATTTCCTATTGTAACTTTATATAATTAATTTGAAGCATTGGAAGAGGTTTCTATTTGTAATGTAATAAAATCAATAAGATGATAATCATCATGTTTAGAGATGTAAATCCTTCCTTTAGAATCGTTTTATTTCCAGTGCTATTTGTTCCTCTTCCTCTCAATATCAGAAATAATTCACACCAAAAAAAAAATACCAGTGTCTTGATTATTTCACATCCATAAGAGTTAGGAAATGTTGTTAATCTTTCAGAACAAAACTATTGCCATAAAGCTCATACATTTTCATTATCACATTAAAAAAGATAGAACCTAATCTTATTGTTTTAAGAGTTGTAAGTAAAATTCTTCTTTTATGACCTTTTAAGAAGGGCACATTATAGGTTTTCAATATAATTTATAAGAAAATTTATAAAAAGCTGTGTTACTGTGGTTACTGTGTATTTGCTTCTGATAATATGGGTTATAATAGAACTTCTTTTAAAAACTCTGGGATCTGGGATAGCTATAGTGTGCCCCTAGTTGGTTAGGTAACTTTTATAAAATGAAATGTTCTACAAATATAAGCAGCTAGAATCAATTACAGTATATGAAAACAGGCTACATTTAGTTGTCTCAAAATAAAATGCTGCCATAAACATACCATCAAAGATATTCTGTAAGCTTTATAATCTACAGATAACTAACTAGTTTTAAAACACTGCTCTATATCCTTTACCTTTTTAAAATATTCAGAATTTGACAAGCTAAGTGTGATAAGTGTTAGCCATGGAACTATAATCTAGGAAGTAATGCTTTCAAAGAGAAAATCAATTCTTACTTTGTAACTTGGCATAAAAGCAATCCTAAAATACAGTGGCTAGAAAACTGTAAAACTTCCAATGCTTTCCAGGGCTAAAAAAATTTGGTGGTTATGACTTTGAGGACAACTTTAGAGCCATAGAACTTTATCAACTTGGGGAAGATTAATAAATCTTACAGCAAATTAATTCATCAAACGTCACTCTTTCCATATTCAAGGTAATTGTAGGAAATGTGAGAGTTTGTATTTGTTTGCATTTAATTTCAACCGGAAGAATAAGATTTTCCATATTACACAGGATTAAGTCTTCCCAAATGCCTTGGCAGAACTACTTTCAATACTAGAATAAATTTTTTTAAAAAATCCTTGGACCGTGCAATACAAATCACAGTGAACCCTAACTAAACCATGGACTATGGTAGATAGTATAATTATAAAAAATGTGGTTTCATCAATTGTAACAAACATACTACACCAAAACAAGGTAAGGCTAATTTTACACATTACATAGATATCCCCTTTTTAGGTGTGTATTAGAGTGGCTAGAGAGAAGTACCTGAAACTGTAGAGCTGTGTTCCAGTAGCCTTGATTCTTGAAGATGATTGTATAATGATATAGCTTTTGCAATGTTACTGTGTGATTGTGAAAACTTTGTGTCTGATGCTCCTTTTATCTAAGGTATGAACAGATCAATAAAAAAGATGGATAAGAAATAAACAAATAATAGGGAGAACAAAGGTTCAAATAAATTGAGCAGATTTAAATACTAGTGGTCAATGAGAGGGAGGGGTAAGGGGTAAGGCAAGTATGAGTTTTTTCTTTTCTCCTTTTTTTCTTTCTTTTGCTGGAGAGATGCAAATGTGCAAAAAAAAATGATCATGGTAATGAATATACAACTCTGTGATGATGTTGTGAGCCATTGATTGTAACTATGTCAAGAATGTTTGTATGTTGTTTGCAATAAAATACTTAAAAAAATAATGGGATAGTATATGAGAAACCTATAATTTATGCATGATTATTCAGGAAACCAACAACTTCTCTAATACAAACAGAAAGAGAGATAAAAGAAAAAAAAGAGGGAGAAAGAGGAAGGCAGGCATGAAGGCAGGCAGGCGGGAGGGAGGGAGGGAAAGGGGGAAGGAGGGAAGGGGGAGGGAGGGGGAGGGGGGAGGAAGGGAGGGAGGGAGGGAGGGAGGGAGGAAGGAAGGAAGGAAGGAAGGAAGGAAGGAAGGAAGAACTGTCAAGAAAAAGTCATCAAGAGTGATTTTTAAATATATAAATTCAGGGTCTATTTCAAACCCACTGCATTATAATCTCTTCCTTCCATGTATGTCATGCATTTAACCTTAGCAGAACAAACAATGTAGTGAAATAGCAGAATCAGTTAGACACAGCTTCTCATGTTCACTATCCATTCTTCTTCTCAGGAAAGATGGGAGGTTTTTGATAAAGTACCATAATTGTGGCTAATTGATATTCATCCTTTAAGATAGGACTAAAACATCCCCTCTTCCAAGGATGTCCTCTTTAACCCTTCACAGTATCTTGAGTTGCATTAGTTGCCTCTTCTCTTTCCTTCAGTAACACCCTATGAACAACACTGTCATTGCACTTATAACATTCTAATATGTCTCCTTTACTAACCTGGGAATTCTTTGAAGGTAGAGATCCCCTTCTGGTGAACAAGCTTAACTGTAAGTCACATGACCTGACACACATGCAGAAATATAAGACTCTTGTCCTTTAGATGACTTTTGAGAGATTAGGAACAAAGGTCACCTCCCTTGGAACCAAGATTATCAGGACAAGCAGACATCAGAAGCAAATCAAATGCAAAAGCTCCTTTAACAAGGAAGATCTGGCCTAAAATCCACTTTATCATGTATGGACAAGTCTATAAAAAAGAAATTGGGCCATGCCAAGTCAAACCTCCCCACCTCTCACCTCCTATTCATGTTAAAGCTTCCTTAACTCTCAGACTGGGGAGACAGATTTGAGTCTTGATTCCTGTCTCCTTGACAATCTCACATGAAAACTTTCTTTTCTCAAAATCCCAGCATCACAGCATTGGCCTCTGTGCATGCCAGGCAGTGAGCCCTGGCTCAATAACAATCTGACAACCATGAAGGGACTTCTGATCCCAGGACCACCTGCCTGGGGTGCTGTAGACCTGGCGGGGTGTGTTCCCCTTCATCAAATGGCTAGCTAAACCAGTTTGTTTAGTGGCTTGACAACCAGGGTCCCCTCTGCAATGACCTGGCACTTCATGCCCTTTGGCACTATTTTCAATTTTGAGGAAAGCTGTAGTTCTGGGAACAGGCAATATGTGAGTAACCTCAATGTGAGCACCTATACTCCCCTCAAATGCCTTTCTGTTAGGACTGGGGGTTACAGTAACCTTCTGGGACCAAGAAGGCCTCTGTGGGTTATGTCCCACCCTTTGATTACTGTCGGGTCCAAGTCCAAGACTTAAGAGGATTTAGTTATGAAGGTGCACATACTTTTCTGGGTGAACTTGCATAGTTTCTGGTCTGAAACATTGCAAAGGAATTAAGAACTTGTGCTCCCAGGTAATGTTAATGGTATACCTGACTGAAGTCCTTTAGGGTATAGTATACAAATTTTGCCTAAATTTGACTATGAAAAAGAAGAAAAAAAGACCTTACTTTGAATATGACCTGGGTCTCATATGACCTGGGTCCAGTACAGATTAGAATTGGGGGAACACTGGCCCCAAAATTAATCTTTGAATTACAATATTCTACAATTAAATTTATATTGTAAAAGGGAAGAGAAATGGCATGAAATACCATATGTTCAATCTTATGTCTTCATATAAGAATAAGTATTTACAAAAAAAGGTACAAAATTACAGTTCCAACTAATGAGTTTTGTATTTCTGTGTTTCTGTGTTTTTGTGCCTGACTCAAGGCTAAAGATTTTTGATTGAAGCCATAGGCTTTCTATTTATGTCTATTTGTTTGATGTATATTTTGCTACCTCCAAATGTTAACACCAAATTAACAAATTAAAAAAAAAATCTTCAGAGAGATCTCTTCAAATCGATTAAAAATAGATAATACTCCTAAAGTCTCAGAAATTAAGCAAACTGAACTTCTTCTACTTCCAATGTAGCGTTTTCATAGAATTAAACCCAAATGTTTTGAAAATTCAAGTGTATTAGCAAGCTTGAAAACTTCTCTGGACTCCTGATGCTGACTGTTCCAATGCCCTAAAGACCAGCGTTCAGGGTGCTGATGCTTCAATTACTGTAAACAACCTGAACATTGGCAAAGAGATTACCCACAACTTCCAGAAATCAGCCGCAACCTCCCTAATGCTCTTTGCTCTCCAAGAAAACAAAGCGTCTTTCAATATGACTGCTGGGGATGTTCCAGGAAATGGCAGTCAAATAGATCTGATAACTGGAAATAATTAGAAATGAATACTAGGATATTGGATATTCTAATGGTTACTAGGGCCATCTTATCTATCTTAAATTCCACCACCCTCATTTGGAACTCTTGAAACCAGTTTCAGCAGACTAGGATAAGAAGTTAAGTTCCATACAAATCTCTTTCCTTTCAGTCCAAGAAATAAAATGTAAAGGCCACCCTCTTTTAGATACTATTTCAACCATTTAGGTGCTTCCTTTCTGTTTCACCTATCCCTGCCCCAGGGTCTCTCCCTAGACCTTTACTGAATCCAGAGTGTTCTAACTTCCCCTCCTCCCAAGACCAGAACTGTCAATTAAAAAGTTTAGTTTTTTTTTTGGCCTTGCAAGATATTGTGGAAATTGGATTCCTAATATTTCTTTGATGGCTCAACCTTTATATGTCTTGTTAACAGCTAAGCAAATTGAGCTTCTTGCTTGGGATGGAACTGGTCAAGATTCCTTTAAGGATATGAAACAAGAGTCCTAAGCACTCTGGCTCTTGAACACCCTAATGACAAATTTCCCTTTTTCATGCTATCCATGAATGAGAAAGGAACATGTTAGGTTTTCTTATTCAAAAGTATAGAAACTCCAATTGATAACTGTGCTGATTTGAAATAGTTGTGTACTCCAGAAAAGCCATGTTTTTTAGTCTTCATTCAATATTGCTGGGTGAGTTCTTTTTGATTGTTTCCGTGGATGTCACCTACCCAATTGTGGGTGGCAACTTTTGATTAGATGGTTTCCGTGGATATGTGTCTTCACCCATTCAAGGTGGGGTTGCTTACTGGAGCCCTTTAACAGGGACTACTTTGGAAAAAGCTAGAGTACTGACAGAGCCCACAGAGCAGGGATCCTTGGAGATGCAAAAGGAAAATCCCCCTGGGGAAACCTTATAAAATAGGAGAGAAAGTTAGTAGATGTCACCATGTGTCTTTCCTGCTGAGAGAGAACCTCCAAACATCATCAGCTCCTTTTTTGGGAGTTAAAGTATCTTTCTCTGGATGCCTAGGTTTGGACATTTCTATGGATTTAGAACTGTAAACCTGCAACTTAATAAATCCCTTTTTTAAAAGCCATTCCATTTTTGGTATATTGCATTCTGGCAGCTTCAACAAACTAAAACAATAATACAGATGTTATCTGTTATTGGACACTTCCCACTTTAAAGATAATTCAGGAATCTTTCAAGTTGCTATTACTTCTAAACTATGAAACATTAGAAGCAAAGTACTTGCAAAAGGAAAAAACATTAGAAATAGTAGGAAGTAATGTAGAAAATTAATGTTGTGACAAGGAACCAGTTAGGGCAGCTATGGGGGAGGCTGGGTACAGGAAGATGGCAGAGGTTTGGTTTGAAATTCTTTCTACTGGATCTGAAGATTGGGGGTGATAGGTGCAGTGAGAATGTTATGAAATAACATTCATGCCATGTTTTGTATGGTTTGTACTATAGGGTAGGCTCTTCATTTGCGTGGAGTTCTGGGGGATTTTCCCCAACTTAGAATTATTTTTTTTCTAATAATATTTTTGTGACATTAGCCACAGAAGACTAATCATTACTAAAACATATTTATAGCCTAGGGAAAGGGACAAATGAAAAAAACCCAACTACCAAATTTCTAAAGGTCCAGTAGGTAAAAGAAAATGTACCTGAGAGCTATGGGAAAGGTTTCCTGGATCATGTTTGGCACAAATTGAACAATTGCAATACATTTTCCATAACGTAATTGTCAGTACATTTTTTAGATTATTCATAATTTGGGGATGTTACAGAAACAAAGAGGTTTTTAACTTTCAAAGAAGGAAAAAAAAATAGCTCTTGTATTAAGAAATCGCTAGATGCTACAGAGTAGCAAAGGTTTTGGGCTATAATAAAAATTCCTGCTCATTCTTAGGCAAATACAGAGGAAAATACTGATAACTACATGGCAGATACAGGTTAAAAAAAAAAAAAGAAGAAAAATAAGCAACAAATTCTAGTCCTATTCCTGTCCATAATGATTATCAAACCAAACAACTCTTTAGAAACATTTTAAAATAAAGGGAAAATACTGGCTGATTTTATAAGCCGGCAATTAAATCATGGCTTAGCCCTAATGGTAAGCAGTTCTCCTTACTTGCCTCTAGAAAACTGTTTTAGAAATGATTCACAGTATATCTCATTGGAATACTGATAAAATGGTGAACTGAGGAAAGCAATATTTCTAGAGACCACCACCTAAAATTACCATGTCTTTTAAGCTACCAATGTTAAGTACAACATAAACATACAATTTTACTCTACTTGGATATGTTTTTCCTAAATTTATTCAAGTTTACTGATAAATAAGTTAGTATTATATCTATAAATTCTCTAAAATGAAAAATATAAATCTGCATTAAACAATATTGAGTTATTGTAATAAACTTTGAGAATAATTGCATTTTGTTGAATGTTTGAAGACAGTTTCAAAGATGTTTTTGGTGACTTAAGGTATGCAGGTACATAAAGTATACAAAATGGACATAATTTATGGGAGTGTAGTTTTCTTCTAAAGTAAAATGACTAATTTTCAGAAAATGAGAAGGAAGAATATACAGAATAAAGTCTAGGTGAATGTAGAAGATTATGGAAGGTTTCTTGAAATGAATTTTGTCATGGTCAATGCTGATAAGATTTGGTAGGGTTATTTATCATATATATTTTAGTGCTTTCAAATCAAACGGTATTCATGCAAAGCTAGAGTTTGGTTTTCTCTTTTTCAAAACTATGACATTTTCTCAGAATACTAGTCTACTCTTGTTGAGAGGCTATAAAAGTTTTTTTTTTTTTTTTAACCATCTGAGTATTCTGCTTAGAAGACAAAAACTGTATGTCATATCAGAAAAATGTGATATGTTTTTATTGATCTTATCATCCCTTATTGTTTTAGAAAACAAGTCTTCTCACTTTTAAAAGAACTAAGTATTTTTCTTATAAATATATTACCTCCTATTTAGTCTTTTATTAGCACTTTGGCTCAATAAGGAACCACTTGTTGTTTCACAGTGATCAATTTTCCTGTTTAACATAATGCCCAAACCTGACAACTTTTGACATTTTACCTTCCTAAAATCAAACCCAAAGAGTATCTTTATTTTAAACTGTCACAAGAGGTGTTTTCTTTTATCTTGTAGGAGGAGAGGTGCTTGAAATAGTAATGTCCATTTTGATAGGTTGTGAGTTATATGGGAAATGTTATCAAATTAAAAGGGATTTTCTAACTTCCTCACAGTTGAATTTGTATTGGCAAAATGTTGTTCATATAAATTTTTAAAGACTGTATAGAATTCCTAGGGATTTGAGAATGCTCCCACTGTCCATGATATGCCCTGATACTTATCTGCATGATGTTAGACAGTAGTATAGTGTTAATGGTCATATTTTAAGTTATGTTTTTAAATGCTACATGTCACTGAAACAACAAAATTTCCTAGTCCATTACATTGTTTTATGCTGATGCTTCTCTGGAAGTACATGGGGTTGGCTGTAAGTCAGAACTTCATCTTTAGGAAAAGGACTTTGCAAAAAAAATAAGGTGAATATATATATTATGTTCTACCTGTTAGTTTACATAACCCTGGCAATAGTGTAAAAGTGGGATATTGATATTGATTGATAGGGCCCTATATGGACATCTTCAAACGGACTTTATACAGTAACATACTTCTATGGGATATGAATGTGCACCTGTGGTTTTATATATATATCTGTTTTCTCAAGGAAAAGAAGCTTTTCCTTGTCACTAGGCTGCCGTCCTCACAGTAGCTAAAACAAAGAAGCAAAAAAGAAATTTTAAAAACTTACTAAATGCTCCCTCCTGGGAAGCTTCTGCTATTCTCTCAAGCAATAGGGGCTCCCAGTTTACTGAAAGTGCAGTCAGAGACATTTGCAGAGTCCCACCCATCAACCAGAAGTTTACTTGTCTCTACCATCCTCAATTGTCAGCAATGGTAAAATGAATAAATGGTGTAATTAAAACTCAGGTAGCAAAATTTATGGAGTCACTCAACCTACCTGACTAAAAGCCTTGTTATGTTCTTACTAAATCTAAGATCTATTCTTTTCAGAAAGCATATATTATCCCTATTTGAACTTCTAACAGGGAGACCTAGGAAAATGAACTCTAGAATATATGAGCCCTGCCTCATAAAAGGAAATATGCTAATGGGTTAAGCTCTTGATCTTGAAGCTTATACTTCTGAGATTTATTTTTGTATTAACAAAACTAAGCCCAATTACACTTAATGCCTAAGAATCACCCTCTGAAAACCTCCTTCTTGCTCAAATGTGTACCCACCCCCCACCCCAAAGACAAACTGCAAATAAACTGCCTTCCCCCTCACCCTACTCCATGGGATATGACTTCCTGGGATGAGTTCTCTGGCACCTAGAGATTAATATCAAATGTTTATCAGCAATACTTTGAGAGAAAAGATTTTGCTCAAACAGGGTACATGTTAAAAGAATAAAATAAAATAGGGTTTCTACTTAAAACCTCCAGATGGTTCCTAGGCCAGATAAGCCCTGATCCCCGGAGTTGCCAATTTTCCAAGGGCATCAACTAGTCACATCCACCTATCCCATAATGTCAACATCTCTTTTCAACATGCAGTTAGAATGATAATTGTCCAAATATCCCTAAAGAATGGCAGAAGGATCAATGGAGAAGGAGGAATTGTAACAGAGAAGATAAGATTTAACAGATGAGTCTGAATACTGAATCATTATGCTAATATTTCTTTTTAGTCTCCAGTGTCACAGAGCAGCTAGAGTAAATACCTGAAATTGTGGATTTGTTACCCATACCATACTTTGGAATTTATTCTATAACTACTTCTTAAAATGGCCTTTGAAATTTATTGGGTTTTTATTGTATATATATTTCACAATAACAAATGTTAAAAATAAAATAAAAATAGAGTTTCTATGATTAAGAGACTTCAAATGGAGTTTGGAGGTTACTTTTACTAGGTAAAAGTAAGCTAAATATATTCTGCCATAGTAGTCAAATCCTTAAGCCACAATGTTCCTGAAAACCCTAGGAATATCTTGACACTATAAATATGAGACAAGGCTACATGGATTCAACGTGGAATATATGAAAGCTATTTCCCCAATATGACACAGTTCTATTCACTTGTAAATCCCTTAATCATGATCCTTCTACTTCTTTTCTTTGGACCTATAGTTTTCAATTTATTTGTTAAGCTCATTTCTCAGAGATTCAAAGCCTCTGGATTGTTTTCATGTCAGCTGAGCCCTAAAATCCAGAGGTACTTGTCCCTCCAAGAACGATAACCAGAAACTTGTGAGTACCTTCAGCTCTAAGCCAAACAATTCCATTCCTTATGTCCTAATCTATGCACTTAATCAGTGTTTTAGTCTCCTAAAGCTGACAAAATGCAATATAGCAGAAAAGAGGTTGGCTTTTACAATGGTGATTTATTAACTCAAATTCAAAGTTCTGCAGCCATGAAAAATGTCCAAATCAAGGCAGCAGCAGAATGATATCCTCTCCCTGATGAAAGGCTGCTGGCAATCCAGGGTTCCTCTGTCTCATGGGAAGGCACATAGAGGCACCTGTTGCTCCTTTTCTTCGGGTTTTGCTGCCTTCAGCTTCTGGCTTTTTTCTCTCAGCTCCTCTGTGTGTTTATCTCTGTGTGTTTATCTCTGTGTATTTATTAGCATCTCTGGCTTTTCTTTAATTTTTTTCTCTTATAAAGGATTCCAGTAAGAAGAATAAGACCCACCTTGAATGAGGTGGGTCACATCTCAACTGAAATAACCTAATCAAAAGAACCCATCCACAATAGGTTTACACCCACAGGAATTGATTCAAAGAACATGATGTTTTGGGGATACATACAGATTCAAACCATCACAATCAGCATGAAGTAGCCAGAGCAGTCATCATCATGAATCCCTCAGAACTGAAGAATGTTAAAAAACTCCAGGGGGAACTGAAACTGTGTGTAGGCCAAAACTGGATTGTGAAGATGTCTTCTGTTTCTGTAACACTTTCTTCTGATCTTGTTTTACAGGTTTTGAAGCTTAACCACAGGTCATATAACCTAAGCATGCACAGGAACTTATAATCTTGTCCTATAGATGAAGTTAGAGACACCAAGAACAAAGGTAACCTCCGTTGAAACAAAGATTACAAAGACAAGGAGACATCAGAAGAAAATCAAATGTGAGAGGTTCTTCCATAAGGAAGATATGACCTAAAAAATCCACTCTACCACAAATAGTCTATAATTAATTCCTTGGACTATGCAAAGTCTAACTTCACCACTTCTATCCTTATCTCTCACCCCCCATTCCCATAAAATCTCTCTTAACTCTCAGACTGGGGAGACATATTTGAGTCTTACCTCCTGTCTCCTTGTCAGTTGACCTGCAAATAAAACTCTTATCTCAAAATTATGATGCACAGTGTTGTCTCCAATGTGTGTTGTACATGAACCTAGTTTTGTTAACACACATTATTCATTTACTGAAATTCAAGAAAGGTGATAATATCTTCTAGAAGTGGAAGTGAAAGATAGTATATTTTGGTTTCATTTTGTCAATGAGACAGGGTCAAGGTTCATCTATTCAGACTGAGTGGAGGAAATGTTGGACAAAGGACTTGGAAACAGTAGATAAGATTTAGACTAGTGGTAGAGGAAAAGAAAAAAGCTACAGGAGAAGCAATGTCTTGAAGAAAAATTGTTCTTTGAGTAGAATAGGGTTTGTCAATAGTGGAAATACTCAGCACCAGTAAGGGGATAAAAATATAAGAGAAGGTGAAAAAAAAAATGGAGAAATAAAATGCCTTTTCATTGCCAAGGTAAGATTACAGGATATGAATCAAGGTTGCGCGTGACTAGACTTGAACATTACAAATTTGTGAAAGACATTTTGTTTTTTTAATTCAATGAGGATCCTAGTGAGTATTTGTCATGGTTCCAAAGAAAATAAGATATTTGTTGTAGGGGAAAAGTATTTTATATAACAGAGCTGTAGTGAAATTGTTTGAGTGAAGATCACCTCATTTTCTATAATACAGGAAACTATGTGTAGTCTCTCACATATTTTGAAAATATTTCCTGTTAAATGAAAAGTACATAAATAGCTAATAAGAGGTCTGAAATAATAGAAACTTGAGTGGACTTTGAAAACACGAGTTTTAAATGGGTTACAATTTTGCACCTGGAGATCAAGAAAAATTATAAAGCAGCTGAAAAATTAATGAATTGATATATGATGTATTTGTTTTCCTTAATTACTGGTCTTAATTATATCCTAAATCATGTCACCTTGTAGTTATATTACTAATATACAATAAACCATAATTCAGTTAATCAAACATGAGTATCTCTAAGTTTGGATTGTAAAGCCATAATCCATGCTGTTGATGCTAGTTCTAATTTTAATTGCATTGCATAGTAAATAGAGCATAGTTTACCCAGCAGATTCAATCTTATAAAATATAGCTCTCATTTCTATTCCATATGATATCAAAAAAAGTTGTGGATGTGATAACAAAAAATACAATTGCCTTTATTTTTAGCAATAATAATAATCAACAAATAGGATTGGAAAATATTTTTAAATCCTGAAGAGCTCGTGGTATAATATTATCATAACAGTAATTCTGAAAATCCCTAATAAAGAATCATATTCACTTTGTTTAAACTGTATTTCCTAAAGTCATGTGAATATTCATTCATTCATTCTGTCAAATATTTACTGTTCACTCATAATACCTATTAACATCCTAATAAATTAAATTTTGGGAAAGATTGTAAAAAAATTTCTAGGAAGATATTTTAATGGATTATTACAAAATTACCTCAGAAAAATAGTGCTGCATTTCATATCTCAATGCCAAATATTGCAAAAAACCTTACAATAGTAAGGGAGGACCATCACATTTGTTAGGTGCTAATTCTAACAAATTATTTGTCTTGTATACGATAACAGAGTAAACCACGAGTAGACATGGAAGAAAAAGGCAGTCTATCCTTATCCTGAAATAGAAAAACCACTGGGATTCTGTAAAAATAATGGCCCACATTTTCTCGGAAATTAAAAGCATATAACATGGTTTATCCATAATTACACATCATAGAAATGTCAAAGTATAAATATCTGCTGCAAGAAACAAACAAAAATCCTTGAAGCTGGTATGAGAATGTGAGACCAGACCTTGAAAAGGATGCCATCAGGAGTGCACAGCTGAATTGATTTAAATGATTCAGCTAAGTGTAGCTGACTTATCTTTCCATTATTCATCAGTATAGCACAAACATAGACAACTACTACAATCATACATACAAACATATGCGGTTATAAATCACAAGGTTAGATAAGCTAAAAGCTGTAAAAGTTTTGGGTTTCTGTTGATGAATGCCTTCCTAATTTCTGTTTTGAGGACCCAGAATGTCGGGCTCTATTTTGGCTCCAATATATTCCTATTTGAATGTTATCTCAGTTTCTTTTTTTTCCATGCTGAAGAGTACTTGACGTTTAAGACCAGATAACAGTGGTTGCAGGAGGCATAGCGTGGCTTCTTTTTCACATAAACAGCAGAAACACAGATTGTTATCAGCATTCAATTGTCTCTGAAATAGAAATGAGGATGAAAAAGAAAATACATAGCCCTTTTCTTTACACAACCAAAGAAGAGCTGATAACAGAAAACCTCCATTTTGTTCCTTCTTCTCCAGAGATAACTATCCATCTAGGATGTGTTCTAGTTTAGCTGCCAGAATGCAACACACCAGAGAAGGATCGGCTTTTAATAAAAGGGGATTTATTTCATTAGTTCTTCAGAGGGAGAGCCAGCCAACTTTCAAATGAGATTCTTTCTTACATGGGAAGGCACAGGGTGATCTCTGCTGGCCTTCTTTCCAGGCCTCTCAGTTCCAACAACTTTCCCTGGGGTGATTTTTTTTCTGAATCTCCAAAGGACTGGGCTGAGCTGTGAGTGCTGAGATGAGGTATTCTGGGCTGCTTAGGCTGTGCTACGTTGAGGTCTCTCATTTGAGCGCCAGCCAATTAACTCAAACATCATTCATTGCAGCAGGCATGCCTCCTAGCCGACTGCCAAGGTAATGAGCCACAGATGAGGTTCATATGCCATTGGCTCATGTCCACAGCAACAGAATTAGACACCTTCACCTGGCCAAGTTGATAACTGAATCTAACTACCACAGGATGGATAACAGCAAAAAAAAGTATTCCTCCATAAAAGGAATTCCTAAAACAAAAGGTATTTCTAAAACAAGTTTTCCCAATATTACAATAGTATACTGATTTTCGTTTACTCTTCCCTATCTGTAAAGAATCAAATGGTGGGCAACCTTTACATACTTTTATCATCATGATCCCTTTTCTCTAAAAGCAACTGAGAAAAGGCAAAAAAAAAAAGAACATAATTTGAGAATGCTGTGAAGGTTGGGTCATTTACAGAGGGGAAACCTAAATTGCGGAGAGACTGAACAGGATGCAAATGACAGCAAAACTGAGCTTTAACTTGAGATTTGGCTCCAGAGCCCTTATCTTAACCACAGCTTGCCCTCCTGAGACAGCTGCTTGGCAAAATATTAAAGCACTCACTATGCCAGACACTAAAAGTCATAAATACATGTCGATTGGGACATTCAAATTAATCTTACCTCAGGGTAATTTCTATGATGTTTTAATCTCTTTTTCCATTAAAAACCTTTTTTCTTATTCTTCAGGAGCTAGAAGAGTCCATTATATTAGGCAATTTAACTGAAAACAATTCTGTTTCTTTTTTTTTTTTTTTAAAGTTTCTAGGACCACTGAGGTTCATAGTTTTGGTATATTCAAACCTGAAGAAGGTGTACCTAAACACATTGTTAAATAAATGTCATGCTGTTAGTGCAACTTCTTAGAAACTGGTCAGGACAAGACCAACAGTAGATTATTATTTTTTTCTTCCAAGGTGAACGTGTTGTTTTTCCCTCCATATGAAGAAGCTTCCCCCTTTTGCCCTCCACACCCTCCAACATGTACATTTTTTGCTATTGGTGCCTTTATTTTCCTCCTTTTCCTGATGGGGAAGGTCTCAGCGGGGTTGGTAAACAATTTCACACTCAACCCTACCCACTGTGATCACTTGACTTAGGCTTGGCCTGGCTGGCTCTGGATCCCAGAAATGTGAATCTTTAGATACACAGCACAAGGACCGAAAACTGTAGCACCTAGCATTTCGATGATAGGGGCTTAAAAAGTACGTATCCATTCATTCCCTGGTCAGCTTCGTGGGCTTCATGAGTGTGTGCCTCATACACACAGACCAGCTCTTAGGAATGAGCTATATTTGGCCTCATGTTTTCATTTTGCATTGGGCCCTGCAAATGACGTGGCTGGTCCTGTCCTATATCAGTTCTCTGAGGTGAACGTGCTTTTGCCATAGGGGAGGCCTCTTTGACCTTTCCTTGATTTCTGTGAGCTACTAGATTTTTATTTCCCCCGAAGTGCGTCAAAGTAGGTTTCTGGGACTTGTATCAAAGGATTCTTTCTGATACTCCTGGGTGGACCAGAGATGAAATTATAAAATGTAGTCCAAGGTTTTCCCAACATCTAGGCAATCTTCGCTGCATTCCTGTCGTGCTCCTTTCTGCTGCCTTCTTCAGGTTTGCTTTCGAGTATTACTGCTCCCTAGATGTTCAGAATTCATCACTGGGACACTGTATTTCATTTTGCTCTTTCAAAGTCAGAGGCCATTAACTTTTTTGTAACTCCTCTGTCGAAACACACTAATGCTAGTCCTGGCCCGCCACACCCTAACCTCTCGTAGGTGATTAATCTAGCTAAAAATATGCTTGTAGCTGGTAAAGGACTGGCAAATATTTTTGCTTTTTATCCAGCAGGAATGACTTCACACAGACAAATTAGTGTCTGCGCAAAACAGATATGTGTTGAGGTACTGGGTTTCTCAAATCACACTAAATAGTGAGTCTAAAGGTTTCTCCTATATGTAGATAAGAAAATACTAGAACAAGTCTAAGACTGGTGTTTTCTGATCTTTTTTCAGGAGAATAAAGTGGCCAGATGTTAGTACTAGGAAATGATATGTACTTTGTTTTAATGTAGAATTATCCTGCTTTAAAATGGAGTTACATACGTCATAAATCTTGTTAGTTTTATGTTACATTGCCTAAATTTGTTTTCATTGGTTGCTAAAATAAACTGAGTTTAATTCATTTTCTCTTCTTTTTCATTAAAAGAGCAAAAATTGATGGCTGCTTTCTGTGATTACATTGTCTTTTAAATGATGGACTATCCCATATTCTCCAAGTATATTGCCCTACTAAATTATCCATGGGAACTTTAGTATATGTTTACCACCATTTTTTAATGATCTATTTGATATACCACTTTTTTTTGCTAGATTATCACTAAAAACCTCTCTATTTTTACCTTGAGATAAAAATATCTTTGTGCCAAAATATTCTATATTCTTTTTGAATGTTGTTTTAAGATTTAAAGGATTTTAATTATTAGTGAACATGGAAATTTTGAACTGCATTTTTATTGAGCTAGCAATAGACATACTTCTATTGGCTGACCTATAGTTATCAGTTAGAAAAGAAAAGAAAGCAGAGGGGAGGCAAAGGGAGACATCATGAGGCATGGGTTGAGAAAAAATGTGAAAACTCAAGAAAAACATGAATATTTGATATCTGTGGAAAAGTTTCTATAATAAATACACTAAATATCTTTAGGAGGCTGAGTGTTTCTTCCTCTCAAGATACTGAAGATTTATTTTCATGTTATGTGTGTAGTTTTATTTTGTATATTAAAGAAGTTAGCTAAATAACTTATTTTTAAAACATATCTAATAAATGGACAGGAAATAGGAATATTCTACACTTTCACTAAATGGTGTTGTAAAAATCCTTATGAGGCTATGTGTATTAATAAATACATACACAAAGGAAATATGCCAAGCATACATTTTAGAAAAAATCTGCTTTTGGTTTTTAAACTCTAATACATGAGGCATTGGTGAATGAACATAAATTCACTGCTGGGATCATTTTGTTCTCTCTGTCCAACAGAGATTTGAATAAACTCCACTGATCATATACAGTTAAGGCATCAAAGTAACAAAGCACTGTGCCATTAACCTTTGGTTCGCATACAAAAGATCTCCTGAAGTTACATCTTCAAATGATATTTCATAAGAAAAGTACTAGAATAAAGCATTAATCACCAAAAGAGTCTAGTTATTAAAGAAAGTTGACATATTTTCATTTTTTTTCTGTAATATTTTGATTATCAATTATCTTTCTGTATAGTTTATTTAGAGTATTTACTGAAGCCATTGTTATGATATTCAATTTTTCTTTTTCTATCATTGTACTTAAAATATGAATAATTCTGAAATCTGTACTATACATTCTAGCTCTCCTTGTTCAATTCCCATTAATAAATTTGATATTAATTACCAGGATATTAGATACAGGAACTATTCTTGCCTCAACAACTATCATGTTGGTAATGCTAATGACAGCTGAAATTAGTAAATATAAACCAATTCAACATTTTATTGTTTAGAGTAACTACCAGTTACTACCAGTTTGACTTCTAGGCAGTCTCCCATTTTAAGAAGAAAATGACTCAAGTGGAACAATAAGTAGTATAAAACATCTCTGCTCTAGCGACTGGACCAAATCAATAGTCTCACTGGCTAGATATTAGTCCTAGAAGCATATGCTGAAGACACAAATATTTAAAATATTTATGTCATATTAATATGTGCAGCAACCAGAAAAGAGAGGGGCAGGGAAACTGAGAAGTTGCAACAAAAATTTAGTGACTCGTTCCTGTGGCAGTGGCCAGGCACCATCTCCCACCTCGAGCCTTGCCTCAGATAGACTTTGTGACAGGCTGCTGCAGAGAGAAAGGGGTGTGAAGGCCTTCCCCCTCAGGAATGAGGGAAGGACAGATTGAGTGATGAGCATGACTTCAGATCAGTGAGTTTGGACTAGTGATTTCGGGCTCTGAATCATGGATCTAACCTGCCTGGAGCTGGTATCCCTGCATTCATTATTTCAACACCATGAGGTGAAGGCTGAAAATCTACACTCCCCAATTAGGGCTGTGGTGAAAGGTTTGCCTAAGCATGCTATCTGCTGGGCAGGCCAAGAAAGTGTAGACTTGGGGAGCCAAAAAGTAAAAAAGGCTTTTGGCATCTTTCCTGACCCTTTCCACAGAACCCTTCAGAACTGATCTGTACGTGTTTCTTGGACCCCTTGCCCTGTTTTGATCAGTTAAACCAGGGCAATTTTTAACATCTAGGATAAGCTGAACCAAGTGTCAAAGAAGAGCCTTAACACAAAACCAATCAATGACAAAATGCTAAACAAGAGGGAGAAATGGATCATTACAGTTGATACATCAATATAATCAGATACCTAGACATTAGTCAGAAAATTAGATGCTATGTTAAGAAACAGGAAGATACAGCCCAGTCAGAGGAACAAATTTAAATGTCAAAGGAGATACAGAATTTGGAAGAACTAATCAAAGATGTTCGAACACATCTCCAAAATCAAATCAAGGAGATGAAGGAAAATATGCATCAAGAGATAGAGGACATTAAGAATACAATGTGTGAGGATTAAAAGAAAATTTAAAGCATGCAAAGAAAATAAGAAAGCTTAGAGGAATGAAATGCACAATAGATGAGAAAAAAATATGTTGGAAACATATAAAAGCAGATTTGAACAGGCAGAGGAAAGCATCAACAAACTAGAATTAAGGGTACCCAAAATCTTACAGACAAAGACACAGATAGAGAAATGAATGAAAAACAAAACAAAACAAAATAAAAGTCAGGTCCTAAGGAATTGAATGAGAGTACAAAGTGCAGAAACATATACATCATGGGGGTCCCAGAAGGAAAAGAGAAGGGAAAAGGGGTAGAAAGAATATATGAGGAAATAATGGCCAAAAAACTCCTAACTCTTATGAAAGACCAAAATACACGTCTAAGAAGGGCAAGATACTCCAAACACAATAAATCTGTATATGTCTACTCCAAGACACATACCAATCAAAATATCAAATGCCAAAGTCAAAGAAAGAATCCTGAAAGCAGCAAGAGAAAAGGGATTCCTCACATACAAGCAAAGCATAATAAGAATAATCATAATTTGTCATGAGAATCCATGGAGGCAAGAAGGCAGTGTTATGATATATTTAAGGTGCTGGAAAGAGAAACTATTGCCCAAGAATTCTTTTTCCAGCAAAACTGTTCTTTAAAAATGAGGGAGAGGGTGGGCCACGGTGGCTCAACAGGGAGAGTTCTCACCTGCCATGCTGGACATCTGGGTTCAATTCCCAGTGCCTGCCCATGCAAAAAAAAAATGAGAGAGAGTTTAAAATATTCACAGATAAACAGAAACTGACTATTCACAGATAAACAGAAACTGACTGAGTTTGTCAACAAGAGACTAGCCCTACAAGAAACATGAAAGGGAATTCTGCAGAAAAGACAAGAGAAATAGGCTTGGAGGAAAGTGTAGACATAAAGATTATCAGTAAGGGCAACTGAAAGTTTAAAAAGAGACAAAAATAAGATATGAACAATAAAAGTCAAAGATAAAATCATTGAAGTATGCACTGCCTTTACAGTAATAACATTGCATGTTAATGGATTACGGTCCCCAATCAAAGGACACAGATTGGCAGAATGGATATAAAAATAAGACTCATCTATATGCTATCTACAAAAGACTCACCTTGAATATAACAAAAGAAATAGGTTGATAGTGAAAGGCTGGGAAAAGATATTATACAAATAAAGTAACCAAAAAAGATCTGCTTTAGCTACACTAATATCTGACAAAATAGACTCTACATAAAACTGTTCTGAGACACAGGAGGACGTTATATTTTCTAAAAGAGGCTAACCACCAAGAAGAAATAACAATAAAAAAATATATTTATGCACATAACTGGGGCGATGAAAAATACATGAGGCATACACTGGCAAAACTGAAGGGAGAAATAGATATCTCCACAATTATAGCTGGAGACTTCAATACACCACACTCATAAATAGATGGAACGTCAGACAGAACATCAGTAAGAAAACGGAGAATTTGAGCAATACGATAAATGAATTAGACCTAGCAGACATACACAGGACACTGCACCCTAAAACAGCAGGATTCAGTATAGACCACGTTTTTCAATATGGACCACACATGGGGTCACAAAACACGGCTCCATATTTTCTTTTTGTATTTTTAAACATTTTTTATTGTGGAATATAACATATATACAAAAAAGTAATAATATTCAAAGATTATTTTAATGCTCAGTAACCGAACAGATTTCAAAATGTGTTCTGGGTTATGATTCCACATTTTCAGGTTTTTCCTTCTAACTGCTTGAAAACACCAGTAGTTAAAAGAAATATCATTATAGTGATTCAGCAGTCATACTAATTTGTTAAATCCTATCCTCTCTATTATAACTCCTCCTTCTCCTTTGATCCTTCTCCCAATCTATAGGGGTTTTAGGGCTGTACCCATTCTCACGTTTTCATGTTGAAATTCTATATTGTCAACAATATAGAATTGTCAACAATATAGAATGGGGGATGAAATTAGTTGATATTCTTGAAGAGGCTGGCTCCTCTGGGTTCAGGACTTATCTGGCCTAGGAACCCTGTGGTTATAGGTTTGAAGAAAGTAAACTCAGTACATGAAAACGTGGAGAGTTCCTATAAGCACCTAGGTACTCTATAGAGTTAACGTGAGTGATGTTAGTTGGGGGTTGGCAAACCATAGCAATTAGCAATATCTAGCTGAAGTTTGCAGAAGAGTAGCCTCCAGAATAGCCTCTTGACTCTATTTGAACTCTCTTAGCTAATTATTCTTTATTTGTTAAATTCTTTTTCCCCCTTTTAGTCTGGAAGGCATTGTTAAAACCACGGTGCCAGGGCCAGGCGCAACACGAACGTCACGTCCCACACAGGGAGGAAGGTAATTTTCCTTGCAGACTTGGACTTAGAAAGAGAGAGGCCACATCTGAGCAACAAAAGTGGTTTCCTGGATAAAACTTTTACATGTAATTATAGGTTGTCTTAGTTCCTCTGCTACAGAAATAAGTTTCATAAGGGCACACCTCAAAATCAAAGGCCTGGTATATTTTCTCAGGAGCTCCTGATGTTTGAGAGAGCAGCAGGGGTTTCCCAGATGGGCAATTTAACATTTCAAAATAGTTTCTCCAGTCCCTCAAGGGACTATACCAATAATCTTTAATTATTAATTCACCATAATCTGGGATGTCTCCAGGTATTACATTACGCTATACAGAATTACAAGGCTTCATTCTCATCCTGGGCTCTATGTGTTTGGGTTGTTTAAATGAGTTACCCAGACACTTTGATTTCGATTGTGTGTTAAAGAAAATTTTGGTTCTAGACACAATAAACTTCTCCGACTTTGGTTTCATATAACTGGTGAAGCACTCGAGTACATACAGTAGTGTGTATGTACTTTTGCCCTGTATTCTGATTTACTTTAGTCCCAGCCAAATCGGCTTCATTTAAATCTCTGATTTAAGCCTGGTCACTTTTTGGTTACTTTCAACTGTTCTGTATGCAGCAATGCTGACTTTCAGAGCTGCAGAACTTGAGCTCTTTATCTTAGTTCACAGAGGTACTCACATTTTCAGGGAAATACCTGAAAATTTAGAGACACAGAATTCAATGTCTCAGAACCTAGAAATGCACTTACAACTTCAGACTAAGCATGGCAGCTATGGCAATCTGGGCTCCAATCTTCTTATAAGTATTTTCTGAAAGAGACCATAGCATATTTGATCTTTTGTTTCTGGCTTACTTTGCAGAACACAATTTCCCCAAGGTTCATTTAGTTTGTTGTATGACTCACGAATGTCATTCCTTTCTGTAGCCACACAGTATTCTATCACATATATATATATATCATATTTCGCCTTCCAGCTTCTCAGTCATTGCACCTTTCAGCTCCCTACATCCATTGGGTATTGTGGATAATGTCCAAAATAAACAAACCATGTCTTTCAGTATCCTTATTTTGTTGTACCATCAGCAGCACTCTCAATTTTAGAGAATTTTCATTGATCCAAAGAGACAAAGAACTGATAAACTTAGTCACACCAAATATCAAATCAAAACCACTGTTAATGTCTTGTACTTCCCACCCAATTATTATTTATTAACATTTATTTTTGTTGTGAGATGTAACACGTATACCAAAAAAAGCAATAAATTTCCAAGTACACTTTAACAAGTAGTTAAAGAGCAGATTTTAAAGTTTTGTATGGGTTACAATTCCATGATTTTTCATTATTACTTCTAGTTGTGCCAAGACACTGGAGTCCAACAGAAACATCAATATAATAATTCAACAGTTTTACTCATTTAGTAAATTCTATCTTCTCTGTTATATTTCTCCTTCTCTTTAAATAATATACATACAAATTAGCAATAAATTTCAAAGTGCATTGCAACAAATAGTTGCAGAAAAGATTTCAGAGTTTGGTATGAATTACAATTGCATAATTTTAGGTTTTTATTTCTGACTGCTTGAAGGTACTGGAGGCTAAAAGAAGTATCGGTATAATGATTCAGCACTCATTTGTTAAACCTGACCTCTGTATAACTCCATCATCAACTTTGATCTGAGCTTTCTCCCACTCTTTAGGATTATTTGAGCTATGCCCATTCTAACTTTTTCATGTTGGAAGGGGCTATCCATAATATGGGGTAGGGGGATGGAACCGGCTGATGTTCTGGAGAGGCTGATCCATCTTCATTTCAGGACTTATCTGATCCAGAGACCCATCTGGAGGTTATAGGCTTCTGAAAAGTTACCTTAGTGCATGGAATCTTTTTAAAATCTTATATAATTCCCTAGGAATTCTTTAGGATTGGCAGGAATAGTTTTGGTTGAGTTTGACAAGTTATGATAGGTAGCAATATCTAACTTAAGCATGCATAAGAGTGACCTCCAGAGTAGCCTCTTAACTCTATCTGAATTCTCGCAGCCACTGATACTTTATTACACTTCTTTTTCCCCTTTTTGTCAAGATGGCATTGTTAATTCCATGGTTCCAGGGCCAGGCTCATCCCTGGGGGTCATCTCCCACGCTACCAGGGAGACTGTCATCTCTGGATGTCATGTTCCACATAGGCCTTCCCCCTAATTATTTACCCCTTGTATTACTGTGGCATTTTTGTTGTCTTCTGTTAACTATAAGCCATAGCATGCAATATTAGTTTTCCCTCATACCTCTCTATTATTGACTCTTTATAAAAAATTAAACCATTGAAGGAGTTCATGAGAGAATTTATTTATAATTGTAGAGTTAATCAGTGGGATACACGGCACTATACATCCCCTTTCAATCATATGCATCTTCAATATGGTAATGATACATATAACCCTGCTAATTAACTACCATCACTTCTACCCCTTCCCTTACATTAAAGTCCAACCTCATTGGGTTACCTTTCCCCTGCTTCAGGGTACCTCTAAGTCCCCTATATTCCACAGTGTAAACCTTTTGGATTACTTCTACCAGAGCCAAAATAGCAAACTCATACAGTATCTATCCTTTTGTGTGTGATTTTATTTCACTCAGAATTATGACCTCAAGTTTCGTTCATCTCGTTATATGCTTTGGAACCTCACTTCATCTTACTGCTCCATAATATTTCATCATATGTATACACCCCAATTTGTTTATCCACTTGTCTGGTAATGCACCCTTGGGTTGTTTCCATCTTTTGGCATTGTGAAAAGTGCCACTATGAATATTGGTGTGCAAATGTCTGTTCATGCACTGCTTTCAGCTCTTCTGGTTATATACCAAGTATTGGTATTGCTGAGTCATAGGGCAACTGGATATTTAGTTTTCTAAGGAACTGCCCAACTGCCTTCTATAGCAACTGTACCATGATACATTCCCACCAGCAGTGCATAATTGTTCCAATTTCTCCACATTATCTCCAACATTTGTAGTTTTCTGTTTGGTTAATAGCAGCTGTTCTTTTAGATGTGAGGTGATATCTCATTGTACTCTTGATTTTCATTTCTCTTATAGCTAATAAAGATGAACATTTTCTTGTGCCTTTTAGATATTTGTATTTGATTTTCAGAAAAAAATGTCTATTCACAGTATTTGTTCATTTTATAATTGGCTTGTTTGTTCTTTTGTTATTGAGTTGTATAATTTATTTATATGCACCAGATACCAAGCCTTTATCCAAAATGTGGTTTCAAAATATTTTCTTCATCTGTGGTGCCTACTACATGACTCTATACTTAGAAAACCCTGAAATATCTATGACAAAGTTACTTGAGCTGATAATTAAATTCAGCAAACTGGCAAGATACAAGATTAATATGCAAAATTCAGTAATGTTTCTATACACTGGTAATGACCTAATTGAAGATAAAATTAAGGGAAAAAGCCCATTCAAAATGCAAACCTAAAGAAATAAGTATCTAGGAATAAGTCTAACCAAGGATATCAAGGACTTGCACACAGAAAACTACAAAACATTGCTATAAAAATTAAAGAGGACCTAAGTAAATGGAAGGACATTCCATGCTCATGGACAGGAAGATTGAATGTTGTTAAGATGTCAACTCTACCCAAATTGATCTACAGATTCAATGCAATAGCAATTAAAATTTCACTAACCTACTTTGAAGACTTGGAAAAACTAGTTACCAAGTTTATTTGGAAGGGAAAGAGAACTCAAATAGCTAAAGATATCCTAAAAGGAAGAGCTAAGTGGGAAAACTAGTACTTCCTGACTTAAAAACTTACTGTAAACCACTGTGGTGGAAAAAGAGTGGATACTGGCACAACAATAGAAGTATGGACGAATGGAACTTAATTAATATTAGGGCAATAGACCACCAAATCTATGGCCAATTGTTCTTCAATAAGGCCCCCAAAGCCCCTGAACTGGGACAGAATAGTCTTTTCAATAAATGGCCATGGGCGAACTGGATATTAATAGCCAAAATAATGAAAGAGGACCTCTATACAAAAATTAATTCAAAATGGATTTAAGACCTTGTTCTAGTCTGGTAGCTGCCAGAATGAAGAAATGGAATGGCTTTTTAAAAAAGGGAGTTTAATAAGTTGCTAGTTTATACTTCTAAGGCTGAAAAAAATGTCCCAATTAAAGCAAGTTTATAAACATGTCCAATCTAAGGCATCCACGGAAAGATTCCTTGATTCAAGTAGGCCATTAAAGTTAAGGGTTTCTCTCTCAAGCAGAAAGGTATATAGCAAACATGGTTAAGGTTTCTCTTTCATCTGGAAAGGTACATGGTGAGTAGGGTCAGGGTTTCTCTCGTCTGGAAGGGCACATAGCAAACAAGGCATCATCTGTTAGCTTTCTCTCCTGGCTTCCTGCTTCATGAAACTCCCTGGTGGATGTTTTCCTTCTTCATCACCAAAGGTTGCTGGCTGGTGGACCCTTTGCTTCTTGTGGTTATGTCATTCTGCTCTGCTCTCTCTGAATCTCCCAATTTTTCCAAAATGTTTCCTCTTTTATAGGATTCCAGTAAACTAATCAAGACCCACCTTGAATTGGTGGAGACATGTCTCCATCTAACCCAGTTTAACAACCACTATTGATTGAGTCACATCTCCAGGGAAAAGATCTGATTAAAGTTTCAAACATAGAGTACTGAATAGGGATTAGAAAAAATGGCTACTTTCACAAAATATGATTAGGATGAAAACATGGCTTTTCTAGGGTACATGCATCCTTTCACATTGGCACAGACCTAAATCTAAAAGCCAGTACTATAAAACACTTAGAAGAAAATATAGGGAAACATCTCCCATCAATAATGGGAGATAGATTCTTAAATTTTACAACTAATGCATAAGCATCAAAAGAAAGAATTGATAAATGGGAACTCCTTAAAATCAAAAGATCTGTGCCTCAAAGGACTTTGGCAAAAGATGAAGAGACAGCCAACTCAGTGGGAGAAAATATTTGGAAGTCACATATCAATAATTTTAAAAATTGGAATTATACAAAGAACTTGTTCTGGCCATAATAAAATGAAGATGGAATAAAAAAGAGGCAGATAACTTGAAAATTCACAGATAAAGAGAGGTTAAACGGCTCTCTATAACAATCAGTGGGCCAAAGAAAATTGCAAGAGAAATCAGTAAGTACCTTGAGAAGAATGCAAATGAAAACAGAACATATCAAAACTCATAGGATTCAGTGAAAACAATGCTGAGAGTGAAATTTATAGCCCTAAATGTCTACATTATAAAATAAGAGAGAGCTGAAGTCAAAGTCTAATTCACAACTGGACAAATTAGAAAAAGAACAGCAAAGTAACCCTAAAGCAACCAAAAAGAAATAGCAAAGATTAGAGGAGAAATAAGTGAAACTGAGACCAACAACAACAACAAAAAATAGTGAGATTCAACAAAAATGAAAGTTGGTTCTTCAAGATCAATAAAACTGACAAACCCTTAGACAGACTGACAAAGAAAAAAATAGAGAAGGTACCAATAAATAAAATCAGAAATGAGAGGGGGGATCTCACTACTGACCTACAGAAATATAAAAGACCTTAAAAGGATACTATTGACATTTGCATGCCAACACACTGGACAACTTAGATTAAATGAGCAGTTTACTAGAAATACACGAACAGACTACATTGACTCTAGAAGAAATAGAAAATTTCAACAAACCAATTACAAGTAAAGAGAATGAATTATTCATCCAAAACCTCTCAACATTGAAAAGCTCAGGACTAAATGGCATCACAAGTGCGTTTTGAGACGTATTCCATGAAGAATTAGTACCACTCTTGTTCAAATTCTTCCAAAAACTGAATAGGAGGGAATTCTACTTAAATCATTCTATACAGCTAGAATCACCTGATCCAAAGCAAGATGAAGATACTACAAGAAAAGAACATCACAGACCAATCTTTTTAATGGATATAGAATAGAAAATTCTCAAAATATACATGCAAATCCAATGGTACATTATACAAATTAATGCGTAATGATCAAGTGGGTTTTATCTCAGATATGCAAGGATGTTTTAACAGAAGAAAATCAATTAAAGTAATTCACAACATCAACAAATTGAAGATGAAAAACACGTGTAATTTTGATTGCTGCAGAAAAGACATTTGACAAAATCTGCATCCTTTCTTGATAAAGACACACAGACAGAAATAGAAGGAACCTTCCTCGGTATGATAAAGGACATATATGAAAAACCCACACCTAATATCATACTCAATGGTGAAAGACTGAAAACTTTCCATCTAAGATCAGGAATAAGACAAGAATACCTACTGTCATCACTGTTATTCAACTTTGGGCTAGAAGTTCTACCTAGAACAGTTATACAAGTAAAAGAAACAAAAGACATCCTAATTGGAAAGGAAGAAGTAAACTTTCACTAATGCAGATAACATGATACTATTTAGAAGATTAAAAAAACAAAATAAAACAAAACACTACAACAAATCTAGAGCTAATGAGTTCAGCCAAGCAGTGGGATACAAGGTCGACATGCAAAAAGTAGTAGTGTTTCTATACACTAGTAATAAGGAATGTGGGAAGGAAATCAAGAAGAAAAAATGAATCAAATATCTAGGAATAAAATTAACCAAGGATGTAAAGGACCTATACACAGAAAATTGCAAAACATTTCTAAAATAAATCACAGAAGACCTAAATAAATGGAAAGATATTACATGTATGTGGACTAGAAGGCTAAATAACATTAAGATGTCAATTCTATCCAATTTCTTAAAGATTCAACACAATTACAATCAAAATTTCAACATTCTACTTTTCTGAAAATGAAAAGCCAATTATCAAATTTATTTGGAAGGTTATAGGGCCACAAATAGCCAAGAACACATTGAAAAAGAAGAATGAAATTGGAGGACTCACACTTCCTGACTTTAAAACATATTACAAAGCTACAGAGGTCAAAACAGCATGGTGCTGGCATAAAAATAGATATATTGATCAATGGAATTGAACTGAGTGTTCCAAAATGGACACTCATATCTATGGTCAATTGGCTTTGGACAAGACTGATAAATCCACTCAACTGGCACAAAATAGTTTTGTTTCTCCAACAAATAGTGCTGGGGAAGTTACACATATATGAAAAAGAACAAAATAGTACCCCTTACTCACTCCTTACACCAAAACTAACTTAAAGTTGGTCAAAGACCATAAAACTCCTAAAAAAAATCTAAGAAAGCATCTTCAAGATATTATGGTATTATGGTAAGTGGTGGATTTTTCAGACTTTACACACAAATCACAAACAATGAAAGAAAAAAGATAAATGGAATCTCCTAAAATTGAATAATTTTGTGCTTGAAAGGACTTCGTCAAGAAGGTGGAAAGGCAGCCTTACCCAGTGGGAGAAAATATTTGGAAACTGAGTATCCAATAAGGGCTTCATATCCAGAATATATAAGGAACCCTTACAACTCAACAATAAAAAGATAACCCAATTACAAAATGGACAATAGACTTTCTTTCAAAGAGGAAAACCAAATGGTTAAATAGCATATGAAAAGATTTTCAACCACACTAGCAAATAAATGCCACAATGAGATTTCATTTCACACCTACTAGAAGGGTCACTTTGTTTTAGTTTACTAAGCTGCCAGGATGCAATATAACAGGAAACAGAATAGATTTTTCTTTCTTCTTTTTTTTTTTTTTTGCATGGGCAGGCACTGGGAATTGAACCTAGGTCTCTGGTATGGTAAGCAAGAACTCTGCCTGCTGAGGCACTGTGGCCCACCTTCAGAATGGCTTTTTAAAAAGGGAATTTATTAAGTTGCAAGTTTACAGTTCTAAGGCTTTAAAAATGTCCAAACTATGGCATCCAGGGAAAGATACCTTGATTCAAGAAAGGCAAATATGTCCGGAACTCCTCTGTCAGCTGGGAAGGCACATGGTTGGCATGTGCTGGGGTTTCTGGCTTCTTATTTCAAACATCTTCCTCGTGGGCATCTTCTTTCTTCATCTTCAAGGGAATCTGGCTGTGTGGGCTTTGTGAGCACTGAAGATTTTTTTTTACCAAATGGTTCCCTCTATAAAGGGCTCCAGTAAGCAACCCCACTTTGAATAGGAAACCACCTAATCTCCATGGAAACCAACTAATCAAAAGTTACCATATACATTTGGGTGGGTCACATCTCCATAGAAACAATAAAAAAGATCCCACTCAGCAATATTGAATGAGGATTAAAGAACATGGTTTTCAGTGCATGGGTGGTTCAGTGGTAGAATGTTTGCCTTCTATGCATGAGACCTGGGTTTGATTTCCACACCATGCCCTCACAAAAAAAAAAAAAAAAAAAAAAAAAAAAGCATGGCTTTTCTGTGGTACACAACAGTTTCAAACCAGCACAGTAATTATTAAACAAAACTGAACATTACAAGTGTTGGAGAGGATGTGGGGAATTAGAAACACTTATTTACTACTGGTGGGAATGTAGAAGGTTGCAGCCACTGTCGAAGACACTTTGGGAATTTCTCTTGAAGTCAAGTGTATAATTTCCATATGATCTGGCAATCCTGCTACTAGGTATATACCCAGAAGAACTGAAAGCAGGGACACAAAAAGACATTTGCAGATCAATATCCGTAATGTCATTATTCACAACTTTCAAAAGATGGAAACAACCCCAGTGTCAATCAACTGATGAATGGATAAACAAAATGTATATATATATAAGATGTAATATTATTCAGCTATAAAAACAAATGAAGTTCTGATGCATGTGACAACATAGATGAACCCTAAGAACATTATGTCGAGTGAAATAAGTCAGACACAAAAGGACAAATATTGTATGATCTTGTTAGTGTGACCTAATTATAATGAGCAAACTCATTGAGTTAAAATGTAGAATATAGTTTGCTCGGAAATAGAATGTGGGTAGAATAAGGGGAACTGATACTAAATTTGTGCAGAATTTCTATGTAGGTTGATTGTAAGTGCTTGCAAAAAGAGGTGATGGTGACAGAGTATCATGAACTAATTAACAGCAATGAATTAGGAATGTGATTGTGGTTGAAAGGGGAAGTTTAGTGTCTTATATGTCACTTAAAGGAAAACTAGAGGATGAAACATTCAGTATAATGTAGTAAAACCTGTTGTGGATCATGAAGGTGGTTAATAATACATATAAGGATGTTCTTCCATGAACTAAACAAATATATGTCACTATGAGAAGGTGTTAATGGTATGGTGGAATATGGGGCAAAATATACATAATACAAATTATTGACTCTAGTTATCAGTAATATTTGAATATATTTCATCAATTATAACCAGAGACCAAACCAATGCTAAGTGCCAATAATAGTAGAGTGTAAGGCATATAGGATTTTTCTTTTTGGAGCAATGAAAATGTTATAAAATTGATTGTGGTGATAAATGCACAGCTCTGTGATTATACCAAGAGCCACTGATTGTACCCTTCAGATGGACTGAATGATGTGTGACTGAAACTACTTTTAAAGAAAGACATTTCTTATTGTTGCCCTTATCTGGATTAAGTAGACTCACCTACTTTTGTAAATATTTACTGAGTGCCCACCCAAAGTGCCTCTAAGATAACTAGCTAGATAGATGGAGCTAGAGATAAAAATAGCAACTTATCTAAACCAAATAACTACCCTAATTGGGCCACAATTTTTTATTACTCTCTCTGGAGAGTACACTTCTTTTGAGATTTTTCTTTAACTTTATTTTTCACTCATGGTTTAAAATTTGACAGTTCAATGAACACAAGAAGAGCTTTTGCATTTAGTAAGATATGGCCAGGAAGTCCATAAAGATAACAGTCCAATGTTCCATGTGCTATAAGGCATCAGATTATATATAATGTTCTATAAGTCTCTATAATTTTCCTTCTAAAATAGTTGTGTCATTGGGGTAATACTATTAAATATATTTTATTTTTCTCTTTCAGAGCATGTTCTCCTCATTTTAGCACAAGGAAAACTATTTGGTCTGCTTTTATTCTTTTCTTTTTTGCATACCAGGGCAGGTATAGTCTTCGTCTGACAGACTAGGATATTTCTCATCAGTATTTAAATAATACCTTCATATGATCATTTTTAACAGCATGTCATAAACCTCTTAATTAACTTTTAAGACAAAAACAAACCAATTAATATCAACTACAGTAAAGAGAATAGTCAGGCAATCCTAGCCCATATAGACTGGGAAAGGGGGACACGATGACAGCATGAACCAATTCCTATCCTCAATGTTCTCATTTTCTAGTAAGAAATACAGCCAGAACAAATATGTAAGTTGAAACTTAGGGCAAAATAAAGGAAAATGATCATACCAATATTGCCATATATGATAGACAAACCATGAGGAAGTGGTTATAGATAACTGCAGGAGTCCATGACTGTATTGTGAATATAGTAGTACTTGGGGTGGGTGCTAGATTTTAATAGGACATATACAGAACAAATGGAAGTGAAGTGAGAAGAGAATTTCACAAAGAAAAACAAAATAATCACAATTATAGGGTAAGGGTGTATGTAGACAGCTTAAGACTAGAGTGAAATCATGACAGGCTGTATATGTGCTGCCAAGTACCTCTTTGATTTTATAGCTAACAGGACACTTTTCAAGATTAAAAGAGTTCAACTGGTCTCATCCTTCTTTCAGAAAGATAACTCTGGAGATGATACAAAGGAAGACCTAGAGTGATGACTCTTGTCTGTGAAAGATATTTTTACAAACATGATTGATGCAAAACCACTTTGAAATCTATGAAGTGCTTTCCAAATGTAAATTATCAAGAATCAATAGGGAGCTGCATAACCTTACTTAAGTCTAGGATAACACAACTTCTACTGTTAGTCATTTCTGTTATTGCATAGACCAATGATAAACCTGTAGAATAATGCTTTCCAAACTTACCTGAAAATAAGAATCAGTGCTTTTTAAATATATGACTATCTAGACCCACTAAACTATTTTCTGGGCAGAAGCCTGCTGCATTGACTTTTTAATAAGCTCATGTCATCAAGTTATTTTTAACTGAGGGGGTAAGGAAAAGATGGCTGTCTATATCAGTGCTTTGCAAACATGTTAAATGCAGATGTTCACACCTCAGGTTATGGTAAGCATTCTGAGTCAACACTATTGTTCTGTAAGTCATACATTGGACAGCAAGGGACTATTTCTTTTTAAAAGGAGCTTAAATGAGTTAATATCATAATGTGTGTATTTTTAGTTCTATCCATTAAGAGCACCTAGAAGTAATGACATCCAAGTAGCAATAGACACACCTAATACCCAGATCTTGGTTTCTAAAAACCATTCTCAAATTAAAGGAATCAGCTCTTTCAAGAAATGGCTGAATTCAAGTTGGGACAGGAAAAATACAAGATGAGTTTGTATCATTTTGTGTTGACAGAGAGTAAGGAAGAACTCAGAAAAGGATGGTGATATGTCAAAAGGGCTCAGAAGCTAGCATGAAAAAGCTCCTAAAGTCCAAAGCTGGAAAAATTTGAGCAACGAATTAATAACAACAATGTTGGATTGTACTTCAGAATGAACTGTATAGCCCTGAGGTCATACTGATAAAAATAATTTAATTAATAGATAATTAATGGGCTCTTCTTCACAAAAAAATATTTACATTAAAGGAAGTAGAAAAATCACCATTTGAACAGTACAATAATTGTTGTAGGTAAGATCCAACTATGTTTGCTAACATTAGTGGGTAAAAGTTTCAGAAGTGTCTTAGTTTGCCAGGGATATTGCTACAAATAACAGAATGGGTTGGCTTGACCTATAGGAATTTTTTTTTGCATGGGTAGGCACGAAGAATCGAACCTGGGTCTCCAGCATGGCAGGTGAGAACTCTGCCACTGTGCCACCATTGCCTGCCCATGAAAGACCAATAGAAATTTAATGTCTCACAGGTTTGGAAGCTAGAAGTCCAAACATCAAGACACTGCAGGCCATGCTTTCTCCAACATTTGTACTGTTCTGATGGTAGCAATCTCTGACAGAGGGTGATCTGTCTTTTTCTGTCTCCTCCTCTGATTTCTACTGATTTCTCCTGCTCTGTTGTCTCTTTATAAGGACTCCAGCCTCATAAGAGTGGACTAAGGCCCACCATTATTCAGTTTGGGTTCATTTTAACTGATAACATCTTCAAAGCTGCTACTTACAAATGGATGCACACCTACAGGGCTGGAGGTTAGAACTTGAACCCGTCTTTATGGGGGCATGATTCAATCTATCACAAGGAGAAACGGATACTTGCATAGTCACAAAAATATCTGCCCTAGAATATTTAATAACTTAGAAAAGGAAAAACAGTAATTTTACACTGAAGAAACCTGTCAGACAACATTTTAACCCAGTGGTCAAGGTTAATATAACCAGTATGAGACATATCAATATCACGTATCCTTGATGGAGGAAATAATATACACTACCCTGATAGGAAAAATGAATCTGTTACCCATTACCCATCTGTCCATTTATCTTAAACAAATTTCTTAACTTGCATGCTTATGTTTTCTT
Organism: Tamandua tetradactyla; assembly: GCF_023851605.1. Lineage (NCBI taxonomy): Eukaryota > Metazoa > Chordata > Mammalia > Pilosa > Myrmecophagidae > Tamandua > Tamandua tetradactyla. Next base: position 35,783,355 of record NC_135350.1, read on the forward strand.
TAATGAAATTTTTACACAGGAATTGAGAAAGTTGACATTGATGGTCTGTAAAGTCATTCTGAGTTATACAGTTCTGTGATTTTAGATATAATTACCTTGTACAAAATATACATTTTAAATTTACAATGTTATTGGTATTCTAGCTATTTGAATTTTCTTAATAAGAAAAAATGGCACCCCTCATTTCAAAATTGCTGAAGGGGCAATTTTAATTATTTTTTTCTATCGCAATATTATGTACTTCCTCATTTCCATACATTCATAATGAAAATATATGTTGCGTTTTTATTTATGTGATGGACTATATTTAGACAAATAAATTAAGTAACTACTTCTATAGATAGGAAACATTTTTGTAGGCAATTATAAATATTACCATTCCTATAGGCAGAGTACTTTTGGTACACAGATACCTGGATAGCCAGTTATACCTGTGTATATGCTAAACATTCTGGCATAATCTACACACAAAAAAATCTAATTTGGGAACATAACTTTTTGTTCCATAAATAAAATTTCCATCATTTTGTAACAAAACATTAAGAACTGTGAACAGCCTGAGCTTTTACCCTACTTGTGATGCAGTGAGTTAACCTGCCATTTTCACAAATGCTATAGCAGAAGACAAAAGCCTCCCCAGTCAGAGACTGAGGACTTCAGTACTCATGGCAATAGCAACAGCCACAGAATCAGTATTTTCTTGAGCAGTTCCCTGAGACTCATTTCCCTCAGGGTGAAGCAAAGAAAGCCAAGTGACCTCTGCACGCATACAGCAGGCTGTGTTAAGGAGCAGAACCCTGAGTCTAGGGGTACTGAGTCTTTTAAATGGGCAGTAGGCATCCCTGCACTTGTCTCCAGAGGGAAACACTGTGTCAAGCTTCCCAGGCTGTAAGACAAGCTGCTCTTTTTTTTTCAAAGGACACACTGCATTTCCCAAGGCTGTTTTCTATACAAACAAACATTCTTGCAAAGATAGTCTTGAAGGAAGGTATTCACTGCATCTGCTTACTAAACGTGTAGAAAGATGAGATGCCCATGGAGAATTGTCTTCCACCAGCCTGATATGAGTTGTAGTCCTTGTCACGTCACCACATATTTACTGTGCAACATTATGGAAGGAAACGGGTATGCATTAATTTTTTCATTGTTTATAAAATCAGCATGCTCAGTATTCTGGTGCCTGTCTTGTAAATTTGTTTCTGGTATTGATTGGCTCCTTTAAGTTTTGTTTGTTAGTTTTTAAAGGCATCAGCCAGAACTTTATTTCAGTTTCCCTGCTTCAGTTCGTTTTGAGCTGCCTGTTTCGACATTTATTTGCCAGAGCTTTATTGTGATTAATCCCAGCAAGGATAGCTGCTGGCACTCTGCAGCAGCTCAGGAGCTTTGCAGTGGGAAGATTTTTTTTTTTACTTTTGAAAATTACAATATCTTCTACCTCACATTTGGGAAGTAAAATACAGTCGTACAAATATGATCATTCAAATAAGTAAGGGAAAATAATGCAGTTTTGTTATTGTATACATAAAATTGAAGGAAATTGTTTTTTTTTCCGAAGTAGATATGCATCTTTTTTTTTTTTTTAATGTTTTTTTTTATTAATTAAAAAAAGAATTAACAAAACAATTAGAAATCATTCCAATCTACATGTACAATCAGTAATTCTTAATAACATCACATAGTTGCATATTCATCATTTCTTAGTACATTTGCATCGATTTAGAAAAAGAAATAAAGACAACAGAATAAGAATTAAAACAATAATAGAAAGAAAAAAAAACAAAAACAAAAAACCTATACCTCACATGCAGCTTCATTCAGTGTTTTAACATAATTGCATTACAATTGGGTAGTATTGTGCTGTCCATTTCTGAGTTTTTATATCCAGTCCCGTTGTACAGTCTGTATCCCTTCATCTCCAATTATCCCTTCTCTTTTTTTTTTTTTTTTAATTAACGGAAAAAAAGAAATTAACCCAACATTTAGAGATCATACCATTCTACACATGCAATCATTAATTCTTAACATCATCACATAGATGCATGATCATCATTTCTTAGTACATTTGCATTGGTTTAGAAGAACTAGCAACATAACCGAAAAAGATATAGAATGTTAATATAGAGAAAAAAATAAAAGTAATAATAGTAAAATCAAAACAAAACAAAACAAAACAAGACAAAAACCTATAGCTCAGATGCAGCTTCATTCAGTGTTTTAACATGATTACTTTACAATTAGGTATTATTGTGCTGTCCATTTTTGAGTTTTTGTATCTAGTCCTGTTGCACAGTCTGTATCCCTTCAGCTTCAATTACCCATTGTCTTACCCTGTTTCTAACTCCTGCTGAACTCTGTTACCAATGACATATTTCAAGTTTATTCTCGAATGTCCGTTCACATCAGTGGGACCATACAGTATTTGTCCTTTAGTTTTTGGCTGGATTCACTCAGCATAATATTCTCTAGGTCCATCCATGTTATTACATGGTTCATAAGTTTATCTTGTCTTAAAGCTGCATAATATTCCATCGTATGTATATACCACAGTTTGTTTAGCCACTCTTCTGTTGATGGAGATTTTGGCTGTTTCCATCTCTTTGCAATTGTAAATAATGCTGCTATAAACATTGGTGTGCAAATGTCCGTTTGTGTCTTTGCCCTTAAGTCCTTTGAGTAGATACCTAGCAATGGTATTGCTGGGTTGTATGGCAATTCTATATTCAGCTTTTTGAGGAACCGCCAAACTGCCTTCCACAGTGGTTGCACCATTTGACATTCCCACCAACAGTGGATAAGTGTGCCTCTTTCTGCGCATCCTCTCCAGCACTTGTCATTTTCTGTTTTGTTGATAATGGCCATTCTGGTGGGTGTGAGATGATATCTCATTGTGGTTTTGATTTGCATTTCTCTAATGGCCAGGGACATTGAGCATCTCTTCATGTGCCTCTTGGCCATCCGTATTTCCTCTTCTGAGAGGTGTCTGTTCAAGTCTTTTTCCCATTTTGTAATTGGGTTGGCTGTCTTTTTGTTGTTGAGATGAACAATCTCTTTATAAATTCTGGATACTAGACCTTTATCTGATATATCATTTCCAAATATTGTCTCCCATTGTGAAGGCTGTCTTTCTACTTTCTTGATGAAGTTCTTTGATGCACAAAAGTGTTTAATTTTGAGGAGTTCCCATTTATTTATTTCCTTCTTCAGTGCTCTTGCTTTAGGTTTAAGGTCCATAAAACCGCCTCCAGTTGTAAGATCCATAAGATATCTCCCAACATTTTCCTCTAACTGTTTTATGGTCTTAGACCTAATGTTTAGATCTTTGATCCATTTTGAGTTAACTTTTGTATAGGGTGTGAGAGATGGGTCTTCTTTCATTCTTTTGCATATGGATATCCAGTTCTCTAGGCACCATTTATTGAAGAGACTGCTCTGTCCCAGATGAGTTGGCTTGACTGCCTTATCAAAGATCAAATGTCCATAGATGAGAGGGTCTATATCTGAGCACTCTATTCGATTCCATTGGTCGATATATCTATCTTTATGCCAATACCATGCTGTTTTGACCACTGTGGCTTCATAATATGCCTTAAAGTCAGGCAGCGCGAGACCTCCAGCTTCGTTTTTTTTCCTCAAGATGTTTTTAGCAATTCGGGGCACCCTGCCCTTCCAGATAAATTTGCTTATTGGTTTTTCTATTTCTGAAAAATAAGTTGTTGGGATTTTGATTGGTATTGCATTGAATCTGTAAATCAATTTAGGTAGGATTGACATCTTAACTATATTTAGTCTTCCAATCCATGAACACGGTATGCCCTTCCATCTGTTTAGGTCTTCTGTGATTTCTTTTAGCAGTTTTTTGTAGTTTTCTTTATATAGGTTTTTTGTCTCTTTAGTTAAATTTATTCCTAGGTATTTTATTCTTTTAGTTGCAATTGTAAATGGGATTTGTTTCTTGATTTCCCCCTCAGCTTGTTCATTACTAGTGTATAGAAATGCTACAGATTTTTGAATGTTGATCTTGTAACCTGCTACTTTGCTGTACTCATTTATTAGCTCTAGTAGTTTTGTTGTGGATTTTTCCGGGTTTTCGACGTATAGTATCATATCGTCTGCAAACAGTGATAGTTTTACTTCTTCCTTTCCAATTTTGATGCCTTGTATTTCTTTTTCTTGTCTAATTGCTCTGGCTAGAACCTCCAACACAATGTTGAATAATAGTGGTGATAGTGGACATCCTTGTCTTGTTCCTGATCTTAGGGGGAAAGTTTTCAATTTTTCCCCATTGAGGATGATATTAACTGTGGGTTTTTCATATATTCCCTCTATCATTTTAAGGAAGTTCCCTTGTATTCCTATCTTTTGAAGTGTTTTCAACAGGAAAGGATGTTGAATCTTGTCGAATGCCTTCTCTGCATCAATTGAGATGATCATGTGATTTTTCTGCTTTGATTTGTTGATATGGTGTATTACATTAATTGATTTTCTTATGTTGAACCATCCTTGCATACCTGGGATGAATCCTACTTGGTCATGATGTATAATTCTTTTAATGTGTTGTTGGATACGATTTGCTAGAATTTTATTGAGGATTTTTGCATCTGTATTCATTAGAGAGATTGGTCTGTAGTTTTCTTTTTTTGTAATATCTTTGCCTGGTTTTGGTATGAGGGTGATGTTGGCTTCATAGAATGAATTAGGTAGTTTTCCCTCCACTTCGATTTTTTTGAAGAGTTTGAAGAGAATTGGTACTAATTCTTTCTGGAACGTTTGGTAGAATTCACATGTGAAGCCATCTGGTCCTGGACTTTTCTTTTTAGGAAGCTTTTGAATGACTAATTCAATTTCTTTACTTGTGATTGGTTTGTTGAGGTCATCTATGTCTTCTTGAGTCAAAGTTGGTTGTTCATGTCTTTCCAGGAACCCGTCCATTTCCTCTAAATTGTTGTATTTATTAGCGTAAAGTTGTTCATAGTATCCTGTTATTACCTCCTTTATTTCTGTGAGGTCAGTAGTTATGTCTCCTCTTCCATTTCTGATCTTATTTATTTGCATCCTCTCTCTTCTTCTTTTTGTCAATCTTGCTAATGGCCCATCAATCTTATTGATTTTCTCATAGAACCAACTTCTGGCCTTATTGATTTTCTCTATTGTTTTCATGTTTTCAATTTCATTTATTTGTGCTCTAATCTTTGTTATTTCTTTCCTTTTGCTTGCTTTGGGGTTAGCTTGCTGTTCTTTCTCCAGTTCTTCCAAATGGATAGTTAATTCCTGAATTTTTGCCTTTTCTTCTTTTCTGATATAGGCATTTAGAGCAATAAATTTCCCTCTTAGCACTGCCTTTGCTGCGTCCCATAAGTTTTGATATGTTGTGTTTTCATTTTCATTCGCCTCGAGGTATTTGCTAATTTCTCTTGCAATTTCTTCTTTGACCCAGTCGTTGTTTAGGAGTGTGTTGTTGAGCCTCCATGTATTTGTGAATTTTCTGGCACTCTGCCTATTATTGATTTCCAACATCATTCCTTTATGGTCCGAGAAAGTGTTGTGTAAGATTTCAATCTTTTTAAATTTGTTGAGACTTGCTTTGTGACCCAGCATATGGTCTATCTTTGAGAATGATCCATGAGCACTTGAGAAAAAGGTGTATCCTGCTGTTGTGGGATGTAATGTCCTATAAATGTCTATTAAGTCTAGTTCATTTATAGTAATATTCAGATTCTCTATTTCTTTGTTGATCCTCTGTCTAGATGTTCTGTCCCTTGATGAGAGTGGTGAGTTGAAGTCTCCAACTATTATGGTATATGAGTCTATTTCCCTTTTCAGTGTTTGCAGTATATTCCTCACGTATTTTGGGGCATTCTGATTCGGTGCGTAAATATTTATGATTGTTATGTCTTCTTGTTTAATTGTTCCTTTTATTAGTATATAGTGTCCTTCTTTGTCTCTTTTAACTGTTTTACATTTGAAGTCTAATTTGTTGGATATTAGTATAGCCACTCCTGCTCTTTTCTGGTTGTTATTTGCATGAAATATCTTTTCCCAACCTTTCACTTTCAACCTATGTTTATCTTTGGGTCTAAGATGTGTTTCCTGTAGACAGCATATCGAAGGATCCTGTTTTTTAATCCATTCTGCCAATCTATGTCTTTTGATTGGGGAATTCAGTCCATTGACATTTAGTGTTATTACTGTTTGGATAATATTTTCCTCTAACATTTTGCCTTTTGTATTATATATATCATATCTGATTTTCCTTCTTTCTACACTCTTTTCCATATCTCTCTCTTCTGTCTTTTTGTATCTGACTCTAGTGCTCCCTTTAGTATTTCTTGCAGAGCTGGTCTCTTGGTCACAAATTCTTTCAGTGACTTTTTGTCTGAGAATGTTTTAATTTCTCCCTCATTTTTGAAGGATAATTTTGCTGGATATAGGAGTCTTGGTTGGCAGTTTTTCTCTTTTAGTATTTTAAATATATCATCCCACTGTCTTCTAGCTTCCATGGTTTCTGCTGAGAAATCTACACAAAGTCTTATTGGGTTTCCCTTGTATGTAATGGATTGTTTTTCTCTTGCTGCTTTCAAGATCTTCTCTTTCTCTTTGACCTCTGACATTCTAACTAGTAAGTGTCTTGGAGAACGCCTATTTGGGTCTAATCTCTTTGGGGTGCGCTGCACTTCTTGGATCTGTAATTTTAGGTCTTTCATAAGAGTTGGGAAATTTTCAGTGATAATTTCTTCCATTAGTTTTTCTCCTCCTTTTCTCTTCTCTTCTCCTTCTGGGACACCCACAACACGTATATTTGTGCGGTTCATATTGTCCTTGAGTTCCCTGATACCCTGTTCAAATTTTTCCATTCTTTTCCCTATAGTTTCTGTTTCTTTTTGGAATTCAGATGTTCCATCCTCCAAATCACTAATTCTATCTTCTGTCTCTTTAAATCTATCATTGTAGCTATCCATTATTTTTTCTATGTTTGCTACTTTATCCTTCACTTCCATAAGTTCTGCGATTTGTTTTTTCAGTTTTTCTATTTCTTCTTTATGTTCAGCCCATGTCCTCTTCATGTCCTCCCTCAATTTATCGATTTCATTTTTGAAGAGGTTTTCCATTTCTGTTCGTATATTCAGCATTAGTTGTCTCAGCTCTTGTGTCTCATTTGAGCTATTGGTTTGTTCCTTTGACTGAGCCATATTCTCAATCTTTTGAGCGTGGACAGTTATCTTCTGCTGCTGGCGTCTGGGCATTTATTCAGATTTTTCTTGGTGTTGGACCCAGCAAGGTTGTAATATTTTTCTGTGAAATCTCTGGGTTCTGTTTTTCTTATCCTGCCCAGTAGGTGGCGCTCGTGGCACACGTTTGTCTGCGGGACCCACCAGTAAAAGGTGCTGTGGGACCTTAAACTTTGGAAAACTCTCGCCGTCCTGGGGGTTCACTAGCCGAAGCAGCTTGAGCCGGCCCGGGGTCCGAACGCAGGGAGGGTGTCCGAATGCAGGGAGGGTTGCTGGTCGCCGCAGCCAGGGAAAGAGCCCGTCCGAATTTCCTAGTCGGCCCTGGGCAACAAGCGTGGCGGGAGCGCGCCAGCGGCAGCGGCCCGCCCGAGAGAGTGCACGTTCCCCGGGAGTCACGGGGTCACCGTTCTCCGCGGCCTGGGGGTTTCCGATCCAATTCTCTCAGTTGGTCCGGGGGCTGCGCGTGGTGTGGGCGCCAGTCGCCCCGGTTTCAGGGGACCGCCTCTCCAATTCTCCCAGCCGGCCCGGGAAGGGGGAAGGGAGTAACTCCGGCCGCTTCCCGCCCCGCCCGGTGAGGCCCGCGCGCCTCGGCGATCTCACCCGAGCTGCTTCTCTCAGCCAGCCAGCCGTTCCAGGATGGGGTACGCTGTCTTTTTTATCTCTGTTGTGGCTTTGGGCGCTTTCTGTATCGTTTCTACTCCCCTAGTAGGTGTCCTGGAGAAGAAACTAAGATCCGCGCGTCTTACTAAGCCGCCATCTTCCAGGAAGTCTATATGCATCTTTTTACCAATAAATTGAAAAGTGACATCAGACCCGTGAGTGGAGGGCCATAATCACTTCAGTAAGTGGATATTAATATTTGTACAACACTCTAAAATGTTATAAAAAAGCATCTGCTTGGATCTAAAATTGAGTTTCACCGCATGTTCTCTATTGTCTTAGAAAAGAGGTGACTATAGCCAATAAATAATTTTCAATGCTTTCTCCACGGGTGCCTCTTTATTTATTTACCGATTATTTGTGGAATCTCTGGATCCGGATTATAGTAATTGTCCTGGTCTTTACTTTTAAAGGTATGAAAATCACCACAATAAGCAAATCCGGCTCTCATAATAAATTTCCTGTCTATAAAGTGAAACTAATTACTTTTAAAAAATACATTAGTTTCTTCATAAAAATTAACATATGAAGAATTCCAATTTGGCTTAAGTTCTGATATTTTGTTTTGAGATATAACCAGTTCCAAATTTTAATTTCAACAGTCATGATACTGAGGATAGTTTTTTCCTAGCAATGTACATATTCTTAAATGTGTTTTTGACTAGATGTACGTGAAATAAATGATACAGTGGAGCCTATGATTCACCATACAATATTGGTGGAAATGTATGAAAACAAGATAAATATTCAGATCTGTGTTGTCCAATAACATAACCACTAACTCATGCAGCTATTTCAATTTAAATTAATTAAAATGAAACACTAAATTAAAATTTTAGTCTTTCAACCACGCTTGCAATATTTCAAGTGCTCAATAGTCACAATGTAGCTATTTGGACAGACCAGAGACTACTTCCAGTATCACTGTAAGTTCTATTGAACATCATATACTTCAGTAAACTCTTTTTCAGATATTGTATGTAAATTCTTTTTCAAGAGTCTTTAAAACAATATGACACCAGGATGCATGTTAAATAATTACCTAGCTATTCTAAGAACATATATACATTTTAGGAATAGTACTCATATATTTAATTTCATTAATTATATCCAGGCCATTACTGAAGTATAACTGCATATGAAAGAGCTAAAAGCCCCCATTTTTTTTTCTGAAGTTTTAACTTGTTCAGGTTATGCATTTAGTAGACTATTTGCAGATTATACTAAGTGCAGCTGAAAGGTGCCCAAAAGTGCCTTGATGCAATAAAATCTTTGGTCTGTAATAAGCTTTAGTCTTTAGATGAATTTCATATTTTTAACAAAATTTTCTAATTGAAAAATGAACTGATGGAAATAGAAAAATACCAACGGACAACAGAAGTTAAAGGAATAATGAGAAAATGAAAGGTCTGAAATCAGGGATAATATATCTTTATAAGAAAAATGCATATAGATTATATTTTTTAATGTTGAGGTACTACACATTTTTGGAAAGTAATTTATGTCAGCATTACATGTTAGAATGTAAAGAACTTTCCTTAATTAAAAAAATCCATGATAAGAAATCCATAAACATAATTTTCAATGTTTGCAAATTATTTCATAAATAAAGCAATAATAGTCATATTATCAACTAACAGTTCTAGAATGTGAGCCAGCCCCTGCACTATATGCTTGTGTTAGATTCAGTTGTCAACTTGGTCAGGTGAGCATACCTAATCTTGTTGCTGCGGACATAAGCCAACGGTACATGAACCTCATCTGTTGCCAATTACATCTGCAGTCGGCTAGGAGGCGTGTCTGCTGCAATGAGTGATGTTTGACTTAATTGGCTGGTGCTTAAATGAGAGATTGCAACATAGCACTGCTAAGCAGCTCAGCATTCCTCATCTCAGCACTTGCAGCTCAGCCCAGGCCCTTGGAGATGCAGAAAGAAGTCACCCTGGGGTTGCTGGAACCCAGGGGCCTGGAGAGAAGACCAGCAGAGACCATCTTGTGCCTTCCACGTAAGAAAGAACCTCAGTGGAAAGTTAGCTGCCTTTCCTCTGAAGAACCAACAAAATAAATCCCCTTTTATTAAAAGCCAATCCATCTCTGGTGTGTTGCATTCCGACAGCCAGCAAACTAGAACAATGCTTTATAGTAAATATGTCATTTTTTAATTATTATTATTATTATTATTATTATTTTGCATTGGCAGGCACCGGGAAATGAACCCGGGTCTTTGGCATGGCAGGAAAGAATGTTGCCACTGCACCACCATTGCCCAGTAAATATCTCATTTAATTATCTGTATGCATTTCTATATATTTATGGGTGATCTTATCATCATTGGAATCCTTATCTTTAAAAAATAGCTATTTCACAGGAAAATGAATAATAAAACTAAAAGCTTTTACCTGGTGCACTTTAGTAAGTGATAATTGTCCCTATACTCAAAACATGTAAGAACCTTGAGAGAAATTAAGAACATAACTATACAAACAAAACTTGGTTTTAACAAACTTTCTCATTGAGATTTATTTTCTCTTTTAAACTGGAGAAAAATAAAACTGTAAAGTACTCCCTATAAAATTGTCTATCCATTTCCTTAATGACACAATTACAGAATCTACAGAGTATAATTTCGATCTTCTTATTTCTGTTTATAAAATGAATATAAAACACCTAGAGATATGCTTTGAGGTTGAACATAGCGACAATATGAGAACTACAGAAGAGGAAAAAGAGAGACAGATAATCTTCTCTTTTTGAAGAGGAATACAGAGAAAGATTCTTCATATTCCTTCAGTCTATTCATTAATCTGGATTATATTTGATATCAAAGGGAAAATTGATGATAAGACAAGCAAAACTTTAAGACGAAATTGCAAGGAAGAAACCCTATTGGAAAATAAATAGAAGAAATAATAGCAAAAAAATTATAAGAGTAAAGTGAAACATTTAGAATTTGTGTGGTTTAACAACATAAAAAGAAAATCTACATTTAGTACGGGTTTATGATTTTAAATTTTAGGATCAAGTGAATAATATATTTACATAATTAATAAAAGCAAATGCATGTAGTGCCTTAACAACCTTATGCCTGAATATATGATCAAGTGAAATCCAAGCATATTCATCATTCTAAAGGCGAATGCCAACAAAGAAGAGGAGCAGTTAGGACATGCTTCACTTCATTTCTTGGACCTTCGAAAGGAGACGGGAGAAAAGGAATGCAGTATTTTATTAAGCAGCTAAAAAATAAGATACTTTAGGCTTACTCCTTTTTTTTTTTTTTTTTAAGGATGAAAGAAAAGTGATCATCTTCATACAATATTGGTATGACTATAAATTGGTACATTTCCAAAGGGCTTTTGATGATATGTCAAAAGTCTTCAAATATGTATTTTCTTTAACATAGCAATCCCATTTCTCAGAATTTATCCTTAGAAAATTCATAGACAAATGTACAAATTTCTGTTTATCACAGCTTTGAAAGAACAGTAAAAGCATACGCATACTAACACATAACTAGGAGCAGTCTGAAGGTCTGCTAGTAGGGAGCTGGTTGAGACATTGCTAGTATACTCATGCAAAGAACAACAAGCAACCACTGAAGCGACAATGCTGTAAAATTGTGATGTAGATAAATATTAATAGACTCAAATTTGTCCTTAAAATATTGAAAAATGAAAAAAATCAGGATGCCAAACTCTAAGAATAGTTAAAATCTACCTTTACAATATATAAATGTTCAGATAGTTAAAAAAGAGATAATAAACATATATGCAAAAACATTGGCTGTGATTACGTCAGGGTAGTTGAAACAATTTTATACTTTTGTTTTCATTTTTTTAAACAAAAGACATGTAATCAACCATCCTACTCTCACAAATAAATTCATTTTGAAAGGACAAAGTAAATTGTAGTCAAGTCTGTTAATGTAGGAATCAAAGTGGAAGCAATTTATATTTTGAGAATTAGGCTTACTTCTTGATCTGATAATCTTCAAATTTTCAGAGGGGATTAATCATTGAAAGGGGTCAGGAGAAAGGGTCATTGAATTTTTATTTTTATTTTTTTTGCACAGGCAGGCACTGGGAATTGAACCCGGGTCTCTGACATGACAGGTGAGAATTCTGCCACTGAGCCGCTATCGCATCACCCTTGACTTTTGATTATTATCAGAAAATTCCATACACTGGCATATAAACATTAATATCAGAAGATTTTCAATGCTTTCAAAATCTTATCAATTAAGTTTTCAGATCTAAGTTTAAATTTTAAATAAATGGCTATTAAGATTGGCAAGAAATTTCAGGATGTGTGTAAAATATTTTAGAGTAAAAATATATTTGGATTGGCTGGTGTGAGTGTGTGCGTGCACACACATGCATGTTATTCACATATTAAGCATATGTTGCTTTGAATAAGCACTACATACTATCTTTTCTTCTAAGTATAACACTTGCCATAATTGATATCTAAGGGATGGGTGCTCATGATATGCCAAAGAGCTCCTCTACATTATTTTCCAACTTGCAATGTGATAAAGATGTAGTTCCTTTCATGGAGAAGTGGTAAGACAATAAACATGGGTTGTGTCTGGCAATGATCACTATTATCATCTTGTCATATTTGTCATTTCTGATATTGGGTGATTTTTATGTGACAGATACTTAGCAAAGAGCTTTACTCATATTATCTTATTTAATGCTTACAAAAAGCCATGGATAGGTTCCATTACTATACAAGGTGAAATAGATATTTGACTAGAACAGTATCTAAGATACACTATGCATTGCAAAACAATAGTTGACAAGTTTATGCCCTATAAGGTTGAATAACCAATCAAGCAAGCTAATTCTGTGGCTAATTTTGTTGTTGCTGAGCGGTGTACATGAACCCCCACTGACCCCCCCACATACACTTAGGGACATTCTTTGCATTCATTTAAAACTGTCATTATTTTGTGTTTGTTTGTTTAAAAAGGACCCTGTGGTGGTTTGCTTTATGTACCCCAGAAAAAACGTGTCTTAAATCAAATCCATTCCTTATCTGTAGGACGTTTTGATGAGGCTACTTCAGTTAAAGTATGGCCCACCTCAGTCAGGAAGGGTCTTAATCCTTGTACTGGTATCCTTTATCAAAAATGGAATTCAGACATGGGGCCAGGAGAAGCCTGCCATGTACATTGCCATGTGACAAAGGACCTAAGAACCAAGGATCACCAGCAGCCAGCCCCTAAATGCCACAGTCTTTGAGAAGAAAGTCTCTCTTTGATGACACCTTAATTAAAAAAAAAAAAAGTATTTAAGGGAACAAACAATATACTTAGAACCACCAAAAATGGATACCTTACATAGTTTAACCACAGGCATATTTAAATAAAATATCCATGTAATCATTGTAAAGCCTGTGTTTGTACTGTAAGATTCATAGACCAATTTAAAATTAAGGCAACAGGGAAAAAATCTACAAATTCAGATAGCAAAGTTGTTAAATACTAAGTATTAAACACTAACAGATATTATTTGATCAGCTGTCAAAACTATGAATGTTCTCAAAATATCAAGTAGAAAGTTCTTACAAATATCCAAATTGGTATAGTAATGACCTATGTTACTAAATAAATTCCTGATTTCAGGAAAACATGAAGATATAAATATTTTTATGATTAACATATGGAAATATTAACCACCTAAAATGGATATCTCAACTAGCTTATCTGAAGGCATATTAAAAAAAATCTGAGTAGTCATTATAAAGCCTTTTTGTACAATATGTGTCATAAACCAATTTAAAGTTAGAGCAAGGAAAGGGTGTAATTGTGTTTCAGTGGTAGAATGCTTGCCTTCCATTAGGGAGACCCGGGATCAATTCCCAGACCATGCACCACCACCCCCCACCAAAAAAAAATTAAAGCAAGGAAGAAAAAATCTATAGATACAGATATCAGAGTTTCTTGAATTCTAAATATTAAACATTATCTTAAATACATTTCATTAACTATCAAAACTGTGTGTTCTCAAAATGTCAAGTAAAAAGTTATTACAAATATCAACTTTGCCATACTAGTAAGCTATGTTACTAAATATTTTCAATTTTTTTGATTTCAGGAATTTATTTTAGCTAATATTATTATAACTGCCTATACTTTTTTTAAACCTCGGTTTGTTGTAAAATATAATATACATTTATATATACAAATAAAAGAAAGAAAGAAAGAAAAAGAATAATTTTCAAAGCACACTTCAACAAACAGCTGCAGAACAGTTCCCAGACTTTGTCATGGGCTACCATGCCCTCACCTCAGATTTTTCTTTCTAGCTGCTCCACTGGTGGCTTTACCAGAGTCATAATAACGGAATAATACAGTATCTGTCCATTTGTATCTGACTTATTTCACTCAGCATTATGTCCTCAAGGTTCATCCACATCGTTAGATATTTTGGAACAATGCTTTGTCTAAATGCTGCATAATATTCCATCGTATATGTATACCACATTTTGTTAATCCCCTCGTCTGTTGATGGGCTCCTGGGTTGTTTCCATCTCTTGGCAATTGTGAATCGTGCCACTGTGAATGTTGGGTGCAAATATTTGTTCATGTTACTTCCCTCAACTCTGCTGGGTATATACTGAGTACTGGTAATGCCAGGTCATAGGGCAACTCAATATTTAGTTTTCAGAGGAATAGCCAAAATGATTTCCACAGTGGCTGAACCATTTTACATCCCCACCAACAGTGAATAAATATTTCAATTTCTCTACAGCCTCTCCAACATTTATAATTCCCTGTTTGTATAACAGGAGTCATTCTTATAGGTGTGAAGTGATAGCCCATTGTCGTCTTAATTTGCATTTCCTTTACAGTCAAGATTAGCAACTCTTCAATATGGCAGTTCTTCAAAAAGTTAAATGTGGGCAGGCCACGTTGGCTCAGCAGGCAAGGATGCTTGTCTGCCACGCCAGAGGACCCGGGTTCGATTCCCGGTGCCTGCCCATGTAAAAAAAAAAAAAGTTAAATATACAATTACCTAATGACCTGGCAATTCTACTTCTAGATACTTACCTAGAGATATTGAAAGCAGGAACTCAGATACTTGTACACTAGTGTTCATAGCAACATTATTCACTAAAGCTGAAAGGTCGAAACAATCCAAGTGTCCATCAACAGATGAAAGGATAAACAAGATGTGGTACAGATGCAGTAAATTATTCAGCCAAAAGAAAGAATGAAGCTCTAGAGACAGGCTGCCTCATGCATGAGGCTTAAAGATGTTATGCTGAGTAAAATAAGCAAGGTCCATAAGGACAAATGCTGTATAATTGCATTTATATTAATATTTGAAAATAGCAAATTCATAGAGTCAGGAAGTAGATTCAAGTTTATCAGCGGATGAGGGGAGGAGAAAAGGGGAGCTTGGTGGGTATAGATTGTTTGTAAATTTTGGCAATATTTAAATAAAATTAATTTTTTGAGAAAAAAAAATTAGCAGCTCTTCACATGCCTTTCAGTCGTCTGTATTTGCTCTTCAGAAAAGTACCTATGCATTTCCTCTGCACATTTTATAATTGGGTTGTTTGTTCTTTTGTTCGTGAGCTGTGTAATTTCTTTACATACACAGGATATCAAGCCTTTATCTGATATGCAGTTTCCAAATATTTTCTGCCATCGAGTTGGCTGCCTCTTCACCTTTTTTCACAAAGTCCTTTGAGGCACAGAAGCTCTTGATCCTAAGAAATTCCCATTTGTCTATTTTTCTTTCACAGCTTGTGCTTTAGGTGTAAAATTTGAGAAGCTACCTCCTCCTATTAGACCTTAAAAATGTTTCCCTACCTTATTTTCAAATTTTATGATACTGGCTCTTACATTTAGGATTTTGATCCATTTTGAATTAATTTTTGTATAGGACGTAAAGTAGGGGACCGCTTTCATTCTTTTGGCTATTGAAATCTACTTCTCCCATGCTCATTTATTGAAAAGACTATTCTGCCCCAAATCAGTGGATTTGGGAGTTTTAATGAAGATCAAATGCCCATAAATTTGGTGGTCAATCTCTGCACTCTCGATTCTACTCCACTGGTCAGTCCTTCTGTTTCTGTGCCGATACCATGCTGTTTTGACCTCTGTGGCTTTATAGTGAGCTTTAAAGTCAGGAAGCAATAGACTTCCCAGTTTGCTCTTCTTTTTTAGGATATCTTTAACTGTTCAAGGTCTCTTTCCCTTCCACATAAATTGGATAACCAGTTTTTCTAAGTCTTTAAAATAGGTTGTTGGGATATTTATTGGTATTGCATTGAATCTGTAGATCAGCTTGGGTAGAACTGATGTCTTGACAATATTCAATCTTCCTATCCATGAGCATGGAGTATCTTTCCAATTATTTAGGTCATTTTTAATTTCTTTTAGCAATTTTTTATAATTTTCTGTGTATAAGACCTTGATATCCCTGGTTAGGCTTATTCCTAGATACATAATTCTTCTGGTTACTATTCTGAATGGAATTTTTTCCTCAGTTGTCACCTCAGATAGGTCATTGCTTGTGTATAGAAATGTTACAGATTTTTGTACATTAATCTTGTATCCTGCCACTGTGCTGAATCTGTTTATTAGCTCAAGTAGTTTTGTTGTTGATTTCTCAGGGTTTTCTAAGTATAGGATCATGTTATCTGCAAATGATAAAAGTTTTACTTCTTTTCAATTTGAATGCCGTTTATTTCTTTCTCCTATCTAATTGCTCCATCTAGTACTTCTAACACAATGTTGAATAATAGTGGTTGACAATGGGCATCCTTGTCTCGTCTCTGATCTCAAGGGGAATGCTTTCAACTTTTCATCATTAAGTATGATCTTGGCTATGGGTTTTTCATATATGCCTTTTATGATATTGAGAAAGTTTCCTTCAAGGCCAAAATTTTAAGTGTTTTTATCAGGAAAGGATGTTGGATTTTGTTAAATGCTTTTTCAGCATCAATCAATATCATCATGTGATTTTTCCCTTTTTATATGTTAATGTGTTGTATTACATTGATTTTCTTATGTTGCATTCTTGGTATGAATCTCATTTAATCATGATGTATAATTCTTTGGATGTGGTGTTGGATATGATTTGCTAGTATTTTGTTAAGAATTTTTGCATCTATGTTCTTTAGGGAGATTGATCTGTAGTTTTCTTTTCTGGTATTGTCTTTATCCAATTTTGGAATTATAGTGATATTAGTTTCATAAAATAAGTTAGGTAGCGTTCCTTTTTCTTTAATTTGTTTAAAGAGTTTGAGTAAGATTGGCACTGGTTCTTTTTGAAATGTTTAATAAAATTCTCCTGTGAAGCCATCAGGTCCTGGTTTTTATGGTTGTTGTTGGAAGATTTTGATGACTGATTGGATCTCTTTACTTGTAATTGGTTTGTTGAGATCTTCTATTTCTTCTTGAGTCAATATATGTAATTTGTGTGTTTCTAGGAATTTGTCCATTTCATCTAAGTTGTCTAGTTTGTTGGCATATAGTTGTTCATAGTTTTCTCTGGTGACTTTTTAAAATTTCTTCATGCTCTGTGGTAACAACCCCCCCACCACCACATTTCTGATTTTGTATCCTTCCTCTTTTCTTTTTTATTAGTCTATCTAGGGGACCATCAATTTTACTAATTTTCTCAAAGAATCAACTTTTAGTTTTGTTGATTCTTTCTATTGTTTTATTGTTCTCTAGTTTGCTTATTTCTGTTTTAGTCTTTATCATTTCTCTTCTTTTATTTGCTTTGGGGTTAGTTTGCTGCTCTTTTTCTAAATTCTCTAGGTGAGCAGTTAAAACCCTCAAGTTCTGCTCATTCTTGTTTTTTCAATATAGGCATTTAGGGCAATAAATTTTCCTCTCAGCACTGCCCTTGCCACATCCCATAAGTTTTGATATGTTGTATTCTCATTATTATTCATCTCCAGGTATTTGCTGATTTTTCTAGCACTTTCTTCCTTGACCCAATGATTATTTAAGGATATATTGTTTAATCTCCATATATTTGTGAAAGCTCTGGTTCTTTGGTGATTGTTAATTTCAAACCTTATCCTGTTGTGATCAGAGAAAGTGCTTTGGATAATTTCAATCTTATTAAATTTATAGACTCAGTTTATGTCCCAGAATATGATCTATCTTAGAGAATGTTCCATGTGCACTAGAGAAGTATGTATATCTTGGTGTTTTGGGATGAAATAATCTATAAATGTCTATGAGATCTAATTCATTTATTTTATTGTTTAGGTTCTTTATTTCCTTGTTGATCCTCTGTGTGGTTGTTCTATCTATAGCAAAGAGTGGTGTACTGAAGTCTCTCATTATTACTGTTGCTATGTCTACAGCTCCCTTCAGTTTTTTTCAAAATGTGCCTCATGTAATTTGGAGCTCCCTGATTGGAAGCATATACATTTATGATCATTATTTCTTCCTGGGGAATTGTTCCTTTTATTAATATGCAGTGTCCTTCTTTGTCTCTTATGATATATTTGCATTTTAAGTCTACTTTGTCTCCTATTACTATAGCTACTCCTGCTTTCTTTTGGTTACAGCTTGCATAGCAGATCGTTTTCCATCCTTTCATTTTCAATCTAATTGTGTTCTTGAGTCTAAGATGCATCTCTTGTAAACAGTTTATAGACTGATTATGTTTCTGATCCATTCTGTCAGTCTGTATCTTTTAATTGGTGAGTTTTGTCCATTAACATTCAATGAAATGTTAACTAAAAAACTAAAATAACTGAAAAAGCAGTTCTTGACTTTACCATCTTGTCCTTTAGTTTTTATTTGTCAGATCTTGCCTATTATTTCCTTTCTCTCTTTCTTTTCCTTTAAATTATCTTTGCCCATATTCTTCAATTCTATGCCCTCCTCCAGGCCTCCTTTTCCTGTCTTTTTTAATCAGCTGACAGGGCTCCCTTTAGTATTTCTTCATGGCTGGTATCTTGTTAGTTCTCTCAATCTTTCTTTGTCTTTGAAGATTCAATCTCGCCCTCAATTTTGAAGGATAACTTGGCTGGATAAAGAACTCTTGGTTGACAGACTTTCTCATTCAGGATCTCAAAAATATAATACTGCTGCCTTCTTAGTTCCATGGTATCTGTTGAGTAGTCTGAAGTGATGATGCTTTGATTTTGACTTTCTTTTAGCCTCAAAATTATGCGCAAATGAATTCTTATTTAACTTAACCCATTTCAAGGTATTTTCTTGAGCGGACTAAGAAAGTAAAAAGTCCCTGAAAAAAATCTCAATTTTCAGAAAAAAAAAAAAAAAACAGCGTTGAAAATAAACATTTTAAATGGCTTCAAAAGTTCTTAGAAAAGTAGGGAGTCAGCATGACTAAAAATAGTTTTGTAGTGAACACTGGATATTGACTCAAACTTGATTTCAGTGTATGCTCCAGTGTTATTTTCTGCTTTGAAATGTGAAGGTCATAAGGTTAGTCTTTCTTCAAATTCTGTTAGAATTTGAACTAAAATTTAGTTCAGAAGGAGGGAGGGCAAGGTCAAGTTGAAGTTTGCGATGCATGTTTAAGAAAGGAGTCATATTTAATACCTACATTCTTAGAGTTTGTAATATGTAGCATGAACATAGCAACATATGAGTAAAGTAAAATTGTTCTATTAAATACCGAGGTATACATCAAAATAAACATGAATGTCTAAAATAGCCAACTGTTTTAATTGCTCTTCATATCTGGGTAAATAATTGTTAGCTATTCAAATTCTTTTGTTTAAAACGCATACATTTTCAGGAAGCATCCGCAACTAAATGCATAGCTAAAAACATTTGTAGAGTCTTCCCTGCCCATAAAATTGAAATTACTCTCACCTCATTACCCCCCACCACTAGCACTGATTGTTATGATTTACTGGAATCCTTTCATTTTATTAACAACATATAAACAGGAAAAGCATGAAAAGATTTGTGGCCAGAGTTTATCTATAATAATATACTTTACTTTAAGAAATCTGTTTGGTGTATAAATGCAAAAGTGTAGCCCATATCTGAATGTCAGCATTAATATTTATGTTATGACCTGGTTTATCTGAACAAGTGCCGCATTAACCCTCATTGCGTGAGATGCCCCTGTGTTATTTCAGATTAGAGCACTACATACACCACTGACTATTATTACCTCTGAGAGACATAATAATTTCAGGAAATGAACCATAAAATTAGAATATTAGAATTTTAAATCCATTTTTTGCTGCATTTCCATGCAGTTGGTTTTCTATAAAATGATGCATAATACTTTAAAAGTACT
Organism: Tamandua tetradactyla; assembly: GCF_023851605.1. Taxonomy (NCBI): domain Eukaryota; kingdom Metazoa; phylum Chordata; class Mammalia; order Pilosa; family Myrmecophagidae; genus Tamandua; species Tamandua tetradactyla. Next base: position 35,803,504 of record NC_135350.1, read on the forward strand.
GAGAATCAAAGGAATGATATATTATTTATAGCACACATTAGAAAAAACAGCTTGTTCATAATCATAACAGTAAAAAGTGAGATACAAATTCTTTATGCTATGCAAGTATATTAACACCTGGTAGAACATTCTCCACAGAAAAGAAGAGATAAAGGCATAACTTCTTGGCAATAGATATCACATATATAGATGTTCCTCTCCATATTCAAAATTAAGAAAAACATTCTGTATTCATTCAAAATTTAAACTTTGATCTTTCCGAGATAAATTTCTGAACCAAAGGAAATTATGAATGAATAGGTGTCGCTACACATTAGAAGTATGAAAAATATAGTATCCAATTTATGACTCCTCATGAGCACAAGATTTATCAAAAGAAATAGGTATCGGCGTAAGTTAACCATCAAAATTAGCATACTATGTAAGTTACAGTGGTTTTCAAATAAGTGTATTTAAATTCTATCAAACTACATTGCTAAAAATCTATTATTAAAATCAAATGAAATAATAAAGTTCTCCCAATATTTTGAAAAATCACCTTATTTTGCCCTAAAATATTTAGCCAATTTAAAACATTGCCACTAATAGGCTAGAAAATTATAAAAGCACATTTACATTATCTGAATTTGAATGCCATAACACATCACTGAAATTTTCAAGGTAATACCTATTTCCTATCTAGTCTGTATTAGGGAAAGACAAAAAGATTGTGTTGGAGTACTTCCAGTCAATTTCCTAATGAAGAAAAAATGGAATGAATTTGTGTTTTTAAATGGTTTATATAGATATTATACTCTAGCTGGATTTTTTTTATTTTCAAATATGGTTTCCCCTTTTCTATTCAAGTTGTTTTGACTTGTGACAATGCAGACATATCATCGATGTTTGATATGTGCCAAGTTCAAGTCTTTACACCTTCAAAGTGTGAATTCTTTCCAATATACGCGGACCACCCTGAAGAGGGCTAAACAGTCATAAAAAGAAAACGTGAAGCTTGAGGTTATTCGTCAGGAAGAGAAGATATCTGTGATATTGGTACATAAAACACAACATAAATAAAGCAAAACTTTGTTTCTCTAATTCTCCACAGATGTGGTTTGAATCTTATTCTCATGATTAATTAAATGCATGGTCTTAACAAGTTAGTCGGCAGCTAAGCTTCAATAGCTCATTAAAGAAAATGTAAGATAAAATGACAAATGAATAGGAAAATCAATGTGAAAGATCATGGCATGTCTGTCATAAAGAAGACATTCAATCCTTCAATTCTTCTTTCTCCTCAATGGATATTAGATGCCAGATTTTCTATCATTTTTCCCATTGCCTCACAGAGCTACAATCCAAAGCCACCAAGCCAATGTCCAGGAAGGAGAGAACTGGAGACTAATTTCTGCTACTAAATTATCTGCAAACAGGCTTTTTATTCTTCAGTTTTCCTGTGATTACTCCCTGGAAGGCACCTGCTTGTGGAGAATAATATAGTCCTAACTATGAAAATATAAATGGGCATACACTGTGAGTCATTTCATTTCTAGGAATCTATCTATTGGAAATACTTTTACCAAAAACTGGATATACCTGGTTATTTACTACAGTATTGTTTGTAATAGTAAAACTACTTGAAATTATATTAATAAAGGGTTTGACAGATTGCTGTCAATTCAGAATTGCCCTCCCCCTGCTACCTTCTCTCCTGTAACAGGCGAAAAGTCTAGGAACTATTATCCCTAAGCTCTCAGAGTACCAGCAGGGTTCTTGTTAAGACTGTGCCAAAGAAAATCACTTGAATGCGATTTTGGATGCAAAAGTGAAGAGGCATTATTCTCTGGTACAACTGAAGATAGGCACAAAGGCATTGGCAGACAGTGGGCTGAAGACTTGGAGCCTTGCCAGTAGCTCTCAAGCACCCTCCAGAGAATTATTTATATCTCAAGCAGCATAGGTCTACACCATCAGATTACCTGCCATGCCTGCTATCATGATAGTGAGCATTGGGCCTCTCTAATATTTGCTCCCTCTGGCTTTCCAATCACTGCATAAACATTTAATTTCTTGTATTAAGTCCTTCCTTACTCAAAGCAAATAGAATGGCTACCATTTTTTAACTGATACATGTATAGGTTGAGAGAAAATTTTCCATTCTCCATAAGTCTGTAGTTTCTGTCTGTCTTCTTAGGAAAGGACATTGACAGCTTTGTTTCCAGAGCTGCTCCAGGGTAAGGAGCAGACTTGCTTACATTCCAGGGTAATAAAGCTAGAGACTCTCTCTCCTTCCCAGAGACATTCCAAAGTAATATAGTATCTATCTCCAAGAGAAAAGACATATTTTTTTTTTTTCTGATTAGGATGATGTGCTGGTTTGAAAGGATGTATGGACCCTTGAAAAGCCATGTTTTAATCAAAATCCCATTTCATAATGGCAGAATAATCCCTATTCAATACTGTATGTTTGAAACTGTAATCAGATCATCTCCCTGGAGATGTGATTTAACAGGAGTGCTTGTTAAGCTGGATTAGGTGACGATATGTCTCCATCCATTTGGGTGGGTCTTGATAAATTTCTGAAGTCCTATAAAAGAGGAAACATTTTGGAGAATAGAAGAGATTCAGAGATATCAGAGCAGAACAGCATAGCTACGGGAAGCAGAGTGTACCAGCCAGAGACCTTTGGAGATGAAGAAGGAAACTATCTCCCAAGGAGCATCATGAAACAGGAAGCCAAGAGAGAAAGCTAGCAGATGATGCCTTGCTTGCCATGTGCCCTTTCAGCCAAGAGAGAAATCCTGTGTTCACCATGTGCCTTCTCAGACGAGAGACAGAGAGAGAGAGAGAGAGAGAGAGAGAGAGAGAGAGAGAGAGAGAGAGAGAGACCTTGAACTTCATCGGCCTTCTTGAACCAAGGTATCTTTCCCTGGATACCTTTTATTATTGGACATTTCTATAGACTTGTAATTGGGACATTATCTCGGCCTTAGAACTGTAAACTTACAACTTATTAAATTCCCCTTTTTCAAGGCCATTCCATTTCCGGTATATTGTATCCCAGCTGTTAGCAAACCAGAACAGATGGTAAAGATGTTTCCCTTTGAGGTAAGGTTTGAGCAGGGTTGCTAGCAGTTCCCTTCTATGATAAGTGGTATTCTTCCTCTGTGACAAAGAATACCATGTGTGCAATATTCACTTGGACTCTCTCCCTATCACCCCACTGGTACCTGGGGAATAAGGGAGCCAGTGAAAAATGAAGATCATGCTACTTGCTGTGCCACGAGTAACAAACTGTCTAAATCCAAATGGACATACTGTTTCCTTGCCAGTCAAATCCATGGAAATATGGTGAGCTGGCCTAGCATCTGTTCATTCCTTATATACTCTTTGGCTGCTTGACAACAGAACAAAATATCATGTGTGCATTAAAATTAATAAGCCTAATATGCTGAAATGGAAATTCAGCTACTGAGGTAGCCTAACTAAAATTCAGATATTGTCAAATTGGTTAAAAAAGCAAGACCTAACTATATATTGCCTACCAAAAAAAAAAAAAAAAAATCATGTATAAATGCAAAAATAGTCTTAAATTTTTTTGTAGGTAACCTGATAAAGTTTACTTACAAAAAATATAAAGCTAAAATCACACTTAATGGGGAAAGACTGAATATTTTCCCCAAAATATTAGGAAAAGACAGGTATTTCTGCTCTTACCACTGCTATTCAACATTGTACTGGAGTTTCTGGCCTATGAAATAAGGGAAGAATAAAACATGAAAGGTATGCAGATTGGAAAGAAAGAGGTAAAATCATCGTTATTTATAGATGACCTGATTGTGCATGTAGAAAATCTGAAACTACTAGAAATAGCGAGTTTACCAAGGTTTCAGAAGACAAGGTCAATATACAATAATAAACTTCAGAGTGGGTCACAGTGGCTCAGGAGGCAGAGTTCTCACCTGCTACACAGGAGACCCGAGTTCGCTTCCCGGTGCCTGCCCATGCAATAAAAAACAAAAACAAAAAACAACAACAAAAACAAAAAAATCCCACTGCATTCTATATACTGAAAACAAACAACCAGAATTCAAAATAAAATAATACCATTTACAATTTCCTTAAAATATTGAAACATATTGGGAAAATCTGGAAAAAGACGTGAAAAGAAAGCACATTCAAAACTATAAAATATTGCCTAATAAATTGAAGAAGGCCTAGACACATGGATAAATATATTATGTTCAAGGGTAGGGACACTCAATTTTGATAAGATAACAATTCTCTCCAAATCCATTTATAATTGAATGTAATCTCAACTAAAATTCAAGCAACCTCTGTTGAAAATTGACCATTTCATTCTAAATGCATAAGGAATTGAAGGAATCTCAAAGATGTAAAACAACTTTTGTAAAGAAATACATACTTGAAAGACTAACACTATATTATTTAAAAACTTATAAAAGCTACAATTATCCAAATAGTATAGTATTGGCATAAATACAAATAAATGAAAATAACAGAATTTAGAGTCCATGAATAGATATAAAAACATAAGAACTGATTTTGACAAAGGTGCAAAGGCAATTTATTAAAGAAAAGACAGTCTGCAAAAAATGGTTCTAAAACAGATAACCATAAGCAAAAAAATAAGACACCCACACTTCACACTTTATATATCATTAAACTGTAGGGAAATGCAAATTATATCCACAATAAAATACTATTACACATCTATTAGAAAAGCTAAACTTAAAGAGACTGACCACACCAAGTGTTGGTGAGGATATGGAGACTCAAACTCTTCTCATAAATTCTGGTGAGAATGCAAACAGTACAACCACTTAGGAAAACAGGTTAAACCTGCCTATATAATATGATCTAGCCATTCCAATTGCAGGTATCTACCTAGGAGAAAAGAATACTTATGTCCATTTATGTTCATAGAACTTTACTTTTTATAGCTTCACACTGGAAATAGCCCATTTGTCTGTCAGCTGTAAATGGTTAAACCAACCTATGGAATATTATATCACAATTAAAGGAATGAACTATTGATTCACACTGCAACATGGTTGAATCTAAAAAATATGCTAACTAAAAGGATCCAGATAGCATAAAGTACATACAGTGTGCTTTCATTTATATAAAATTCTAAGAAACAAAAACTAACGGTAGAAAGCAGAGCTATGGCTGAAGGGAGGTTTTACAAAGAAGCACAAGACAATTTTTGGAGGTGATAGCTATGTTCATTTTCTTGATCATGATGTATGCATATGTGAAAACTTATCAAATTATATATTTTAAATATATGCAATTTATTACATGTCATTTATATCTCAATAACGCTATATACATGAAATTATATATTTTAAATATATGCAATTTATTACATGTCATTTACATCTCAATAAAACTATATACATAAAATGTAACATAAAGCCTCTAGGATGATCAAACACTCAGTGACTGTAATTGTAGAATAACACAATTCAGCTGGAAACTCATAATACCATTAATTTAAGTTTAGAAAGATCAAAGAGGCATGTACTAAGCAGAATAGATAAGTATCTGCTTCTTTCAAGTTCTTCCTTCCCTTGAATTTCCTACTGTACATTGTCTTATTTTTACAGCTCTTTCAAGGTGCTTTGAATCTTGATTTCAGCTCACAAAATCCATGGGCTTATTTGCTTAGCAAACCAAATAGAAGATGAAATTTACATTTCTATAGAAATAAACTTTGCATTTTATATATCTTCTTAGTTTGAAATTAGTAACTTAATAGATGAAGCTATAATCAAAAGTAAATAGTCAATAGTAAATAGTCATGTGACAGAGATGATTAAGAGACATTAATAATAGAAGATGGAATTTACATTTCTATAGAAACAAACTTTGCATTTTATATATCTTCTTAGTTTGAAATTGGTAACTTAATAGATGAAGCTATAATCAAAAGTAAATAATCAATAGTAAATAGTCATGTGACAGAGATGATTAAGAGATGTCATAAAATCCCTGAAAATTTAATTATAAGTTTTTTAATGCCCCATAGCAAACTATTTATTCTTTCCATTGTCTTCCCTTGATAATATTTTAGGCCCATTATTCAACCTTTCAACCTGTCATTTCTCATTGATTTACTTATCTCAGTATTCATGACATTACTTAAAATCATGGTCTTTTCTGAAATTGCTATTTTTTTGTAATGATCTTATGATAGAGTTTCATCATTTAACATGGCATACAAATTAATTATGCTTTCAAGTTTTTTTTTTTTTCTTTTCTGCTAAAGAAAAATATCTGGTTTGTCAAATATTTTATGTGGTTATATTCAATACAAGAGTTTTGAATCCCTTCTCTTACTTCTTCATATTGATTGCATCTGACTATCAGGAACTTCTAACATAGTAAATTATGTACCTAAGTCAGTTTATCAACGGACACTTTAAGTTATATTAGTCAATCAAGTAGACCTGTGATTGGGCTATATTTTATAGCTAAATATCATCAACAGAAAAATAAATGCAAACAAAATTAAAAAATTTACTACTACTGTTAGTGCATATTCTACAATTTAATTCATTTTTTATGAGAGCTATATCATTTATATTTACTTTTATAAATAAATATAAATGATAGTTATATAAATATCATTTATATTTACTTCATCATAATGAAAATTGAAGGAACTCTGAAAAGCATCTATTAACTTTTTAATTGGATAAATAAAAATATTTCCTAGTATAGATACTGAGCAGGCATTTGATTAAAACGGGTATTTTAATTTGCTTTCAACTTAAAAAAATTATTTAAAAAAATATGCTTTAAGAGTGGGCCACGGTGGCTCAGCAGGTGGGTTTCTCACCTGCTGTGCTGGAGACCCAGGTTCGATCCCTAGTGCCTGCCCATGCAAAAAAAAAAAAAAGTTTGTAATTTTAATAAGTACATTTTAATTTTCTTTCTTTTGATGTATAAAACTTTTTCAAAACCAGGAAATTGTTTTTCTTTTCTAATTTTTGTCTATATAAGTGCTACTCAAAGTGTGATCCACAGACTGTTAACATAGTATCACCCGAGAGCATATTAGAAATGCACATGCTCAGAGCCCATCTCCTGATTCAGGAGCAGGAATCACTCTGGTTGGCACCAAGATCTCCAGGTGATTTTATGCACGCTAAAATTTGTGCAGCCCTGGTCAACACAGATAACTGTCCAGAAACCTTTTTCTCTCTTTCCACGTAAAGTGTGCTGCAATATGCTACTACATGGAAGATAAGCTCTGACGTAGGACAGTCAATTAAGTAATAATATTGGGTTTCTATTACTCCTTAATTTGTGTGAATTTAAATTCTCAGTTCAAAGAGACAACGCCTAGTTTTCTAGGAGTAACAAAGAAAAGTCATAAGTACAGAATCAATACTAAAAAATTGAAGTATGTATAGTTATCTAATTTTGTAAAATTTTAAACTATAAAGGTCAGACTTAAGAACTTAATTTCACAGTTATTTTTGCATGCTTAAAGCCAACATGTATTTATACTTTGTTAATTGGTGAAATTAATTATTTCACCTGGTCGCCAGAAGCCCAAACTGGGAAATAAATGCTTTCCAAAATCAATTAATTTCAAAGGCTTCAAATATATCATAAAGATACCACAGAATAATCTCCAATATGAGAATAAGAATTTTATAATATATTCAATTTTACCTGAGTTGGCTTGACTATTAATGTACAAATATTTCAGGTATCTACCCTCCTTTTGAACATGAAATATTCCTTACTTACAGTTTATTTTCAATACAGAAATCCTAGCTGTTAAAATGATTGCTTGAGGCAATACTTTCTTTGTCTTTCCTTAAGAACAGCTATAGGCTTTAATTTCATCTCACACCTGGTAAATTCCAAGGAACTTTCACTTTTAACTAAAGTCTCACTCACATATTAAAAATTAGGTCATCTGAACTAGTGATTGGAGTCAGGTTTAGTTTTAAAATTTATTATACTTGAATAGCATTATGGATCGGATGCTTAATATGTAACATGATGAATTCTCTGATAAGTAGCTAAAAATACTTATCCATGGATAGATGAAAAATAATTATATTTTAGGTATACTATTGAAGATATTAAAAATATTGAGATATCAAAATATAAAAAACTTATAAGAGGCACATTAATAATAACATTGAGGCTACCTAAATTCAAAATTCTAACCTAAGGAAAGAATTTCTCCTATTTTCAAGGCAGCTAATAACAGAGCTATTGTAGCTCAATAGCTAGTAACTACCTAAAATAAGGTTTAAATGTGGCATAGTCATGCGTCCCATATATTTTCAACCTTTGAACATGAAAGGCACCTCACTTTGTGGAATATAAGGTTTACTTATTATTTTTGGTTTAACTTTTCTTTCTATAAGTTTCTACCAAATATAACACAAATATAAATGTATTTTTTATATTTTTATATATTTGTTACCAAATATAACAAAAACAGATTATTTCTTGCTAGAATTTGTATTTGTATAACCAAAACATGATTTCAAGGGAAGAATGAAACATAGAACAGCAACATAGAACTTCTTTCTGATTCTTAATATTTTCCTCATATTTTCATTGTTTTTAGGCAGATCAATTACATTTAAAAAGTTCACAATTCCACGTTCTGCTGGTAAAACCCTACATACTGTTTATACGGTAGGATGGACCAGATGAAAAGTTGAGTAGCAACATTTCTATTTCTATGCTATATAAACCACAAAGGCAAAGCTAAAGAAACAGTATAGTGGGGAAATGGCTTTACCTGCCTGCCTGCCTGCCTTCCAGGAAGGACTCCTTCCACAAACCATTTAATGCTATGAGACTGTTTACTGTAGTTTAGCATGCGCCCAGGGTATGTAACAACATTACCCCACCCAGGCCTGTGATGCAGTGATTAGGTAAGAATATAGTAGGGACACCAAGATCAGCAGAGCTAGTTAAAACCTTTCTTAAGTATTCAAATATGTGCCACAGGAGAGGGTCTAGCTTCCCACTGGATTATGCGTGGTAAGAGCAAGGCTTGACCCTAGAGCAAGAATAATTCTAAGAGGAGAGAATCTATCTGAGAAAAAATACAGCACATGAAGCAATGTAGAGATGCGGGAGCCAGAGTCACGGTTACATCATTTGACCCACGTCATATGCTCTATTTGACAGAAGAGCCACTGAAACTTTTTTTTTTAGCCCTGTAAGCTAGTTTTAGGTATTTTGTTTTCTTTTCTTGGAAAAAATTATGGAATGAGAGTGAATTTGCCTGATAAATGCCAATGGCCAAATCTCCAAAGCATGCATTCCAATGGTTAAATCTAAGTTGTAGAGGTTTTCCTTCCTCTAAAATAAAATCACTTTCAGTATGCTATAAATCTTCATTTATGTATTCGGCAATTTTTTACTGAGTATTTATTATGTGCTAAGCATCGAGCTACACTTTTCTTGATAAATGAACAAGAATAATGTGGTCCCTTAACTCACAGAGCTTTTGATCTTGCAGACTAAAGAGTCAAGCACAGGATAATACGAATAAATAATAATATTCATTCTAATAGGAAATACCTATATTGCTATGAGTCAACATAACAGAAGCATCCAAAAGAACTTAGGAGTAAAGAAAGAAAATAACACCCATGGGGAAAGTACAATGATATATAAAATACTAAAGGATTACTGATTTTGGTAGATTTTAAAGAGCATCTGTGATTTAACTAATGACATTAGGCCCACAGTCTGCTTGTTTTTTCTATTTGTTTTTAAGTTATGTTGGAACAATTAAATGAACTGAAATGTATTTCATTTTGCTGCGATGTATTCTAAAACTGATAACTCCAGAGTGATTTTCATTGACAGCCAACTATTTGCAAATTTTCTATATATAATAGTTCTCTACATATGGTAAGTGATCATGTTCTTTAATGTGGAAATTTTATCTAATAAAGAATTCCACTATACACATTAGAGCTGCTTAGAGTTTACAGAATTATTTTGAACAAATTTTCCCACTTGATCTTGAGAGACTACCATTGACCTTGCCCCCATAAGGCTAACATTATAGAAAAGATAACTGAAGTGCAACAAGATTGAGACTGTCCAAAACACACTAAGTGAGATATAAAATCGGAATTTGAATCCAAATCCTCAGAAATTCAAACTTCACGCTTTACCCTCTGATCACACAGCCCAGTATGTAGAGGGTGCCATATAAGGAACTTCAGATGAAAGAGAAAATTTTAAGATAGTGAAGTTCTTAAGATAGTGAAGTCGATGAAAAAAAAAAAGGGATAGAGAGGAATAAAAGTAGGAGGTGCAAGGGTAGTTCAGTGGTAGAATTCTCATCTGCCATGCAGGAGACCCGGGTTCAATCCCCAGCCCATGTACTTCCCAAAAATGAACAAACAAGCAAAGAAAGAAAAAATAAACAAAACAAAAATTCAACAAATGGTGCTGGATTCACAGGATACTCACACGGAAAAAGAATGAAATGTCACCCTGGGCATACAGTATACAAAAAAAAAAAAGATCAATAAAAATAAGAAGTAATGTGAAGCAAATAGCACAAGGCATGTCCATCTAATCAGCAGCAGCTACAGAAAAGGAGGCAACACATATGTAAGAGTTGAAAAACTAATTGTTGACAGCTAAGTGTTATGTAATTGTAAGTAATGGATAAATTTATATATCTTCAGAATACATTTTATCCATAAAAAGGGAGATGATGTCAGAGAAGCACAATTACTAAGGGGTATTTCGCATGCTCACCCACCCCAATACACAGGCATACGTAACTGTTTCTCTGTGTAACTCCATAAACAGTTTTGAAGTTCTTAGATGAACACAGAAAGATACCAAAAACAAATGAAAAAAATCCTAACTTTTGATCCAAATTTTACTATTCCCTTTAATGTCTATAATATAATCAAATGATCAAGTATTGCTACCAGGATAAATTATTTTAATGCCAGAAATTAAATGATCTTAATACTAGCAACTGATGGGTGGTGGGGAGGAGGAAAACAGTGTGAGAGTTCAAATTCAGTTTTCATCACAAAGTTAGGGTAAGGGGATTACAATAAAGAAGTACCAATAGATGTCGTAGTAAAAACTGGCTAATTCATAGTAGAACCATCCTGGTGATTTGAAATATTTCAATATAAGGAAAATATGAACACATCTAATAAATGATAAAAGATCTGCCCTGCCAAACATACTTCATTTATGTCAAAAATAATTTTCTAGTTCAAGGAAGGTTTGAACATATTTTATTATACTTTGAAATAGACTACATAACATTTTGTAAAAGTAAAGAACATTAACTTATATTTCTGAATAGCTTGTCATGATTGGATATTGATGAAGAGTGGAGACAATATGCCAGAGTTTCATAAAAAAACTCATGAAATAGCAACATTTTATTAATGTAAGAATAGATGCATTGATTTTCTAAAATATCAATATTTAAATGTTCATTATGTTACACATTCACACATTTTTTGAAACTTAAAATATGTCCATCTCTGCTACATTAATCTTGTTTTTTTTTTTTCTAGAATTTTTTGTAAACTATTAAAACCCAAGTCTTCAAATTAAGCATTTGTCATATTTTAAAGAATGCCTTTACTATCATGAACATGTCCCTGATACCTGGTACTCATTTTCCATCTAATCAACCTACAGATTAAACAAACAAATGAAAACCTTACAAACATACATCTTTCCATAATAGCAATACATTAAAAATATTTAAATTTTCAATATTTGTGAGAAGATATAGTAAGGAAACTCTTAACCAAATAAAGATATGTACAGTTAAGTCTTAAACTAAAACCTTCAATCATGCATATTGAGTATCTAGAGCATAAGGAGCTCTTTTAGTAGTGTGAAGATTAAAAAAGATTATAACCTTTGCCTTTAAAGCTATTACAACATAAAAAATGTGAGGTAAAAATGCTAGCTTATGTAGCTTGGTATAAGAATAATTATGATTTATAGCAATTAGATTAAGAGTTGAGAAGAAGGCAATTGCATTTGACTATGGCTAGTGATGCAAGATTAGATAACTTTCTGGGTAACTGCTGTGATGGGGAGAGAGGTGTAAGACATCCTCCCACAGAGAAAAGATAAAGGAAAGAATGGGGGGTGGGGGTTGGTACTACCAAGTACTGATCATGGTTTTTGATCATAGGATTTAGATTGCAGAGTCCCAGCAGCAGGTCTGAACTGCTCTTTTAGCCTCCGAACAGGGATTGCCATGGTCATTGTTTCAATTTAACCTCACCTCCAAAAACGGCAGAGCCTGTGGCAGTTTCAAGACACACTGGCTTATTAGGGCTGTGGGGAATAGTTTGCCAAAGTGCACCATCTGCTGGGCAAGACCGGTAAGTGCAGCTTTGGGGGAACTAACAAAAAGGCTTTTAGACAACTTTCCAGATACTCTTCCCAGGACCCTTTGACATTGCCCTGTGCCCCCTTCATGGGGACCTGTTCTGTTTTGGCTTTAGAAATACTGATTGAGGGAAGTCCCCTCTGGGTGAACCTTCTCCCAGTAAATTTGTTCTCCCGGTAAAAACAGCTAGAGGCAACTAAAGGAGAGAGAGAGAGAGAGAGAGAGAGAGAGAGAGAGAGAGAGAAAGAGAAAGAGAGTGAGGGGTTGGGGGGAGGGAGGTAGGGAGGGAGAGAGAGATAGAGAGAGAGGAGGAGGGAGGAGAGTGAGAGAGCAAGAAACAAGCCCTTAGAGTCAAAACAAGATGAAACAGAACAGATCAATCAAGATTTGCAGAGAAAAGGAAACTTTCTCTTGGGGGTAAGAAGTTGCACAAACAGAACAACTATAAAAATTGCACCCCCTATCTAGGGCAAGAATCAAATGTAAAAGTGCTACATAAATTTGAGCAGTCAAACATGGGCAATTCAAAAGGTACAGAATAAGTTGAACCAAGTGATAAAGAAAAACCTTAACACAAATCCAGCCAGCCAACAATAAAACTTAGACAGGGTTTTATTGGGTGGTTCAGTGGTAAAATACTCACCTTCCGCAAGGTCTTATGGAATTGAGTGGCAGTATGAAGTACACAAAAATACACATCCTCAAAATGAGGAGGGAAAAGAGACACAAAGGATATTTATGGAAAAAGGTAAAAAATTTCCCATCTCTTATGAAAGTCATAAATATACATGTTGAAGAAGTGGCACATTCTCAAAACAGAATAAATCCTAACAGACTTAGTCTGAGATACATATTAACCAGAGCATCAAATGTCAAAGACAAAGAGGGAACCCTGAAAGCAGGAGGAGAAAAAGGATTCCTCACATGCAAGGGGAAAAGGCAGTTAAGAGAAAAACTGCTAGTCAAAAATTCAATATCAAGCAAAGCTGTCCTTCCAAAATGTGGGAGAGTTTAACATATTCAAAGATAAACAGAAACTGACTGAGTATGTCAACAAGAGCACTGCCCGACAAGAAATGTAATGGGAGTTCTGCAGGCTGAAAGGAAAAAACTTGAGAGAGAGGTAAAGAGATTGGAGAAGTTAAGGTTATCAGTAAGGGTAAAAGAGATACAAAAATATATATATATTTTAAAAACCAAAGGATAAAATAATTAAAGTACTTTCTTTACACTAATAATGTAAAATGTCAATGGATTAAACTCTCAAATCAAAAGATGCAGATTGGCAGAAAGGATAAAAAGTATGATCCATCTATATGCTAATTACAAGAGACCCACCTTAGACACAAGGACTCAAGTAGGTTGGAGGTGAAAGGGTGGAAAAAAATATTCCACGGAAACAGTAACCCAATAGAGCTGGAGTAGCTATATTAATGTCCGACAAAATAGACATTAAATACAAAATTGTACTAAGAGACAAAGAATAGCATTATATATTAATAAAAGGGGGCAATTTATCAAGAAGAAATAACCATGAGTATTTATGCACCTACCAGGGTGCCCCAGCACAAGAGGCAAAAGCTTGAAAATAGAAGGGAGAAATGGATGTCTTTACAGTAATAGCTGGAAACATAAATACACCACTCTCATCATTAGTTTGAACACCTAGACAGAGGATCAAAAAGGAAACAAAGTGCTTGAATAATATGATAAATGCACTCGACCTAGCAAACATATAAAGAACACTGCACCCTCAAACAGCAAGATATATTCTTCTTTAGTGCTTATGGCTCATTCTCCAGGATACAGCACATGTTGGGTCACAAAACAAACCTCAATAAATTCTAAAAGACTGAAATTATACAAAGCATTTTCTCTGACCATAATGGAATGAAACAGGAAATCAAAAACAGGTGAAGGACTGGAAAATTCACGGATATATGTAGGTTAAAAAACACACTGTTAAGTAAACAGTGGATCAAAGACAAAATTACAAGATTAATGAATAAATATCTCAGAACAATTGAGAAGAACACAAAAATATCACAATTTATGACAGGCAGTGAAGGCAGTGCTGAGAGGGAATTCATGGTTCCAAATGTCTAGATTAAAAAAGAAGAGCTAAATCAAAGATCTCAATTGACATTCAGAAATCATATGGCAAAATCCAGCATCTTTTCTTGCTAAAGACACTTAGAAAGGTAGGACAAAAGGAAATTTCCTCAACATGATAAAGAGCATTTATGAAAAACCCACAGTTAACATTTTACTCGATGGGGAAAGACTGAAAGCTTTCCCTCTAAGATCTGGAGCAAGACAAGGATGCCCACTGTCACCACTGATATGAAGCATGGTGCTAGAAGTTCTACTTAGAAAAATTAGACAAGAAAAACAGCTTTAACTTGTAAAACTTGAGATGTAAAACTTTCACAATTTGCAAATGACATGATTCTATATTTAGAATGTCCCTACAAATCTGCAGCAAAGATGCTAGAGCTAATAAATGAATTCAGCAAAGCTGTGGGACACAAGATCACCTGCAAAAAATCTGTAAGGTTTCTATACACTAGTAATGAGAAATCTGAGTAAGAAATCAAGAAAATATTCCATTTACAATAGCAACTAAAAGAATCACGTATCTAGGAATAAATTTAACCAAGGATATAAAGGACCTGCACACAGAAAACTATAAAACACTGCTAAAAGTAATCAAAAATGTCTAAGTAAATGGAAAGACATTGCATGCTCATGGATTGGAACACTAAATATCATTAAAATATCAATTCTACTCAAATTGATTTACAGATCCAACACAATCTCAATCAAAATTCCAGCAGCTTACTTTGTGGAAATGGAAAAGTCAGTTATCAAATTGCTTGGATGGGTAAGGGGCCACAAATAGACAAAGACATTTAAAAAAGGATGAATTTGGTGGGCTCAAATTTCCAACTTTAAAGGATATTACAAAGCTACAGTGGCCAAAACAACATGGTACTGACATAAAGACAGATACTGACCAATGGAATTGAATCGAGAATTCAGAAATAAACTCTCACACCTATGGACAATTGATATTTGACAAGGTTGACAAGACCACTCACCTGGGACAGAATAGTATCTTCAACAAATGCTGCTGGGAGAACTGGATATCCAAATGAAGAAGGATCAAAGAAAACCCTTATCTCATACATTATATAAAAATCAACTCAAAACAGATCAAAGACCTAAATATAACAGCTAGGACCATAGAACTCCTAGAAGAAAATATAGGGAAGCATCTTCAAGAACTTGTGGTAATGTTGGGTATTAGACTTTACACCCAAAGCACAAGCAAAGAAAGATAACAATAGATAAATGGGATCGCCTCAAAACTTTCGTGCTTCAGAGGACTTTGTCAAGAAGGTAAAAAGGTAGCTCACTCAATGTGAGAAAATATTTGGAAATCACATACAGAAAGAATATATAAAGAAGTCCTACAACTCAGGAATAAAAAAACAACCTAACTACAAAATGGCAAGGCTTGAATAGATATTTTTCCAAAGAGGAAACACAAGTACCTAAAAATCGCATGAAAAGATGTTCACTAGCTACTAGGAAAATGCAAATCAAAACCACAAGGTATTTCACACTTACTTGAATGGCCAATATTAAATAGCAGAAAACTGTTAGGGGAGGTTTGGGAGAGGATGTGGGGAAATAGAAACACTTATTCACCACTGATGGGAATGTAGAAGGATGCAGCCTCTGTGGAAGACAGTTTGGGGTTCCTCAGGAACCTAAGTATAGATAGAATTGTCGTATTATCTGCAACTCAACACCTAGGTATATACCCAGAAGAACAAAAAGCAGAGATGTGAACCGAAATATGCACACAACAGCGTTTTCACAACAGCATTATTCACAATTGCCAAAAGACAAAATCAACCCGTGTTCATCAACTGATTAATGGTTAAACAAAATATGGTGTATACATAGGATGGTATATTATTTACTTGTAAGAAGGAATGAAGTTCTGATACTTTCGACCACATGGGTGAACCCTGAGGACATTATATTGAGTGAATTAAACCAGACATAAAATGACAAATATTTTATGATCTCATTAATATGAAATAATTATAAAAAGCAAACTGATAGACTTAGAATCTAGAATATAGGTTACCAATAAATAGAATAAGGGTAGAGAATGAGTACTTGATGTTTAATTTGTGCAGAATTTCTAATTAGTTTGATTGTAAATGTTGGAAACGGATAGAGGTATCGTATCATGTTATTATAAGTGTAATTAAAGCACATAATTGTGCATGTGAATGTGGTCGAAAGCAGAAGTTCTAGGTATTGTATGTCACTTGAAGGAAAGCTAGAGGCTAATACCTGGGTCTGTGTAACACAGTGAAACCTGTTTTGGATGATGGCTGTGGTTAGTAGTATTAATATAAGATGTTCTTTCATGAACTATAACAAAAATAGTTTGTCACTATTGCAAGGTGTTAACAATGAGGTGGTATACGGGAAAGAACATACTGAATGCAAGCTACAGACTATAGTTAACAGTAATATTTTAATATTCTTTCATCAGTTGTACCAAATGTATCACTCCAATGCTAAGTGTCAACAATAGGTATAAGAAGAGGGCTTTTTCTTTTCTTTTTGGAGTAATGAAAATGTTCTAAAATTTATTGTGATGATATATGCTCAACTCTATGATTATACTGAAAGTAAATGATAGTACACTTTGGATGGATTGTGTGCTGTGTGAATATAGCTCAATAAAACTGCCTTTGAAAGATTAGATGAAAATCAATACTCAGGATATTTCTCTGCAAAAAAAATATTGAAAAGCTCAGTGATCACTAAGATATAGGTTACTATTTCACCCCATTTGACAGAACCTAGATTTTCCCTTTATTCTTAACATCTACAAAAAGTATTTTTGAACAATACAGCCTTCAAAGAAGTACACATCGATTCAAATAGCATGTTTACAAAATGGAACAATGTGAAAGAATGTATTATAATTAGTAGGATCACAAAAAAAAGTGTGTGGAAGGGGATGGAGCAGGTAGGATTAATATGAGATAAAATAAGGAAAATAAGATCTATTGACCATAATGAACAATAAAATCAGTTCAGATAAAACAATATACTGAGAAGTAAAAAAAGCCTTTTAATAATTATTCCTCAGATTACTGATTGCCATAATGATGTAATGAATTCTTAAAGAGTTAAAAGTAGTGAATTTATAATATTAGTCAATTTTCATAGAACATGCAAAAAAGTTGCATTTTTTCTCAGGTATGAATTAACTAGATAATGGGATCCATTTTATACTTCACTCTTGTTGACTTAAAGCATGAATGTTATCATTAACATAATAAGAAATATCTTAAAGAATTTCTTTAAATTGGTCTGTCTCCTACAGACTGTTGTTGAATTTGAATTACAATGATATATTCAGATGGTTCATCTTATCAGGTGACTAAGAGAATCGAATAATAGAAAATCTTGTCATGAAATGAGTTCACTTTACGCATTTGAAAGAAAGGTTTTGCTTTGGAACCCATATTTGATTGCACATTGGCATCAACTCATTGATAAATAATGGGTATTTTAACATTTGTCTAGGATTTGATGGTTTATCAATTGTTTTTACAGTCATTATGTGATTTACATCATTATGCCAGTCATGTGGACCAGTGATTTTATTCAAATGCAACCCATGTTTTACTAATTCTTATGCCACCAGCTAACAGAGAAACTCAGATTCAGCAAATCCCCCTCTTCTGAATAGAAACAAGGCTAGTCAGTTCACAAAATTTATCAACCATTTTTTTGTCTGATAATATCCAGCCTCCAGATGCTGCCATGTTGCTGCCACATACATGGACCAGCACTGCCACTTCTGCCAAAGGACAACACTTCAAAGGAATTGTTACTTCCCCAAACCAAGGTTTGGCCCCAATGTTAAGCTTTTTTGTCTGGTCCTGTCTTGATTTATGAATTCTTTCTCATGGGACCAATTGATCCTTATACCAATATACCTTTGTCAAATAAGAAAAAATGTGCCCAGGCATTTCCAAATTCCAGGGATAACCATAATTTAGACCAAAGCCTGTACCTGCCTTCCTTCATCTTAACTAAACTCAATGCACATTACAGGCATGGAAACCTCATGAGGTTTCCAGAGTCTCCCGGAATAGGAGCAAGTGGAATTTAACCCATGTTTTCTTTTGCAATATCCAGGTTATTTCCATCAAAAGATCTTCTTGACTGTTCTTGTGATGCTAATTGTGAATAACCATATCATATATTCCATACACACACAGACCTGCTATGGCTTTTCACTTCTCAATGCTGCATAAAACTTAAGTAAAACCTAACCAAACAGATCTGAATTAGATTTCCTTTCTGTCTCACAATGATTACCTCATCATTCTGGTTTCCCATAGAATATATCTAACAAAAATGAATTGTGAATTGTCCTACTAAAGGCCTCCTTTCCTTGCATGGAAGATACAATTATTCTGTTTCTTTTGGCATGGGCATGCATCAGGAATCGAACCCAGGTTTCCAGCATGGCAGGCAAGAATTCTGCCTGCTGAGCCACTGTAACCTGGCTTACAATTTAGCTTCTTACATTACTTATAACTAAATTGCTTGAAGAGTGTTTTTTTACCCTAACCTTGGAGATAAGTGCTGATTTATCCATATATTCTAATCATGGCTGATAGTGATAATTTTGTGTCATTACAAATTGTAATAATAATTAAATTATTATTTTTGTTACATATATTACAGGGGTATAAATAAAAGTTTTTGGATAAAAGGTATTATGCAATTTATTGTAAAAGAGAGAAAGTTTGTGTGTTTTTTTTATGCTGGCTAGAAAATAACTCCCATTTTATTTTCAATCATGAAGTATAAATGAAAAAAATCTCTCTAGTTAACCCTTTGTAAATAAAATTTCTAATTAATTGGAACTTATTTTCCCCTAAGGATTCTATTAATGAAGGTTTTATTTTGTCTAATATCTTTGCTGCTGCTTTTAAATTAAATGCATTTTTCAAATGAAAGAAATACAGTTTGACTTTTCATTGACAGAGGCTAAAATAGTGTTATTACGTCATTAGACAAACTTCCAGAAAGTTTTTGGTTAATAGCTGTGCCTTTACACTTGACTATTTCAGGATATAATTTGTATCATAAGCAAAGAGTTGAGAAGTGTTTCTTCAAGGACTTGTACAGAAAAGGGTTAACTCAGCAGGCACTTTCCCAAAGGCCAATCTTTAGAAATGGTTTTAGTTGGCTCCTGGGAGAGGAGCCCTAAGTCCTTGGAATGTTTTGCCTGTTGAAGGTGCTTTTCTATGCCTGAGATCTTTGGCCACACCTTAAGTTGATTAGACAGTTGATACTAACTGTGATTTATGATGCGCATCTGTTTTAGGTCTCTGTGTCTTAAATACGAATATCAGAGGTCAGTCATGCAAGCACTACATGCCTATATAACTTATCCCCTTGAAAGATCCTGGACACTAAGGCCTGGCCTGAGTGAACTTCCCACATTGACAATGTCTCAGATGTGTTGTTACACATTATTGATGGCAGAATTAAGCGCATCTGTGCAACTCTGCTGGGAGAGTACACCTGGAATCTTGTGCCTGGTTTCTCCTCGAGTTTTACCCCATGAGCTGTTTCCTTTGCTAATTATAACTCACAAATTTAATGTACTGTAATAAACCATAACCGTGAGTAGTATAGCTTTTCTGAGTTCTGAGTCCTTTTAGTGAATCTCTGGGCCTGAGGGTGACCATAGCAGCTCTGGACACAGGATTTTTCTAGTGAATAATTAAGTAATTAAAAGCCAGGCCCCATACACTGATTATTATTACATTTTTAAAAGTACTAAAGAGGTGAAAATACATGAAAAGAAAAACAAACATACTATTACCTTTGCCCTACCACTTTAACCCAACCATACTATCTTTGCATCCTTATTTATTTAAATGCTTTATTTAAATACAATGCCTATATAGCACTTGCTATTCTTCAGACTTTTACATTATTAATTAATTTAAATCTTGAAACAACCCTATGAGTTGGGTTCTGTCATTGTTCCTGTGTACACATGAGGAAACCAAGGTACAGAATGGTTAAATACCTTTCCTTATATCACATACTAATTGAGAAGCCTTATAATTGAACTGAAGTAGTCCAGCTTCAGAAATGATCCATTAACTACCATCCTAAGTAGTTATGAGGCTGGCTCCCTTCACTCTTCTCTACCTCTGTTGGGTTTCTTGACTACAGAGAGCAATTACATAGATCATGTTGAAAATATTTGTGGGCACAATTATGTGTGTAGGTGTGTGTGTCTTTCTATATGCATACACATATGGGATATGTAAATATGTGTGTATATACTTATATTTTATAAATTTATGTTTTATAAATATATTTATATACTTTAAATAGCAGTGTAATTCAGCCTGTCCTGACATCTAAGAAGTAGGGGAATGGAAGTAATACACAGATAAACTTGATTTTATTTACTGTATAAAAATGATGATTTTGAAAAACTGCTAAGGTGTGACCTTTTTTTTTCTTATTTTTTCTTACTATTAATGTACCTTTTTCTCTAGACAGACCAAAGAGAAGAGCAGAAGTGATAGAATATCTTTATAATAATTCAGCCTCTAGAACTACGTAAGACTCTACTTTTTGAAAATCCTCCCTCTATATGAATGAAATCACCCTGTAGTCTCCACAAAAACTTTGATTTGCCAGATTGCCTGAAAAGACCAAGCACAGAATGAACTGATATAGGAAATGAATTACCCTATTACTACCCCACAATATTTGAGTTGAGTTTTACAAAAAGATTTGCCTGTGATATTTCAATTCTGAAAGGTAATAACTTCCCCCAGGTGCTTTATATTAGTATTTTATACAGTCTAGCTATTATATATTGCTTTTGAGAATACTATGGAACACGAGCAAAAGATGATATGGATAGTCCTTTTTAAAAATTATATATGAGCAAATGGATACCATATGAAGTGGCTAAATATGTTAATTGTCTAAATGGAAAAATTTGTCACCCAATGTTAGATCATTAATGAGATCAAGAATTCAAACTCTGAAATAAAGCAGTGATTTTATCCAAGTGTAGCCAGATTTTTGCCCTCACCACTGTGTCATTTTCTTGAATAATTGCCCATTGTAGGGGGAAAAAAATCACCTAGATCAGAGAACATTTAGTTACCTTTATATTTCACAAAAGGACTGTGTTTGTTGGAAGACTGCTAGTAGACCTGCCAGGCCTGCTTTAAACCCAAGCCAGCAAAGTCCTTAAAACTATTGTTTTGAGTGTCTCAGATTCATGACGAAAACAAGATAATTTGAGCAAAGGTAAACATGTATTGTAATTTTGCGTGTAATAAAATCTAATCTTCTACGTGACTTAATATTGAAAATGAGCACTACCATTTTTTCTTTAATTTCATACTTTAAAAATAGAAATCATTTTATGTAGCAAGGATGTTATTTTAATTTGCTAAGCTGCTCCAGCAAATGCTATATAATGGGTCAGACTTCACAATGAGAATGTATTTGCTCATGATCTGAGGCCGGGAAAAAAGGCCATATCCAGCTGTCATTGAGGCAACGCTTTCTTCCCTAAGACTTGGCACTCTGGGGCTGGCTGCTAGAGACTTTTGGTACTTAGCTTGTCACATGGCAAGACACATTGGAGCATCTCCTGCCCTCTCCTTTCTCTCCCGGGTTCTGAGATGCTCAGCTTCTTGCTTCCAGTGACTTTTTCTCTCTGCCAGAATGTCACTCAGCTTATAAAGGACCCATAACAGAATTAAGACCCATCCTGATTGATGTGGCCACATCTTAACTGAAGTAACCTCATCAAAAGATCTTACAATGGGTTCACATCCACAATGGATTCGATTTAAAAACACGTTTTTTTCAGTGCATACAACTTCAAACCACCACATCTATTATGTATTTTTTTAAATTAAAAATAAAAATCTAGTCAATTTGCTTTCCGTTTTATATAGGAGCAATCACAGACAACATGATATTTACAACCTCAATAAGCACTAAAAGAATGCAGAGAAGAACACCCAAGCATGCCTCACATAAAATAATAAGATGATGCCATGAATGAAGAAACATTAAAAAAAACACAAGGAGCTCTTGAAAATGTGATACCCCAAATTTTCAAAAATGAGTAAAAAAATATTAGTCAAGCAAATCTATTGGAGGATATTCAAGGAAGATATTAAAGAAAAACCAATGGAAAACAAGTACAAAAGTATATTGCCCCATGGACAAGAAATACAGAGGGAAAACAGAGATGGAAAGCATCTGAGAAATAATACAACAAAATTTCTCATATCTAAAAGAAATAGTATCTCCAGAGTTGAAGGTTTAGCTCATACGTCCAATATGCTGAGTAAAAAGCATCCATAGCAAAGCTTCCAGACAGTGGGGTAAAACTGAAAGATCATAAACAAAGGAAAAGGATTTAAAATGGCATTAAGCTTGTTGACAATATAACAATGCTTCCAAAATTCTTAAGAAAAATGTCTCCAATCTGTAATTACATGTCTACAAGAGTATTCATCAAATGTGAAAGTAAAATGAAGAAATCTTCAAACTGGCAAGTAATAAGAGTGAAAGGGAAATAAAGAATCTGAGGAGATGGCACATTTGTTTTATTCTTTAAGGTAAAACAGAGGTAAATGATTAGCTACAAAAATGTTGGGATAGCATCAAGGATGCTGTTGAAATTAAGGTCATGTGTTTATTATAGTGACACAATTCCACATGTCCGTACTGTATTTGGTTTATCATTGATAACTGGAGTAATAAGCAAATGAAAGAAAGAAATAAGAAAGAAGCAATTGGCTTTGGAGCAGGAGAGAAATAGAAATTAAAGGGAGAAGGCATATAATAGTTTTGGGGAAAAAGTACCATCAAAGATCTGAAATTCTAGATATAAAAATATCTCTCAAGATTATACTGAATACTTTCAGCTCCATTTTATATATTCCTGCTCAATATGGGAGAAAATCACCCCTTAAATACTACGAATTTGTGAAGTTAGGAGACAGAAATTATTATATCAAAATTTAGTTACATATTTGCAGTTTGGGGAGAATGATTTGGTAATTTCATATCCATGGAAACCCAAAGATTTTAATATCCTATTCTATTAAAAGATTTTTTTACCATCATGTCATTTATTAATTATATTTATGTGTCTATAATTCTCAAAATTTTACAGAGCGCTTTTTGTATTTCAGGCACTGTGCTAATTCTGGTAAACAATAGTGAGGACAATGCTTCCTCATAAAACCTTTGTGCCCTTACAATAATAGTAAGAAAAATCAATTCATTTTTCCAATTTACATGGTTTTACCTTTAACAATATTTATAGTTTATTATTTAAAGGTAGAATCAATCCATTTCTGCTTTAATCTTATATATTCACAGGAATAGTCATTTAAATTCATGAAAATAGTGTTTCATGAGGATTAAGTCTCTATTACTAATTATATTAAAAAGTCATCATAAATAAGCTAAGTAACTGCAGCATTTTAAACAAGAATATTATTTAATCAGAAAAAATAACCAATTTGCTTTATAATATATCCATACCGATGCAAGGGAAAACATGAATTATCCCGAAATTTTGCTCAGATAAAGTTTCATTTTTGCTTTGGCAAAACAAAAAAGGGAATATTCTTCATTCCATAGTCTGACATACAATCAGCAAAAATAAGACGCTTATAAAGAAGGCTTTTTAATGAGGTAATTTCCAAATGATACTTGAAGACAAGCAAGAATGAAATAGAATTTGGTGCTTCTATAAATTAGGAATTGATAGGTTTAAAATGTATTTTATTACCCAAAGATATAGAAGCAGGTGCTTTGTCTATGTGAACAATTTAGATATTTAGCACATATACTAATAGTAAATTAAGTACTAATGGAATAATACTTAAAATTGCAATACTTAAAATTGCAAAATGCCAAGATGGATGACGAAATTTTATAAAAGGCAAATTTTCATAGAAAGTTAAAAGGACATGAAATTCAACAACAACATTTGTTTTTAGAGTGCCAAGTATAATTGTAGTATAAATATTATAAGAACTTCACTTTGCCTTGATTTTAGAATAAATGTATCAATATCTTGGCATTTTTTAAAATAAAATCTTTAGCTATTTCTTCTTTTAAAAATGTTCATGCATCCTAATTAACTTCCCTCTTCTTTTGTTAGCAGTTGAGGTATATAATGACTTTTTAAAACTGGAACTCAGAACAACAAAATTTGTTTCGATGTGTATTTTCTCTCTGAGTTTTTATTTCTGTTTAAAGTGTGGAATATTTTAAAAGACATTTTTTTTGGATGGGGTGGTCAATAGTGGTCTAAATAGTAACTTCCCCAGAAACCAGCAGATAGTTGCTGGTAAAGAATTATGTACCTTTGAAAAGCCATGTTTTATTCGTCATCCAGTCTTGTGAGAACAACCATTTCTTTTAATTCCTATTCAGTATTCTAGGTTAGAAAATTGACCAGGTTATCTCCAGGGAGATGTGACTCACCCAACTGTGGATATTAACCTTGGATTAGAGGGAGCTGTGACTCTACCCATTCCAGACGAATGTTGATTAGTTTACTGGAATCCTTTACAAGAGGAAGCATTTTGGAAAAGGCTTGAGACTCCAAGAGAACAACAGAATAGGGCCCGAGAAGCAGAGAGCCCACGCAGCCAGTGACCTTTGGAGATGAAGAAGGAAAATGCCCCTGGGAGAGCTTCATGAAACAAGAAGCCTGGAGAGAAAGGTAGCAGACATCACCACATTCACCACATGCCTTTCCAGTTGAGAGAGAACTTGTGAACTTCATCAGCCTTTCTTGAGTGAAGGTAACCTCATGTTAGTGCCTTAATTTGGATTTTTTTTATAGACTTCCTTTAACTGGAACATTTTCATGGCCGTATAACTATAAACTTGCAAGTCAATAAATTCTCCTTCTTAAAAACCTTTCTGTTTCTGGTATATGGCATCCCGGCAGTTAGCAAACTAGAACAACACTATACTATATATAAAACACAATGTGATTTTAAAATCCCATCTTCACAATCAATTCCCTCCCTATGTATGGTGACCATTTTCAATCATACCATTTCCCAATCTTGGAATAATAAAGTAAAGGTGGAGTCCTATAAAAATTTGGTTAGACAGGAAAATATTATTTGTGAAAACAGGCATGTAATTACAAATGCCCTCCTCCTATTTGTGGTAGCAGAAAGCATCCTTGACCATCTTACTTTAACAGTTACACTACTGAAAATAGCAGGCTAACCCAGAGGAAGTCTAGCTATCTAAGGCACTCTTTGTACAACTAGGACTTGATCTCAAAGAAGCTCGAGGGAAAAAAAAAAAATAGTCTGGAAATACAGATTCAAATATAAATTCCTGGGCAGAAGTTATGATTGATATCCACTGGAATAGCATGCCTTAAGTCTCAATTTTATATGTTTAGTCAAGAAGGAGCTATTGAACTATATGAGGTTTCACACATCTTTCAGCTAAATTAAAGATACAAATATAAAAGTTAACATTTGGGATATCATGAAGATTTGTGATACTCTGTAGGGTGCTAAGGACTTAGAAGCCAATGAAAACATCCATAAATGAGCTGTTTCCTCCACTGACTAAGGCTTTGTGGTTATCTTTTAAGTTAATTTCAGAAGGCCACCAAGAGTTGTGTGGAATAGAAATTACCTGGCAAACATAAGGAAGGAGATAGAAAAGGATCTCCCCAAAAAAGGAAAGGTGTCTTCTGTTTCCAAACAGATCTATGAAAGGTGAGTCACAAAATATTAACTGCATATTATCCTGTGAGACTCCATGACAATGAGTTCTTGAAATAAGATTTTAATATTTATATAAATGTTACAAAATCATAAATGAGAACAAGTAACCACTGAAAACATATTAACATTAACTCAATCAACATATTACCATTAAATCACACAGAACAACTTTTGATACATTCCTGGTTACTTGTAAATTCACCTACCATGTCATTGAAGTAAGCCTCATTTTAGTTTTCTTAAGGACCGTTAAGCACCCAGAAATAATTTTAAACAACCAATAATAAAACAGACTGGGCAATATTGTCAGTCTTTCTCTAAATAAAACTATAAAGCTATAGAAATAATCATTCTATAAAATATATATTTTGATAAACTAGCTAGATATTTAGATGACAATGATGA
Organism: Tamandua tetradactyla; assembly: GCF_023851605.1. Classification (NCBI taxonomy): domain Eukaryota; kingdom Metazoa; phylum Chordata; class Mammalia; order Pilosa; family Myrmecophagidae; genus Tamandua; species Tamandua tetradactyla. The sequence goes on from NC_135350.1 coordinate 35,830,210, forward strand.
TTCATGATAAGAAGTGCTAAGTAATGTTTAAAATTCTATGGGAATGTAATTTCAGAGAATAAGCAAAAAGAATATTAGATGAATAATTTGTAATTAAATCATCAAATTAATTACCATTTAAAATTGCTACATGTTGCCATTATGGGTCTAGAATATGACTGTGCTGGATGAATGATGTATGTACCCTAGAAAAGCCATGTTTTAATCCTAATGCCATTTTGTAAAGGCAGCCGTTTCTTTTAATCCCTATTCAGTACTGTATGTTTGAAACTGTAATTAGATCATCTCCCTGGAGATGTGATTTAATCAAGAGTGGTTGTTAAACTGGATTAGGTGGAGGCACGTCTCCACCCATTTGGGTAGGTCTTGATTAGTTTACTGGAATCCTATAAAAGAGGAAACATTTTGGAGAAAGCTAGAGATTCAGAGAGAGCAGAGAATGCTGCAGCACCACGAAGCAGAGAGTCCACAAGCCAGTGACCTTTGGAGATGAAGAAGGAAAACGCTTCCCTGAGAGCTTCATGAAACTGGAAGCCAGGAGAGAAAGCTAGCAGATGACACTGTGTTCGCCATGTGCCTTTCCAGATGAGAGAGAAAATTTGACTGTGTTCACCATGTGCCTTCTCACTTGAGAGAGAAATCCTGAACTTCATCAGCCTTCTTGAACCAAGGTATCTTTCCCTGGATTCCTTAGATTGGACATTTCTATAGACCTGTTTTAACTGGGACATTTTCTCGGCCTTTGAACTGTAAACTAGCAACTCATTACATTCCCCTTTTAAAAGCCATTCTGTTTCTGGTATATTGCATTCTGGCAACTAGGAAACTAGAACAATGACACTGATGCAGATCAAGCAAATCATCTTTATCATGGGCAGTAAAACATGGACAACAATCCCTATAATACAAAATGAAAGCAGTAATAAATTGTACAGCCAGCCCTTAGAGGTTCATTCCTTTCTGAACTGAGCAACCTAGAGTCACCTGCTCAAATTGTGCAGCCAAACTGAATAATCTTGAGGTAATTCTGAGTCCTATCTGTGGATGGCACTTCCAATATAGCAGCTACAATTCCAGAAATTTCCTGATTATTCATTCACTATCCATTTCTTCACACAGATTGTGGGATTTTAGAGCTTTAAAGCTAAAGAATATTTGAATTTAGAACACACCTTTGGCCCCCTGGCTTCCTGAGAGAGGGTAGCCTATAATTTCCCCTCTCCATCCTGTTCCTGCCTCCCACAGAAAATGCAAAATCCATCCTGTCTCTGATGATGGAGATTAAGCAAATAACCCAATTATATTACAACCAAATATTTATTATCCTACGGTATATGATTATAGGCTTTTACAGTAGCCTATAAAAGAGACCATTTGTAAAAGAGACCGGTGTTGGTTAGGCAACCTTCAGCTGCTCTCTGCCCTTTAAAGCAGCAGCTGAAAAAAGGTCTCCTCCCCAGGGCCACCAGAGCCGATGACCGGTCACTACAAGGGTATGGGAGCACAACCTCCTCACTCTGACTTTGGTCACTGCAGCCTCGGATTTCCCCATGGTGTCTGCTGAGGTCTTTGCTGAACGTTTATTGAAGATCTACTCTCCCTCTGCCAAATCCTGCAGTTTTCCCTTCCTTTCCATAGACTGTGATCCTCAAATCACTCCTATGAGTAATTGACTGTGTTGGGAATTAGAAGCCATGAAAATGTTAAGGTAAGGCATAATTAATAAAAGGGGGAGTGCTAACTTTGCATAAAACTATTCAGAAATGTTCAACTGTCCAAAAATAGGAATAGGAATATTGCTATCAGACAGTGGTGTTTCTACAGGCCCGGCACTCAGAAGGCAGTGTGGATTAGAGGAAGAGGAGAGCAGAGGACCCAGGTAGGCTGGGATTAGAATCCTGCTTTACCATTTAGTACCTGTGTGGCATCAAGTAGCTTATAAAATCTCTTAGAACAGAGCTTGCAAACCGGCAAGCCTTGGGCTAAGTTTCGTTTTGCTTCCTCCACAAGTGGAGTTAAAATTATTTACTTGCCAACATTGAATATGGGGACGTTTCACATAAAATTTACATATCCATATTCCCTTGAAAAACTTGAAATTTGGCAATACACAAGCCCCATGACTACATAATAACAGTCATTGTAGCTAAGTAGCAGCTGTCCCCGTTCACTAAAGACTGCATAATCACTCCATTTCTTATTGTCTTGCAGCTATTTCAATCATTTATTCTACTTGGACAATTTTCCTTGCAATTCGAATTATAAGAGGATAATACTACCTACCATTTTTACAGAGATATTGGATGCAAAACTCACAGCACAGTCCCAGATATGTAGTAGTACTTAATCCCAATAAACTATTATAACATTTACGGTGGTAGAGCTGCTGTCATTGGCTAGATGAGAAGATAAGGACATAAACCAAAATAGAATACAAAAGACAGTATTACTGAAAGGTCTGAAAAAGAAATAGACTAAATAGGAAACAGGTAAATACCAAAATGAAGTAATTAATGGAAATATTAGGGATTAAACATGAAGGTTATAACTGAAAGAGAGAAAACAGTTTAAAATATTTATATAAATTTATGTTAATTTTATATAATTTATACTGTATCTATTACAAATTCAAGTTTATATAATAACAGTATATATTTTATAGAGCATTTCAAATATCTGGTTCTTTTAATGGCAACCTAACTGTTCCAATTTCTGTGCCATAAAAAAGAGCATGTTGATACCTTGTGGTAGCAACTACTCTGAATTGCTGGCAAAATTTTCCTGGAGTAATCATGGGGCTCTAGAAGATGCTTTTTCTCAATTCAAGCTTATCTCAGTGATAGAAAAAACAATAGAAGTTACAACGTTCTTCAAAGCATCCTTTATTTGCTATCTAATAGCAAAGTGAATCCTACATTTCTATTGTTTTAAACAATACAATTAGAAATACCCTGGAAAAGAAACATTTGCAGCAATAAAAAAAATTCCAAATTTAATTTTCAAAAACTAACCATATCCAAAGCAAAATATGAAATTTTGGTTCTTTTTCACACTTTATAATATAAAAACGATAAATTATGTGCCCAGTACTAAATAGTTTTAAACTGTCCACATTAGAGAATAAGAGAAATACTGCCAAGTGATGTCACAGCACTTTGCAACATTTGTAAAAGGCTTTGACAAGAAAACATCTTCAGAGTTTGCTAGATTATCCTTTCAACAAAGAGGATAATTACAAAGCCAAATGCTGATATGACAGACAATGTAGTTTCCCATCCATTCTTCTCTTTTTTATCGCTAATAGAATCTCCACTTTGTTTGGATTTATACTTAGTTTCCAAACCATTGGTAATGAATCATGATAGCTTTAATCCAGCTAAGACAATTCTGTTCCCAGATTTTCCAGACTCAGTTGATGGGAGACTGGTCACGTTAGCCTAATCTGGTTAATAAAACTTAAATGTACATCTGCTTGGAAAGTTTCTGGGAAAGTTTGTGCCATCCTCATAAAAAGAGGGTGCATGCAGCTGGTACAGCCCTTTGTGCCTCTCTCTGCCCTCTTGCCTTCATTTCGTATGTGAAATTTGTTGCTGAGGTAATGTGCTGTCTGATAAAACCAAACTGCTAAGCTTTTATTTTTAAATAATACCTAACACTTACAAAGAATTTAGAATACGTCGGGCAGCATGCTGTCTGGTTTATCTGCACTTTATCTCATGCAATCTCAACAATCCAAACAGTAGGCATAACCATTATCGTTTATATATCCGTATACTGAGACTCAGCAAGAAACTTTGACTTGCCTGTGATTACATAGCAAGACAATGGAGAAGCTGGGACTGGAACACAGCATTGTTTGACACCAACACTACGGTATTATGTATCATATTTAATACTTTCCTTAAAAGTAGAAAGTAGGCTCAGTGTTCAAGCAGAAAATGCCTAGAGTTCAGAAAGTGGTTAAAGTTTCCAAACAATCAATAAATTGGTAAACAATGTTATTTTAACAACTTCCTTTTATTGTAAAGTTTCATTAATGACTAGAGTATTCATTAAGGGCTATTAGTAAACTGTAGCATGAGAAATCTCTGATCCTCATCTGTTGTACCAAATTCCTAGAACACTTCTCACAGTCCAGGCCTCACAAATGGCCTCTTCTTAGGCCAAGATTGACCCTCTTTTAAGTGTGATTTGAGTAGCACTGCAAGATGCCACATGACCTTAGACATACCCCCTCAGCACTCCTTCGGAATGATAATGCTTTCTGACATATGACCTGAAATTCCCACCTGAGAAGTGCAAAGGAAATGTTATAAGAGAAGGCCATGAAATGGCAAAGAAGGTCTCAGGCAGCTCGTATTAACATATTCGCAAATAAATTATTTCAGCTGGTTAAAGATACAGAGAAGCTTGATCACAGGGTTTGATGATAGGAGAAACGTGATGCATGCTGCAGATGGTTAAAGGAGCATGTATTAGATTTATTTTACTGTTTTAACAAGTTGCCACAAATTTAGTGGTGTAAAGCAAGGCAAATTTATTACTTTATAGTTCTATAAACCAAAAGTCTGACAGGGGTTTCACTGGGCCAAAATCCAGGTGTAGAAAGGGCTGTGTCTCCTTCTGGAGGCTCTAAGAGAGAATTCATTTCCTTGCCTTTTCCAGGTTCCAGAGACTCCCTAAGTTCTATGCCTTGTCTTCCCTATCTCAAGATTCATATCCTTAATGGCATCTATAATGTTCCTTTTCACCATGTGAAGTAACACATTTGCAGATTCCAAGGACTAGGTGGAAACACCTTTGGGGGGCGGGGGGGGTGATCCTGCTTTACCACAGTGCAACATAAACGTTCAGAGGTCAATGGATGCAATAAAGTGAAGAAAGGCTACGATGGATTAAAACAACCTATAATAGAAGCTCCATGGAGGCAGGGATTGTTTCATTTATTATTGAATCCATAGCATTTGGAAAAGTTCAAGTCAATAAAGTGGCAATCTACGGACATATTTTGAGTAAGGGTACATTGCTCAGACATAGTTCTAGTGACAATTATGTAGTGGGAAAAAGACAGGCTACAAGTTGTCCTAGAGTCTAAGTGCATGTCATGTTGCTTTTATTAACAGGAATATTTTATGGCATCCAAGTTAACTTCAGTTAATTATATTAAATTTAAGGGAAGACTGAATCACTGGTCAATCCACCAAGTCTGTCATATTTGGCAGAAATAACTAATACTCAGCTTTAAAACTATACTTTATTTCCAAAGGAAGGTAGTACTCAATGATAGAATGCATATTGCTGTAGCTGTTGTACCAGCAATTTTCCACTTAGATCTCCAGATCAACTGTCCATGTTCTGTAGTCTACTGTCTGCCATGGTAAAGTGACTTGTATAGACCACATCAACAAGATGCCTTGTCCTATGGCTTCCTCCTAGATTTGGCCATTGGTACCTCCAATGGGAGATCAGAAGGAAAGCAAAGGGCAAGGTGTTTTTCCCCTCTGGCTCCTTCCCCAAAGATTATATCAGGCTGGTTGCAACCAGTACTAAGATACCAATTACCCTCAGTTCACTTTCTTTACAAGGCTTTCTTCTGCCTAGTAAAGTTAACGTGCTCCTCCACTTGTCCTTTCAGGTCTAATGGAGATAACAGCTGCCAGTATAGCCCTATCCCTTGTGATTTTCATACACATCACCCACATCTTTCTAAATAGCCTCTACTAAATCTTTCTTGAATTATCACATTTGTGCTGCATGATTTTTCTTGCAGAGATCCTGATTGTCATGGCTACAGCCACTACATTTATGGTAGATGTATGGTTAAATCTATGCACCATCTTGGAAAAAGACAGGTTACAAGTTGCCCTAGAGTCTATTAGGGCTTATTGTATCCAGTTATTTGATCAAAGCAAGCACTGGACTGACTATTACTTTGAGAGTATTTTGTGGATTTATATCAGTAGTCAGTTGATGTGATCCAAGGCTGATTACAGTTAAAATCAACAAAGGAGATTGCCTTCAACAAAGAAAGAAGTCTCATCCAATCAGCTGGAGGCCATAAAGGAAGAACAAGTGTTTTTAGCAGGCAGAAAGAAGTATTGCTAACTCCACTTCAGCCATCCGGCTTCTCCTGGGGAATTTACTGAATCCTTTATCAAAGTTCCAAACATGTGGCCTACCCTATAGAATTCAGACTTGCCAATTTCCACAGTTATGGAAGCAAATTCCTAGAATAAATCTCATAATACACACTCACATATACATATCCTGTCAGTCCTGTTTCTCTGGAGAAGGTAATACAGTAGAAAAAACAGAAAAAGTTATAAATCATGCTGAAGAAAAATGGGTAGCAAGAAGAATAAATGCCAGTGTATAAATGTGTCACTTTTCCTTGTTCTATGAAATTGTATCTGGCAGAAAACGATTAGACTAATTAGCATTTCTTTTAATTACCATAGTATTGTGAAAGTATTAGAGTGAGAATGTCAGTGAAGACATTGTAAAAAATACAGTAAGATATCTCTGTTGCATGTGAATATATGTGAATTATTACTTAAATATAAAATTAAACTAATCATTTTATATTAAATTAAATTCTATTGAAATTGAGGTACAGTGTCTTGAGAAAATATATACAAAATTAATAGAGCTATTTATAGCAAAGTGGGTGTCTCTGCCCTTAGCCTTACAATATTTACTAAGACCTATTTATTTTAAATGAAATGCTTGCAAACATATTCTTGCTAGAAAGTACTAGCAAAGACCAAAGTGTTCTGATCAATTTAATGCTCTTGAACAACTAATAAAGATAAATGAGATCAATTTGCTGGTAATATGTTTACTAGCAGGGCCATATTGACCTTTAAGACTAAATATTTGGAATCTCAAAATGTTCCAACTCTCCATTCTCCCAAGTGTTCTGAAAACCATAAAATCTTTACTCTGTACATCAATTATTCTGGTTACAAGATAATCATTAATAAGCAATATAGACAATGAATGATATGTCAAATTCAAAATAAGTAATATGTATTGAGTAGTTTTATTTTATTAAAAAAAAAAAATCACAGATGCCAAGTATGCAATCTCAAACTTTTTGGTATACCACCCCAAAATTTTTAAATCAAGATTACTGAGGAGGGAAAGGGGAGATTGCCACTAGTGTAACAAAAAAAGATAGAAAAAATACGAAGAAAGCACATATCGTGAACTTCGTAAGTAGTTGTATTGTACGTCTAAGAAATAAGTTTTGATTGCTGAAATAAATTTTTATTTACACTTGTTAACAAATGTGAACGAATGTGATTAGTCATTTAATGAGGGTTCATATAAAGCATTTAAGCTTGAGATCTCAAAAAATATTTCCAATTTGTATTTCAATTGGCTATTATACTATAAACCCAATTAATAACTTCATAAGAAAAACAGCACAGTAAAACAAAAATATTTAATTAGCAGGCTGAAACTGATAAACATAATTGATATTCTAATTGATGCCTCCAGTAATCTCTCATGGAATATGTCTAAAAGTCCGGAGTATAAATTAAGAATTTTTCAGCCAAGAAGATAATTAAAATTGCATTTCAGAGTCGCAGCTGCTTTCCGAGGAGCTCGTGTTCCCCAGATAGATACCTGCTTGTACCAAATTCTATTGAATTCCCCACAAATCAGAGGTGTCACTTTTTATCATAAGCAACCTTCTCATCTTAAAAGAGTTTTAGGACTTCTGGAGAAGATGGCGGCGTAGTAAGGCACGCAGGTCTTAGTTCCTCCTCCAGAACAACTACTAAAGAACTAGAAACAGTACAGAACAGCTCCCGGAGCCACGACAGAGACCAGACACACAGCGTACCCCATTCTGGACCGGCTAAGAGACTCCGCTGTGGTGAGGTCCCCGAGAGGTGTGCGCTTCCCCGGGCCGCAGCAGCTGGCGGCCGGAGCCCCTCCCTCCCTCCTTTCTGGGCCGGCTGGGAGCTTTGGATCGGCGGTTCCCCAAGCCATGGTGGCCGACGTCCCTCCCCCACGCGCGGCTTCCCAGGCCAGCTGGGAGCTTCAGAGCAGCGGTTCCCCAAGCTGCGGTGGCCGGCGACCACAGCTGCTTCCACACACGCGGCTTCCCGGGCCAGCTGGGAGCCTCGGAACAGTGGTTCCCCAAGCCGCAGTGGCTGGCGACCCTCCCCCACAGGTGACTTCCCGGAGGGAAAGGAAAGAGTCTCCAACAGTAGTAGAGACTGAGCCCAACCTAACACCAATAGTGGCATTAATGAACAACTTCTGACTACTAAAAACAGGCCCTCAGCTCAGGCAAAACTGATCAAGGTGAAAGTCATCAATTGGGCTAACTGAAAAAGAGGAAAGGGGGCAAAACAGAGCCTTCTGTGTCTGTTTCTACGGAGGTTTTGTTGCCTCTGGGCTCAGCACTGGGATTAAACAGGTTGCAACTGCCCCGAACACAGAAACAGGCTTCTTTCAGGGCTCTCTACCACCTGAACCTTCCCCGCAGGAGGGGTGAAATGCAACTCAGGAGGAATCCCTCTCTCGAGGAATTCAGATCCCAGGATTTCACAATTTGAAGTCATTAAGACCAACCTATAACCCTTCCTCTGTCTCCACCACACACCCAGCAGCGAGAGTCTTCCAAAGTTAAAGGAGCCACAACATCTTTTGCTAGTGGGACCCGCAGACAGACAAGCACCACATACTGGGCAGGATAAGAAAAACAGAGCCCAGAGACTTCACAGGAAGGTCTTTCAACCTGCTGGGTCCCACACTCAGGGAAATCTGATTAAATGCCGAGACGCCAGCAAAAATAACAAATCACACCAGGAAAATTGAAGATATGGCCCAGTCAAAGGAACAAACCAATAGCTCAAATGAGATACAGGAGCTGAAACAACTAATTCTGAATATACGAACAGAAATGGAAAACCTCTTCAAAAACCAAATCAGTAAATTGAGGGAGGACATGAAGAAGTCATGGGATCAACAAAAGGAAGAAATGGAAAGTCTGAAAAAGCAAATCACAGAACTTATGGGATTGAAAAACACAGCAGAAGAGATGAAAAATGCAATGGAAACCTACAATGGTAGATTTAAAGAGACAGAGGCTAGAATTAGTGAACTGGAGGATGGAACATCTGAAATCCAAAAAGAAACAGAAACTATAGGGAAAAGAATGGAAAAATTTGAGCAGGGGCTCAGGGAATTGAATGATAATATGAAGCGCACAAATACACATGCTGTGGGTGTCCCAGAAGGAGAAGAGAAGGAGGAGAAAAACTAATGGAAGAAATTATCACTGAAAATTTCCCAACTCTTATGAAAGACCTAAAATTACAGAACCAAGAAGTGCAGCGCACCCCAAAGAGAATAGACCCAAACAGGCATTCTCCAAGACACTTACTAGTTAGAATGTCAGAGGCCAAAGAGAAAGAGAGGATCTTGAAAGCTGCAAGAGAAAAACAATCCATCACATACAAGGGAAACCCAATAAGACTATGTGTAGATTTATCAACAGAAACCATGGAAGCTAGAAGACAGTGGGATGATATATTTAAATTACTAAAAGAGAAAAACTGCCAACCAAGACTTCTATATCCAGCAAAATTGTTCTTCAAAAATGAGGGAGAAATTAAAACATTTTTAGACAAAAAGTTACTGAGAGAATTTGTGACCAAGAGACCAGCTCTGCTAGAAATACTAAAGGGAGCACTAGAGTCAGATACGAAAAGACAGAAGAGAGAGGTATGGAGAAGAGTAGAAAGAAGGAAAATCAGATATGATATGTATAATACAAAAGGCAAAATGGTAGAGGAAAGTATTACCCAAACACTAATAACACTAAATGTTAATGGACTGAACTCCCCAATCAAAAGACATAGACGGGCAGAATGGATTAAAAAACAGGATCCTTCCATATGCTGTCTACAGGAAACACATCTTAGACCCAAAGATAAACATAGGTTGAAAGTGAAAGGTTGGGAAAAAATATTTCATGCAAATAACAACCAGAAAAGAGCAGGAGTAGCTATACTAATATCCAGCAAATTAGACCTCAAATGTAAAACAGTTAAAAGAGACAAAGAAGGAAACTATCTACTAATAAAAGGAACAATTAAACAAGAAGACATAACAATCATAAATATTTACGCACTGAATCAGAACACCCCAAAATATGTGAGGAATACACTGCAATCACTGAAAGGGGAAATAGACACATCTACCATAATAGTTGGAGACTTCAATTCGCCACTCTCATCAACGGACAGAACATCTAGACAAAGAATCAATAAAGAAACAGAGACTTTGAATATTACAATAAATGAGCTAGACTTAACAGACATTTATAGGACATTACACCCCACAACAGCAGGATACACCTTTTTCTCAAGTGCACATGGATCATTCTCAAAGATAGACCATATGCTGGGTCACAAAGTGAGTCTCAACAAATTTAAAAAGATTGAAGTTATACACAACATTTTCTCAGATCATAAAGGAATGAAATTAGAAATCAATAATAGGCAGAGTGCCAGAAAATTCACAAATATGTGGAGGCTCAACAACACACTCTTAAACAACGAGTGGATCAAGGAAGAAATTACAAGAGAAATTAGTAAATATCTCGAGGCGAATGAAAATGAAAACACAACATATCAAAGCCTAGGGGACACAGCAAAGGCAGTGCTAAGAGGGAAATTTATTGCCCTAAATGCCTATATCAGAAAAGAAGAAAAGGCAAAAATTCAGGAATTAACAGTCCACTTGGAAGAACTGGAGAAAGAACAGCAAACTAACCCCAAAGCAAGCAAAAGGAAAGAAATAACAAAGATTAGAGCTGAAATAAATGAAATTGAGAACATGACAACAATAGAGAAAATCAATAAGACTGATGGGCCCTTAGCAAGATTGACAAAAAGAAGAAGAGAGAGGACACAAATAAATAAGATTAGAAATCGAAGAGGAGACATAACCACTGATATCACAGAAATAAAGGAGGTAATAACAGGATACTATGAACAACTTTACGCTAATAAATACAACAATGTAGATGAAATGGACAAGTTCCTAGAAAGGCATGAACAACCAACTTTGAATCAGGAAGAAATAGATGACCTCAACAAACCAATCACAAGTAAAGAAATTGAATCAGTCATTCAAAAGCTTCCCAAAAAGAAGACCATATGGCTTCACATGTGAATTCTACCAAACATTACAGAAAGAATTAGTACCAACTCTGCTCAAGCTCTTCAAAAAAATTGAAGTGGAGGGAAAGCTACTTAATTCATTCTATGAAGCCAACATCACCCTCATACCAAAACCAGGCAAAGATATTACAAAAAAAGAAAACTACAGACCAATCTCTCTAATGAACATAGATGCAAATATCCTCAACAAAATTCTAGCAAATTGAATCCAGCAACACAGTTAAAAGAATTATACATCATGACCAAGTAGGATTCATCCCAGGTATGCAAGGATGGTTCAACATAAGAAAATCAATTAATGTAATACACCATATCAACAAATCAAAGCAGAAAAATCACATGATCATCTCAATTGATGCAGAGAAGGCATTTGATAAGATTCAACATCCTTTCCTGTTGAAAACACTTCAAAGGATAGGAATACAAGGGAACTTCTTTAAAATGATAGAGGGAATATATGAAAAACCCACAGCTAATATCATCCTCAATGGGGAAAAATTGAAAACTTTCCCCCTAAGATCAGGAACAAGAATCACCACTATTATTCAACATCGTGTTGGAGGTTCTAGCCAGAGCAATTAGACAAGAAAAAGAAATACAAGGCATCAAAATTGGAAAGGAAGAAGTAAAACTATCACTGTTTGCAGACGATAAGATACTATACGTCGAACACCCGGAAAAATCCACAACAAAACTACTAGAGCTAATAAATGAGTACAGCAAAGTAGCAGGTTACAAGAACAACATTCAAAAATCTGTACTGTTTCTATACACTAGCAATGAACAAGCTGAGGGGGAAATCAAGAAACGAATTCCATTTACAATTGCAACTAAAAGAATAAAGTACTTAGGAACAAATTTAAATAAAGAGACAAAAGACCTATACAAAGAAAACTACAAAAAACTGTTAAAAGAAATCACAGAAAACCTAAATAGATGGAAGGGCATACCGTGTTCATGGATTGGAAGACTAAATATAGTTAAGATGTCAATCCTACCTAAATTGATTTACAGATTCAATGCAATACCAATCAAAATCCCAACAACTTATTTTTCAGAAATAGAAAAACCAATAAGCAAATTTATCTGGAAGGGCAGGGTGCCCCAAATTGCTAAAAGTATCTTGAGGAAAAAAAACGAAGCTGGAGGTCTTAAGCTGCTGGACTTCAAGGCATACTATGAAGCCACAGAGGTCAAAACAGCATGGTATTGGCATAAAGATAGATATATCGACCAATGGAATCGAATAGAGTGCTCAGATATAGACCCTCTCATCTATGGACATTTGATCTTTGATAAGGCAGTCAAGCCAACTCACCTGGGACAGAACAGTCTCTTCAATAAATGGTGCCTAGAGAACTGGATATCCATATGCAAAAGAATAAAAGAGGACATGTATCTCACACCCTATACAAAAGTTAACTCAAAATGGATCAAAGATCTAAACATTAGGTCTAAGACCATAAAACAGTTAGAGGAAAATGTAGGGAGATATCTTATAAAACTTACAATTGGAGGCGGATTTATGGACCTTAAACCTAAAGCAAGAGCACTGAAGAAAGAAATAAATAAATGGGAGCTCCTCAAAATTAAACACTTTTGTGCATCAAAGAACTTCATCAAGAAAGTAGAAAGACAGCCTACACAATGGGAGACAATATTTGGAAACGATATATCAGATAAAGGTCTAGTATCCAGAATTTATAAAGAGATTGTTCAACTCAACAACAAAAGACAGCCAACCCAATTACAAAATGGGAAAAAGACTTGAACACACACCTCTCAGAAGAGGAAATACAAATGGCCAAAAGGCACATGAAGAGATGCTCAATGTCCCTGGTCATTAGAGAAATGCAAATCAAAACCACAATGAGATATCATCTCACACCCACCAGAACGGCCATTATCAACAAAACAGAAAATGACAAGTGCTGGAGAGGATGCGGAGAAAGAGGCACACTTATCCACTGTTGGTGGGAATGTCAAATGGTGCAACCACTGTGGAAGGCAGTTTGGTGATTCCTCAAAAAACTGAATATAGAATTGCCATACGACCCAGCAATACCATTGCTAGGTATCTACTCAAAGGACTTAAGGGCAAAGACACAAACGGACATTTGCACACCAATGTTTATAGCAGCATTATTTACAATTGCAAAGAGATGGAAACAGCCAAAATGTTCATCAACAGACGAGTGGCTAAACAAACTGTGGTATATATATATATATATATATATATATACGATGGAATATTATGCAGCTTTAAGATAGAATAAACTTATGAAGCATTTAATAACATGGATGGACCTAGAGAACATTATGCTGAGTGAGACTAGCCAAAAACTAAAGGACAAATACTGTATGGTCCCAATGACGTGAACCGACATTAGAGAATAAACTTGGAATATGTCATTGGTAACAGAGACCATCAGGAGTTAGAAACAGGGTAAGATAATGGGTAATTGGAGCTGAAGGGATACAGACTGTGCAACAGGACTAGATACAAAAACTCAAAAATGGACAGCACAATGCTACCTAATTGTAAGGTAATTATTGTAAAACACTGAATGAAGCTGCATCTGAGCTATAGTTTTTTTGTTTGTTTGTTTGTTTTTATATATATTTTTTGTATTTTTTATTTTTATTTTTTTCTCTATATTATCATTTTATTTCTTTTTCTGTTGTCTTGCTATTTCTTTTTCTAAATCGATGCAAATGTATTAAGAAATGATGATCATACATCCATGTGATGATATTAAGAATTACTGATGTCATATGTAGAATGGAATGATTTCTAAATGTTGTGTTAGTTAATTTTTTTAATTAATAAAAAAAAGAAAAGAAAAAAATTGCATTTCAGACGTACTTGGGAATATAATTCTGTTCTAGTGACTGTTAGATTGTGTGCAATGATAGTATATTTATATGTTTGCCTCTATCTCAATTCCTTATCTTCTATTCAAGTTTATTTCTCTAGCACATAGCATAAAGTCTGATACACAGGCAGCATTCCACAAATCTCTGTCCATTATTACGAGTTTCCTCATCCCGAATGTCTTCTTTAATTTTCTATTATGACTAGTTCAATGAAATTCACAAATGTAAATACATTTATATATCCATATACATAATTATTCCACTCCATAAACCGAGTTTTCTCTAAATATATATCTTCAGCCTATAAGATCAGATTTTCTTAATCCATATTTACATTGTACTTGATCTATCTATCTATGTTTAGCAAATATTTTATTACTTCATATAAGGGCTTAGAAAGTTTGTGTGAGAGGTGAAACTATAAACTCTCATCTTTTTCTATATTTTCTTTAAAAATTAAAGGTTGCTCTTTATTATTTAATCTAATTCATTTATGCAAGTTGGAAAAGTACATATTTTTGGCTACAATCAGATGAATTCAAACTGGAGCAAAAAAAATCTTATTTTTCCCTCCTGAATAGAGGTTAAACAACCAGATATATCACATGCTGCTTTTCTTTATATTGCTCAGGTTTGCATTTAAGTGCATAGGTAATTTTAGGACTTGCACCCTGGCTATTACCCATATTATAGATACCAAATGGTGAAATATTAATAAATAAAATTGGATGCTTTATTATTACATAAAATAATTTATTATTACATAAAATGCTACATGTGGTCTCTATACTGTAATCTAAGATGTGCGCTATTCATGCTTCAAAAATAAGTAATTTCCTTCTAATCATCTGTATTGGTATACTTTTATTTTTTTAATATTTGTATTGAAAAATAGCCACACGTGTAGAGTCCAACCATATTATACAATCGATGGCTCACAATAGCATCACATAGTTGTGTATTCTTCACCATTTCAAAACATTTGCATCACTCCAGAAAAAGAAAGAAAAAGAAAAAAAAAAAAGATTCATACACCTTACCCCTCCCTCTCATTGACCCACAGCATTTCAATCTACCCAATTTTGAAATTTTGACCCTTTATCTCCCGTATTATTTATTTATTTTTTATCTTTTTTATTTTACTCATCTGTCCATGCCCTGAATAAAACCTACAACTTCTCTATTCAAAAAAAAGATAATAATTAAAAAAACATTATGCTAAATGAAAGAAACCAGACACAAAGCACCATGTATTGCATGATTCCATTTATATAAAATGTGGATGTAAATAAATTTATAGAGACAGAATTAGATTAGTGATTATGTAGGACTGGGAAAGGATAGAGGGATTGAGGTAACTGCTAAGAGGTATAGAGTTTTTTTTTTTTTTTAGAGTAATGAAAATATTCTAAAATTTATTGTGGTGATGAATATACAACTCTAAATTGTATTGATGTATTTTTAATACAATATTTTGCTTAACCTAGTGATTATCATTATTAATTGAAGTATAAATAGCGCACCAATTAGTGAATCTGATCAACATGAATTTTCCTTAGGCAATAGTTAGTATTGAGTAGTTAACAATAACAAAAACACATCATTTACATGTACTTTTTCCAATATGTGCCTTAATTTGCCCATCATATTCTAATCAATCTGACATTTACAAAAAGGAAATTCAAACTGAAAATTTCTTAGAAATTAGAAAGAGCAAGATCTTTTATCAAACAAGTTCTTATGGAAAATTAATCATAAATGACAAAATAATGTGTTTTAAATACACATTTGAGACAGAGGAAAGTGGATATCTGCTTATTTTACTTTAACTCTATAAATATTAAGTATACATAAAAATAAAAGCACCCACATTTCAAAAGGAAGATAACAGAAAAATCTCTGCCAAAGATTTCCCTTTAAAATTTTTTTTTTTTTTTTTTAAGAGGAGAGGAAGGGAAGGAAAGACAGAGAGAAGGAAGGAAGGATGGAAGGAAGGAAGGGAGGAAGAAAGGGAAACATCTTTAAACATTTTCTTGTTTTATTGTATTTTGTTTGTTTGTTACATGGGCTGGGGCCGGGAATCGAACCGAGGTCCTCCGGCATAGCAGGCAAGCACTTTGCCCGCTGAGCCACCGCGGCCCGCCCCCTTTAAAATTTTATGAGTATATAACATGCTTGCATATTTTTAATGCTTCCACTACTGTGTTATATAAGTTGAACATCCTCTGGCGAAGTCTCTCCTTGGCAAATGTTTGGATTCTTTATCTGTATCATATAAAAATGCATTCTTATACAATTGCTGCTGTATGTTTTCACTGAATCTTTAAACTTTGTTTCATTTTGCAGAAAATGAAGAATCCAAAAGAAAAATATATGGGTTTTTATGGTTAGTATATTTTTTGAGCAAAAATAATTTTCAGCAAATTTACCATTGGGAAAACAGTAATTACTTAGGTTGGCAGCAAACATCTGGCATAATAAAAAAGGGAATATAAAAGTCCTTGATGTAACTCAAGGGTTGTTATCAATTTCCATTTTGGCACACTCCTACTATTACCTGATTCGAGAAAAAAATATTTAATTAGGAATCAGCTCTCTTCTCAGCTACAGAAGCTGGAGGAGCCAGTCCTGCTTCCTTCTTGGGTACTAAAACTATCGAGTTTAGCAAGGATGGAAGATTAGACAATAAGCAACTTTATTGGAGAGAAGGCAATGAGAAGGAGTCACAGGATATTTTAGCAATTCCATTGTAGGATATCAGATATTCTGGGATATTTGGAAGGTATCCCAGAAGAAATGAGACCTAAAGAATGCATAGAAGACCTGACGAAACATGAAAGATGCTTAGGTGCCCAGCAAAAGGTGGGAGTGGAGAGACTGGGAAGAGAACAGAATAATATTGGCTAAAAGAAAAATGAATTCTAAGTCCTGAAAGATCACCATTTTCAGGGAACAAACCAAGGTTCAGTGAAGTTGGAGTGCAAAATATGTACAGAAATTAAAAAATGATGTTTCATTAGAAAGCAGGGACATTGGCTCTTGTACTACATGTCAAGAAGTTTGGACTTGATGCTAAGCAATGGAGAGAAACTGATACTGATGATTGGATAAGCAATGAACTCAAGATCAAAAGTATTTAGAGTGCTAATAATAGCATTAACTTTGTATTTGAATAATTCATATAAATATTAGGTAATAATTTTGATAGCATTTTAAAAATTATTTATTCAAATGTGAAATCAGCATATCCTTTTATCCAAAGAACTACTTAAATATATATATACTTTAACTTTTCATGCCAAAAATTTCATTCTACCAATTTTTCTGAGGATTCATGTCACATACACGTTCTTAACTGTCTTAAAATATAAACAAACAACAAAAAAAAAACCCTGCAGTACTAAAATGTCAACTTAACTCTTAATCTCCTGTTAATAAATTTTGCAAATTTAAATATACTGCAAGAATGCTTATTATACATTCTACCTTAGCATTTTTCCAAACTAAATTTCAGGGACAGAGCATGTATAAGAATAAGTTTTTAAAATCTACTAGCAAACAGCTCTTCATGTGTTTTATCATCACAATATTCAGGTAAATACTCCTGAATAGAAAAGATTGCTAGCAGTCTTATAAAAAGTGATTCTCAACTACTACAGGCACTTCCTCCCCCAAAATCTTTATGTTCAGATATGAATCAACCTCTGAACACACTACTCTCTCTCTCTCTCTCTCTCTCTCTCTCTCTCTCTCTCTCTCTGCTTTTCCATATATAATAGATTATACTTACACTTTAAGGTCACATTGAAGAAGAACTCACTTCTATGTCTTTCAGCATTCTTTATCCTTACAGATCAATTTCCATTTGTTTCACTTTTTTTTTTTACCTGAATGTCATAGCTTTCAGTTTTTTGGATTGTTTCAAAGGAATTGCAAGATTGGGTATGCCATACCTGGAGGTACTGCAATACCGAGTCAATGCATGGAGTGGAAGGAGCAAGAGATCCTATTCGGTATCCCTACTCCAAAAATCCATTGAATATATTGTCCTTGGACAGAGGACATATCAGATATTAA
The DNA here is from genome assembly GCF_023851605.1 of Tamandua tetradactyla. Lineage (NCBI taxonomy): Eukaryota > Metazoa > Chordata > Mammalia > Pilosa > Myrmecophagidae > Tamandua > Tamandua tetradactyla. The sequence continues at coordinate 35,848,371 of NC_135350.1, forward strand.
AATGACAGGAACAGACACTACACTTGATCTTAGCCAAAATCCCAAGAAGCGATGAAAGATACACTTTTTTACACATAAAAATTATGTAAAGCTTAGTTTTTTATGTAAAGCTTTATTTTGAAATATTTGGACAAATTAGACAGAACACTATAACTATAAAATTTCAAACGACAGAATAAATATTGGAATTGGTAGCTCAATCAAAAACTTTTATAAAGAGGTAAGCACCTTTATTTTCTCCTTGGGAAATTGTCATTTTTATCACATTTAAAATATTGGTAAATATCGTCAAAAGGGTATACATTACTTGACTTTGAATGTGCTATATAGTTTCTCTAAAATTGAAAAAAAAAACTCTTTAGCACATGTCATGCTATAGAGAGACAGATGAAATATTTCTCCTTTATAGATAGTTCTTCCTCTCTTCCACTCTTCATTTATCTAATCTTCTCCGTGTATCAAAGCCACATTTTTCAAATTCCAAGATGGGAGGAAGAAATAAGTATTGAACAAAGAAAAGGTAAACATAATAGAAGTTTTTTTTGTTCTTTGTTTGTTTGTTTGTTTTTTTATGATGATACAATAACTTCCTTATTTGTGCTAAAGTCACTGCAGTACTCTTTGTAACCTAGCTTTGAAATTTCTGGGGCTCACTTTTAACCTTCTTCTTCTGCAAATTCAGTAGTTACCAACACTTATTGAATTGACCTATGTAACATTTCTCACATCATTTCCCCCTTTCCTTTTTTGGGGGAGGGGGGTAAGAGGTGGAAGTCTCATTCATTCTTATTAAGACCTAGATCTCAGCATAAAGGTGGCATCTAGTGCTCAATAAAATTTGATGAAAGAATAAATGCGCAATTGGAGCATCACTCTATATAGGTTTGGCTTTAAATAAACAAGATAACATTATTTAGTTTATGGAAAACGGCTTAATTTCCTTGGCTCAATTTGTAGTGCAACTAAATTGTCTAATTTGTGTGGGTGTAAGTAGGATGAGAATGAGAGTATAGAAGTGATAAGATGGGTGCTCATTAATTTGTTAGTGGATTAGTGTCATAAGTAGATTATTTTTGTCAGTAAAATTTCTTGGTAAAATTTCTATTTTCCCCTGTTCTTTACTTAAATTCTGATAATACTAACATCTCACCTGATCTCACCCATCCTGTAAACACAAATCTCCACTTCAACCCATCTCACACTTTCCTGGCACATCTTCCTGAAATACTTACTACCCACCATCCCCAAACCCTCACTGGCTCTTCCATATCAACCACATACATATACATATATGCTTATACATAACTTTTTCTCCATACTTAGACCCCTTCAAAGGGGTCTCTTGCATGGTCCCAAACTTCCAAATCTGCCAAGTCTTTCTCCCCTTGCTCAGGTGTATAAAATTCTGCATTTCAAGTTTAACTCATATTCCAACAGAGCCATGAATGCTTTCTGGAGACACTCTGTTTTACTCCCACACCCAAACTCAAAGCAATCTTTTTTTGGCAAAATACTTTATCTCAACTTTTATATAGCACTAATGGTTTTCTATATATTTTTATGATTATTTCTGTATGGGAGAATTCTTCTAATAAAGTTTATTGAATGAGGAAGTTCATTGTATATCATTCTCCAGTGTAGACATTTAGTAAACATTTAGAAAATGAAATTTAAATCTCTAATCTCTAAACAGATCATACCCTGCTGTTTCCTTCACTGCACTGTTTCCATAATGCTTCATTCAGTAACTATTAGTTGGCCATTTACTTAGCTAAACACAATCCCTACACAACAATAGTGTATATGATATGCAACTATCTTTCATCTTTTGCTAATAGAATGATGTCATATTGTAAAGCTCCATTGACATTGCTTGCCAATAAGCATAGATAAAGTATCACTCCACTAAACCATAAAAGCCATGAAATTAATTTCTCTAAAGTTTATCTTTTATATATTTATCTGCAATTCACGTTTTATCTTTCTGACATTTCATATATGAAATGGACAGCAAATATTTTATTTTCCTTACAAATCAATTAAAGCTTATATTCAATCAAAATGAGATCGCCTTAAATATGCAATGTACATATATGAAACACTTGATTTATAAATTAGGCTTTGGAAAACCTTTGAAAATTTAAATCCAGTGTGTTTCAGATGATAAAAAAGAAAAAGTTAACTTCAAAAATTAATTAAAAAAAAAGTAAATTTGAACAAGAATGTCTATAAATTGTAGAGAGTGTATAAACACACCGCTTAAATATTCTCAAGAGTTTCAAGTTATTCAAATACAGAATTTAGTGAGATAAGCTGTCAAATAAAGGGCAAAAATGTTGAAAATTATTGCCACTGAAAACAGCCTACATCCTTTATAGAAAGTATGATTTTAATTAAAGTCATTTTTTCTGCCTAAAATATATAACACAATTTTGTAGAAATAAAGACTTAAAATGATTTTCCACTAAATTATCTTCTTTTGCTTGCTTTGAATTAGTTGTTTTATACATATAACATTAGCATACCAAGCCGTATCTGGAAAATAAACAAATGATTTAGCCATTATTCAGGACAGAAAAAAAAAAAACCCTGGTCCCTGCGTTATAATAAGCCATTCCTAAGAAATAGAACTTGCATGTGAGAACAATGGTCTCTATTTCACATCTACCCTGCTGTGGTTATTGCATTTTATTTAAGAATTATGAAGCCATCATATCACATTGAATTTGAAGTCCTACTCAAGCCATAATGCAAAGCCACATTCTATGGATGGACTTGGTCTTCCCCTAAAGGCCTGGTAATTCCAGCATGCATAGAGAAAATAAGAACTTTGAAGGAAAGAATTAGGTAGGACAGAGAGGAATTAAAAAACAAAAATAAAAACAAAACTTTTTCTGTGAACTTGACTTTCTCAGGTCTAGACTTTCAGGAGTCAGACTATTTTAGCCAATGCTCCTGGATATTAAGGCCACGCTCGAGCTCTTTCATATGCAAAGCAGCCCTTAAAACTCCGATCAGATGTCATAGAGGACAATTAATATATCATCACTAAATGTATTATCTGCATGCCGTAATTCAGATTTATTTACCTGTTATTATCCCCTTGTCTAAATTCTGCTAAGGATTCTGTAACAGCCTTTTATGCATAATGGGCATTTTGAATTTCCCAAGAGAAAAATACTGTTTATGGCACTTTCCCAATGTACTTGGTAACGCCATGCTCTTTTTTGCCAAAGTCATAGTGAAAATAGTTAGGAAAACTGCCATAGCTTTTAGAAAAATCTTTTAAAATGTTTCCACCTCTGCTAGGGGATATCAAAGAAATGTTTATATATTCATGCTTGAGCCAAATGAATAAAAAGGAGCAAAAGATACTTTTTCTTTTCAATCAACAGAAGTACCTATAGGGAAAGTGATTTTTGTGAGGCAAAAGTCACAGCTAAAACTTTAAATACAGTCATAGGGATGGAGAGAGGAATGGTTGGCAGGCAGGAGTGTCTGAAGACAAAGGGAACTGCATGTCTCTTCTTTCCAGCACTGAAGTGGCCTTTCTCTAAGCCCAACTCTAAAAGTGAAACCATTGTCCTCCTCTCCCTGTGGGACATGACGTCCAGGGATGAAAGTCTCCCTGGCAGCATGGGAGATGACCCTCAGGGATGAGCCTGGCCCTGGCACCAAGGGATCAACAGTGCCATCCTGGCAAAAAGGGGGAAAAGAAGTGTAACAAATAAGGCTGAGAGAGTTCAGAGTCGAGAGGCTACTCTGGAGGTAACGCACACTTCGGTTAGACATTGCTATCTATCATAACTTGCCAAAATCCAACTAAAACCATTCCTGCCAACTCTAAAAAATACCTAGGGCATTATATAAGATTCTAAAAGGGTTCCATGCACTAGGGTAACTTTCCAGACACCCTCCTACCTCCAGATGTGTCCCTGGGCGAGATAAGTCCTGAAATGCAGAGGGGCCAGCCCTTCCAGAACATCAAATAGTTCCATCCCACATCCCCTATTATCAACAGCCCCTCTTAACATAAAAAAGTTAGAATTGGCATAGCCCAAAATATCCCTAAAAAGTGGGAGAAAAATCAAAGGTGATGTGGAGATATACGGAGAAGGTAGGGTTTAACAAATGAGTATGACTGCCAAATCATTATACTGATATTTCTTTTGCCAAATCATTATATCATTATTATCTTTTAGCCTCTAGTACCTTAGAGCAGCTAGAAATGAAAGCCTAAAATTGTGGAATAGTAACTCATACCGAACTCTGAAATCTGTTCTACAACTAATTGTTGTAATATACTTTGAAATTTATTGCTTTTTTTGTATATATGTTATTTAAGAAGAAGGAGGAGTATAACAGAGAAGATAGGCATTAACAAATGGGTATAACTGATGAATCATTATATTGATATTTCTGTTGGTTTCCAGTATCTTGGAGCAGCTAGAAGAAAAAATGAAAAATCTTCGAACTGTAACCCATACCGAACTTTAAAATCTGTTCTATAACTACTCGTTAAAATGTACTTGGAAATGTTTTGCTTTTTTGTATATGTTATATTTCACAATAAAAAAAGTTAAAAAAATTAAATGTGAATATACATAAGGCAGAAGCACAATTTTTAAGAGCAACATTTACAATTTTTCTCCACTGTCAGATCAATCACTAAAAACATAACCACAAAAAAAAGCTATAGTATTGTCTCAACAAATGTCCATTAAGATGTTTAGATACAGAAAACTCACTTTTTAAAATATTAGGCAACAACCTTGCACATTTTTTACAGCAAAAATTGCAATGCTCTTTATAGCTATGTAAAACAACCCTTGAGCCTATAAGAGAATGTATGTATGCTTTTATACAGCATATATATTTGTAATTCAGGTCTGATTTGATTTATAAAATTGGTTACCACAGTTTATCACAACTGAGAACCCTAAATGACTGAGCTTTATTTGCATGAAAACAACTTTATTATGTACATGAGGCTAAGCTTGATTTCTTTCCCATTATTGATGCAATCGTTATCCCATTGCCACAATAGAAAAAGAATAACATCTCTGAGCCTGACTAAAATAAATGTACTTCTGACTTTCCCCCTGCTGGGTAAAAACTTTGTTTTCATCTAAACTCCAAAATATATAAGTGAACCTAATGGGCTCTGACAGTCCATCTTAAATAGCGTCATTAGATAACAAAGAGAAATCTGAAATTGTGTTACCCTTGGTCATTTTGATGAGTGTTTCTTTTCTTTCAATTTCAAAAGATAACTGGAAATCCCTTGGAAAAGCCTTCTGAAACTTTGGGCGTTTTAGGATGGGTTTATCGCTTAGTTCTTTCACTGTACATAAATGATTTAAGCAAACAGGTACAAAATAATGTTAGTGAGATATTGAGTCATAGCATGATAGTCCTAATGTAGCGTTATTTCTTATTATAATTTTTGCAAATGCAAAACTGAACATACCAAACAAAAAGTAAATTAAGAAATATATGGTATCTAGTTTTCTTTTCAATAAATAATATAAAATGAAACAACTAAGTAAAAATTTTTAGAGTATGTATGCTAGATAAGTAACACTGTTGCAGAATATGTAAAAGAACTTTTCGAGAAGGATTTGCAACACACGGTGTCTTAGTTTCCTAGGTTGCTCAGGCAAATGCCATGCAATGGGTTCAGGTTAAACCATTGGATTTTATTTGCTCATGGTTTCAGGCTGAGGAAAAGTCCAAATCAAGGCGTCATACAGATCATGCTTCCTTCCTGAAGACTGCGGTGTCCTGGGGCTGGCTGCTGGCCCTTAGCCTGGCACATGGCGAGGCATGTGGCAGCCTCTCCTCAAATGTCCGTTCTCTTCAGAATTCTGTTGAATTCCAGCTTCTTGCTTTTGTGGCTTTCTCCCTTTGTTTGAATTTCATTCCATTCATAAAGGTCTCCTGTAATAGGACTAAGGCTCATCTTGATTAGACTGAGCCACACCTTAACTGAAATAACCGTATCAGAAGTCCTACTAACAATGGGTTCACATCCACAGGGATTGATTAAATTAAAGAACCTATTTTTCTGGGGTGTATATATATATATATATAGCTTCAAACTATCACACATGGGTAACATAAATACATTTATTTGGAACCATAAAGTAAAGGACAGAACCAATTTTGAAAAAAAAATTATACAATCCAAAGATACACTCATTTAACAGCTAACATCAGCAGAAGTCTTGTAATGTGTCATATATTTTGCTGTGTCCCTTACCTGCATTGAATTATAGTCTACTATCACTACTGTTTTATAGATTGATAAATTCGGATACATATATGTAACTTGTTCCACATCAATTTATAGGTTTTGAGCTAGGATTTGAAATCAAGTAATCTGAATGTTTAGCCTGTGCTCTCTACACTCTCCTACCCTGTGGGAAAGGTTGAGGACAGCTGACTTTAAAGGCAGGAAAATTAACTTACCCAAAGTTAAAATTTTATTAAGTAGTATAGCTAGACTTTGCTCTCTTGCACTGATTTCATTCTGAGATGCTCTTCAATTTCTTTGTTTTATTCAAGTTGTTCTCAGGTTAATCTAATCCTCTTGCTTTAACACTCAACTTTAACATACTTTTCTTTGTATTATTTTCTTTTCACCCAACCATTTCCCTTTTCACTTCCCTATCCACAATGTCATATTACGATGAAAGAGTTGAATAATCAATATCTATAAGTCTCCCATGGTCACAGTAGCAAACAAATTTTACTAATCAAATGAATCAGTACATGGTGGAATTTCAAGAAGTGGGTTTGGTGAAAAATATAAGTACAGGATCTTAGAAAATTGGGGGAGAGTATTTCATAGTTTGAACCTCAATCATGCATGATCATAATATCTTAACCATAAAGCAACAAATGCTTATTGATCACATACTAAAACACCAGCCACTGTGCTAGGCACAATCATGCATTATGCCATTTCATTCTTAAAACAATCTCATTTTTCTTTCTTTGCATATATGGGAAATAAGGCTTGCAATATTACACAACTTGCCTAAGGTTCAGAGCTGGGAAGCCTCAAAGTAGCTGTTTGAATTCTGGTCTGAGAGTCCATGAGCTCCTAATCTCTCTGTTAGACTGTCTGTAACTCACCTATACAAACAAGTGGAACAAGTTTTACAATTTAAGACAAATTGTAAAGTGCTTTTTGGGAGAGTATGAGTGAAAGAGATTATAACTACATAGTAATATTTAGAATAAGGAAATACTGATGCCAATACAATAATATCCTCATACTACATTCAAAACATCACTTTTCAAAGTATTTTAAGAAAAAAATGAAAATTATGACCTTTGAAATGGCACTATTGAATAGCCCATGCTGACCCCTCTTTGGAGAAAAGTTAAGCATTATTCTATAAAGAGAAGTTGGAACATAGTATAAGTGACAATGCAGACTTTTCTTCCTAGAAAAAAAAAAAAGCCTCATCTATCTATCCTTCTGTCCCTATAGTTTGAAAAATATTTAAGGCATTTTTTCATATATATCAGATATAAGTTTTATATTTTAAACAATTACGAATCTGAGAAAACATGTTTTAAATGTACTTTATCAGGAAAACCAATTTTTACTATATTTAATTTTCTGTATTGAAATGTCCCCATGTTTAGCTTTGAATACTCTATTTTTAAAAAATCCTCTATGGTGCAGCATTTCATACCATAATTTCTCAATATTAAACCTTATCTTGGCATCCTGGTTTACCCAGATCCTACCCAAAATCTTCCAGCACAAACTAATTCACTCCATCCTCATACATAATCTGTATTAATATCTGAAATTGCCCTATTTCTAGCCATTTTCATACTTTTACTGTTCTTCCTCCCCTTTCCTAGAAAACAAGAGTCTCTGCCAATGAATTTCCTGGAAATCATAGCTCTTTTTCAATATATATATATATATATTTTTTTTTTAATATATAGCACATATTAAGCTCCACAACAGAAGTCACTACTTTCAATTCCTGTAACACTGTATTTACACACTAATGGATTTGATTTATTTATTTGGCTGGCTGATTAGATGGATGATTATGTTTATTGTCCTGTGTTATAATTACTTTACAGCACTAATGGTCTCTTCAAAACTGTAAGACATGGACCTCCAAAGCATAGAACTCCTACTTCAGGAGGAGGTAGCAGACAATAAACTTTATGCATGTTAGAGATTTGAGTGAAAAGTAAGAGTTAAGAGGACAAAAAAAAAAGAAAAAGGAAAAAAGAAGAAAAACCTTTAGATGAAGAAAAGTTATGGTATGGAAAGATTTGCAGACAGGGGAAGTATGGGACACTTGAAAAAGTGAAACAAGACCAATGCAGTTGCATCACATAGAGTGAGTGAGAATGCTACAAAGTCTGGCAACAGGGGAAATGAGAGAACAGACCACAAGGGATCTGGCAGCTGAGCTAAGAATTTTTATCTCCTCCAGTGAGCAATCAGACAACTAGGAGAGTCTCCTAAGTGGATTTGGAGGGATTGGGGATGAGAAAATGATAGTATGATCACATTGAATTCCATTTCATAAAGATCACTCTGGTTTTAGTGTGCAGAACAGACTGACATTCGGCAAGAGTCGATTCTTCTATCCAAGAAGGGAAGCTTTAAACAGAGAAGGTGATGGAAACTTGGACAAGGATAGTGAATGTGAAGATAGGAAGAAGTGGATTCTGGGATGAAAGAATGGATTTATCATTTTAAACTATCTGATATACCCCAAATATTATGTATTTTATTGAGATAATATATTCCAAGAATGATTCACACTAAGCCGATATTAAATAATGGCAGGGGGAGTAAGGGTAGTTCAGAGGTACAATTCTCGCCTGCCGTGTGGGAGACCTGGGTCTGATAATAATAATTAAAATAGTTTATGTCTTAGTGATTCATTCCACAAGATTCTTACCATTCACAATAAAACTATTAGGGTTTCATTTCATTACATGTGAAGAAAAAGGAACCACTCTAAGAAGACAATCTGAATATTTCTGTAAGATAAATATTTCAAATATATCATTATTTCATATTTTTGATTCCCTATTTCAGTTAGGGGAAAAAGTGTATGATCCATCAAAGGATTAATTCTGGTTTATAAGCATGCTAAAATATTATTTTAAATGGGCTGCTTAGGCTGTTACAAAATAAGGTATGATATGTCATGCTACAAAGCAATTGCACAAACCTTTCAAGCTAAATTTTCTGAGAGAAATAAATCCGAGCAAAGGCACATCAAAGATATCAAGCAGTAATACAATATATGTCACGTTTTCAACTAAAAGCTTTTAAAAAGACTACTGGGTAACTGAGGGCAAGGGAGATGCTTATCTCCCAAATTTTATTCCCTATCACTAAGAAAAATGAGAGGGAAAATTAAATTTTATGCAAAACCATGCCATCATTATAACCTGAAGATAAAGAACTCCAAAACTGTAAATTAACTGTAAATGAAAACAGAAACATCACCGAATCCCAGTGCATCCTCTCTCATGTTGCTGCCCTAGGTCTGCTCATTTGCAACTTTATGCAGGCTGAGAAAAACAGTGGGGAACACAGAAGAGGGAATGATTTATTCCCTAGAAACACAAAATTCCCCATAAATCTGGTAATAATAGAAAAATGTCCAAGCGGATCACAGCAGAATCTACAGGAAAGAGAACTCAAAGTGTGCACTATTTAAAAGGTCAGGTGCCATTTAAAGGGGTAGGCATCATTTAAAAGGTAAACATGATCTAAACAGACAGATGTGACTTAAAGGGGTCTCTTTGAACAGCATAATTTCTTGGGGAGAAAAAAGACAAAAAGAAGAGAAAAGCATTCTTTGGTAAGTGAGTGGTAATAGAGAAAAGAAGAAAAAGAATGAATATTTAGTGCCTTGAAAGACGAAACTGAGCCATAAAACTGAAGAATTCACAACCCCTCTCCTAACATCAAAAGAAACAAAGAAACAAACCAAAAACTGGATTAAAGTACTGCACTTTGATTGTTGGGAGATGAATCTTGTACCTACAAAACAATAAGTTCAAATCTTAATCCCTTCCTTTTCAAATCTGTTTAGAAATAGATCTTTGCAGTTGTCATTATTAGAGTATAGACTCATCTGTGCATACAATCTTCCAAGATTACGTTTAGATGAGGTCAAATTGATTCACTGTGGGTCTTAATCCATATGAGTAAAGTTCTTACAGGCAAATTTGGATGCTGTCAATCAGTAGAAGCCAGAAGTTGGTAAACATCAGAAGTCAGAAGAAGCCAGAGAATGAAACAGATAACCACGACAGAGACAGAGATACAAGTGAAGGAAGCACAAGGATGGGGCAAACCAGCACCAGAAAGCTAAAGACCCCAGGAGAAACAATGGCCTGTCAAGACCTTAATTTTGGACTCCTAAGCCTCCAAAGCCATGAGACAATAAACTCTTGCAGTTTAAGCCAACCATTGTGTGGTATTTGTCATAGCAACCCTGGCAGATTAAGACAGCGCTTAAATTAGGAATGTTGGACAAACCCCCAGTAATATAAAGATGAAAAAGAGTAAAGTGTAGTCCTCACAGAGTTATTGCCCAAACTAGGAAAAAAAAAACTCTATATGCATCAACTGAGGAGAATTATCCTCACCACCACACAAAAAAATAAATGTAAAACAATCACAAAGCAAAAGAAAACGGTAAATTAACACACAAAGCAGAATTACATACATTCAAAGAGGCACTTTAGGATATATATAAAACTTGAATCAGAAATTTAAAACCTAAAACATCAATGCAAGTTAGGGTCTATACTCAGCAATAACATTGTATTTGCTTCCACTGAATGTAACAAAGGCATTATGCTAAAACTAAATGTCAACAAATAGAGGATATGGGGAAGGGGTAAGAGATTCTTTGCTGAAGAAAAGGTAATGTCTTCTTATAGATTGCAGTAGTGAAGGCATGGCTATGTGATTAAACCAGGAACCGCTGATTATTTTTTACTTAGGTTGTATTGTATGATGTGCGACTAAAACCATTTAAAAATTAATAGAGAAGGGCGAGCAACGGTGGCTCAGTGGCAGAATTCTCACCTGCCATGCCAGAGACCCGGGTTCGATTCCTGATGCCTGCCCATGTAAAAAAAAAAAAAAAAAAGAACAGAGAGAAACAAGTGCAGGAGAAAATGTGGAGAAAGAGATGTACCTATTCACTGTTGACAGGGAAACCAAGAGGTGCAGCCCCTTGGAGGGCAATGTGGTGGTTCTACAAGAGGCTAGGGCGGGCCACGGTGGCTCAGCAGGCAAGAATACTCGCCTGCCATGCCAGAGGCCCCGGGTTTGATTCCCGGTGCCTGCCCATGTTAAAAAAAAAAAAAAAAAAAAAGAGGCTAGGGGTGGGGTTGCCATATGATCCTGCAAAGTTTTTGCTACTACATCTATATCTGAAGAAGCTGAGAATGAGAATGGGAACACAAATGGACATTTCATGCTGATGTTAGTACAGTTGTGTTTGTGATTTGCAACAGAGGGAGGTGGACATGAACAGTACAGTGTAAAGGGGAGCTGTGGTATATACATATAATGGAAAATTGAGCAGCTGCAAAAAGGAACAAAGTTGTGAGGCATGCAACTAGATGAATGAACATTAAAGACAGTATGTTGAGTGAAATGTCATAAGGAAAAAAACGAATATTATCATGCCTCACTCATATGGACTAATTATCATACACAAACTCAGGGAATTGAAGTCGAGAGCATGGGTTCTCGTGTCGGGGCCTATTGTAAAGGGCCTTAGATTGTAAGCTTTATAGTAGACACATCTATTTCAGAGATGTAACTATTTTTTCTATATTCTGAGATGCTGAGGTATTTGATTATAACCTGGTTGTTCCCTGAAACCTCGGGTATTTCCATGATATCTGAGACTCAGAGTCAGAGCTTTGATGCTTTGAAACTCAGCATTACCTTATACAGCAACTGTTAAGAAAGTTGTAAAAGTGATCAGACCTCAACTAGAGATATGAATGAAGCTGATCTGGATAGGACTAAGGTAAGTCAGAATGCAGGGTAAAGGATGATACTGTCTATATTTTAAAACTTCAACTTCTGTGTAAAACCAAAAGAAGAGATTTTTATTTGGTGAAAAATTTATATTTTGGGTAGCACATTATATAAATTAACTTCTTTGGTAAGTTTACTTGAACATCATAATTACATAGAATCTTATAGGGAGGGAGGGCTTGTTGGTTTGTACCGGTTAGTGTGATGCACTGTTATATCCTAGCATAATCTGGGCAGAGAATAAAAAAATATTTGCAAAGTCCCCTTAGGAGACTGGGGAGAAAGAAAAAACATTCAACTTCTCCATCTGGGGAATTTCTGATATTCTCACAAGAAGTAGGGACAACCAAATCAATAGGTTGAGCCCTTGATCTTGGGGTTTGACCCTATGAAACCTATTCCTGCAAAGGAGAAGTTAAGCCCACGTATAATTATGCCTAAGAATCATCTCCCAGAGAACCTCTTTTGTTGCTCAGAAGTGGCCTCTCTCTCTAAGTCAACTCAGCAGGTGAACTCACTTCTGCCTCCACCCCACCCCTCACCTAGGACATGACTCCCTGGGGGTGTAAATCTCCTGGGCAATGTGGGACATGACTCCTGGGATGAACCGGGACCTGGCATCATGGGATTGAGAAAGGCTTCTTGACCAAAAGGTGGAAGAGAGAAATGAAGTTTCAGTGGCTGAGAAATTTTAAATAGAGTTGAGAGGTTATCCTGGAGGTTATTGTGATGCATTATATAGATATCTCTTTTTAGTTTATGGTGTTTTGCAGTGGCTAGAGGGAAGGACCTGAAACTGTTGAACTGCATTCCAGTAACCTTGATTCTTGAAGATGATTTTATAACTATATAACTTTTACAATGTGACCATGTGATTATGAAAATCTTGTGTTCATATTCTCATTAGTCAAAGTATGGACAGATAAGTTAAAAAAGAAAAAAAAAACAAGGACAATAAATAAATAAATAATAGAGGGAGATAAGGGGTAAAAAAATGTTTGAGTGGATTGAAACACTAGTCACTGTGAGGGAGGAGTAAGGGTATGGCTTGATAAGTTGTTTCCTTTTTCTTTTATTTCTTTTCCTGGAGTGATGCAAATATTCTAAAAATAATCATGGAGATGAATACACAACTATGCGATGGTATTGTGAGCCACTGATTTTATACTTTAGATGGAATGTATGTGTGTAAAGATATCTCAATAAAAATATTTTAAAAATACCTAAAACAATATTGAGGGAAAAGTATGGATAAATGGAAAAAGAGTAGATTGTCCTCAAAAAAGAAACAAAAGAAAAAGACAAAATTATCTTTAAAGAAATGAAGAATATATTACAAGATGCCCAAATGAAAATAGATTCAAATGAACATTTCTTTGAAGAAAGGCAGGGGTAAGAAAAAACAAAAAATAAAAATGATATAAAGTCACAAAGTAAAAAAGGTCAAAAAGAAACTTTTTGAAATGGAAGAAGGCAAATAAAAATTAGTATGTGAATTATCAAATCTTAATTTTGTAGAAGAAAAACAAACAAACAAAAATAGAACAGAGCTAATAATTAAATCTATAAACCATGAAATTAGTTCAGAGATAGAAAAAGTCCAGAATCTGCACATTTAAAGGGCTCACCTGGGAAAATTAATACAGAATAATGACTCTGGAACACAGCCTAAAAAAACAGATTTCAAAGATAGAGATAAAATCTTCAAAACTTCTAAGTAAATTCATAAATAATGTACAAAGGCAAAATAATTACACGAACACCACAGTTTTCAAAATCAGTACACAAAGCAAGGCAACAAACAAACAACAAAAAAGCCCAATGAATATCAAGGCTATCGTAAAAAGAGCTTTCAATATACAAAAACTTGTGGAATCTACACACATCAGTTCCTCTTAAAGAAACTACCAGAAGATGAGCTTGATGCAAATTTAATGATAGCAATAACTATATAGGATAGCTAGGATTTTCCCATTCTATAAAAACGAAGCAATTTTGAGAGAGATTAAATGAGGAATAAATTCAAAGCAGCATCATTAACAGAACTGAGACTCAAACCCAGAGCGTCAATAATCATGTCAGTGTGCTTTCCATTAAGTCAAAGCTTTCTCCCCGTTCTAGAAACAAGTTAGAGACTTGAGACACACACCCATGTAAATCAACAAATGCCACATACTCAAATACCTGCCTGCGAGCACACAGCAGCCTCTAGAGTACAGCAATCAGAGAGAAGTGATGCTAACAAAGACCAACCCATGAACAACGGCTTGAGCCATGAGTATGTTTTCCTTCATCATAAGATTTATACTAATCCTGCCAGGCAGCTACCTTGCAAATAGCTACAGATATTCCTAATTATAAAAAAAACCTTCAATACTATAAAATGGAAGTTCTGAAGCACTTTTTAAAATGGAATATATTACTGTCAACACATTTTAGTTCACATTTTATATCGTAGTCAAGGCATTTAACTGTAGTCTTCATCTTCTCATTGTGAAAATGTTATTAATGCCATCTAAAAGGATTCTAAAAGGAATAAACAAAATTCTAAAGTGAAAGTATAGTGTCTCAATTTTCCAGGCTGCTATGAAACCAGACAATGGATTGGCTTAAACAATAAGAACATATTGACTTACAGTTTTGAGGCTACATGTTCAAAAAACAGATATTAGAAAGGCTCACTTTCTCCTGCAGTCCATAATGTTCTGATGCTGGCTGCTTGCAATACTTGGGGTCCCTAGACTTCTATTTAATCTCTCTCCCATCACAAGGTAAACTCTCTCTTCTTATGTTGCTCTTACGATGGTTTCAACTGACTTCCTGCTTCTCCCTGCGTCCTTAACCCGACTCTGGCTTCCTGTTTCTTCTCTTTGTAAGGACCCCAGTAAAATGGATTAAGCCCCATCCTCAATCAGCTGGCCATACCTTAACTAAAAGTACCATCTTCAAAAGGTCTTATTTAAATGGGCTCACACATACAAGGAAGCAGATAGAAATTACGAACATGTGTTTTTTGGGGTACAGAATCCGATCTACCACACATAGCACCTGAACATTAACCATGGAAGTGATTCAATATATTGTTCCCACTGATTTATCTTTTAAAAAAGCATGTTGCCTTCCTGTATCATCTGATGATGTCTGTGATTTCACATGCATTGAAGGCAAACTGTAAATGATATTTCTTGAACTCCTGTTATTTGCCTGACCTTGTTTTATACATTTATGAAAACGGGAAAGAGAACTCTGCCCTTATAGCACTTAAGTTCTAGCTATATACTAGTGTAGATGAAGATGCAGCAGGTATGCTGTATATGTCCCTTTGGTTGAGCACCATACCTTAATCAGTGGCCCTCTATGCTAATTCATGACCAATATAATATTTCTTTTTAATTCTCATGAAAATAAAAGAGCTTTGTTACCGTTCAAGTCATATAAAACAATTTCTAATGGCAACATTTACTTCAAAAGCTCTACCAAGAAACTTATTAATCTAGGACACACATATTACACAGAGATTTTAAATGTTAAATAAAAATTTTATATAAATATTTGGTGCATTCAAGTATAACTAGAGTATATATTTTTAAATGATCTCTTAATGAAGTATTTAGATTTGGTGGTTAAATTATTTATTTCTCCCTATACCTGAGCAGTCTAAGAATTTACACATTAGACCAGTGCTTCTAAAAATTTACAATGCAGTGGGTACAAGGGTAGTTTCGTGGTAGAATTCTCGCCTGCCATGTGGGAGACCCAGGTTTGATTCCCGGTCCTTGCACTTCCCAAAAAACAAACAAACAAACAAAAATCAAACAAACAAAAATTCAACAAGTGGTGCTGCAATAATGGGATACTCACAAGGAAAAAAGAATGAAATGTCTCCCTGCCATACAATATACAAAAAAAAAATTACGAAGCATGAGAATAGCTTGAGGATTTTGTTAAAATGCATGTTCTGATTCAGCAGTGCCTAGATTGTGCATTTCTAACATGCTCCCAAATGATATTGATGCTATGGCTCCTTGGAGCACACTTTTAGTAGCAAGCATTTGAGAATACTTAAATGTGGATACTAATTCTATGAGAAGAAATCTAGGCATATGTTTAATAAATGATAAACTTCAGTAGGCATTTTAAGTATGATTGAAAAATATTCTATAGCAATAATAACGGATGCATTTCTAAAGATCATATATATTTTTTTCAATTGGTTATTTTTTAGAGTAATACAACATGTGGTATGCCTAAAAGGAGGCCTAATGGTATTGTTACAGCTTCATCTAGCCTAGACACAAAAGAAAATTACATAGTTCTGGCGAGCAACTAAACATAAAACAATATAATAAGAATGCCTGGCTGGTAGAACAGTTAACACTTGCACTGGAACCTGAATTGAATTCCTAACCAGAATGGCTTGGAAGAAAGGACTAATGTTAAAACTTTAATAACATTATCTTATTTATGCATTTTTTGCATGTATATCTGTCTATGTATGTGTGTCGTGTGTGATTAAAAAAACTCATTATTATCTATTTTATCCTACCACTATCGGATGTAATTCCTATTAAAAACCATAGTAAGGTCCGTCCTTGTGCTCATTTGAATCTGTGGTGGACCCCAGAAATGTCATGCTCTTTAATCTTCATACAATATCGCTGGGTGTGAGCGTTTTGATTAAGTTGCTTCCATGGAGGTGTGACTCCACCCATTCAAGGTGGGGTTGCTTACTTAACCCTTTAAGAGGGAACCCTTTCGGAAAAAGTTCCAGAGCCATGAGCGTCCACGCAGCCAGAGAACTTTGAAGATGAAGAAGGAAAATGCCCCAGGGGAGCTTCATGAAACAAAAAGTCTGGAAGACAGCTAGCAGGGGTCCCCATCCTACCCATGTACCCCTCCAGCTCAGAGAGAAACCCTAAGTTTCATCGGCCTTTCTTGAGTGAAGGTAACCTCTTGTTGATGCCTTAATTTGGACATTTTTACAGGCTTAGAACTGTAAACTTGCACTTAATAAATTCCCCTTTTTAAAACTCATTCTGCTTCTGGTATATCGCATTCCAGCAGCTTGCAAACTAGAACAGCCCTTCAATAGCAAAGTTTTAATATACAGAATAAGCAACACGGTAGAGCAGGCTGACAATTTTTCTATCCCAAATGCCCATCACAGTCGCAAAAGTAAACAGTAAATTGTTCCTTTAACTATTTATTGCATTAAATACACAATAAACTCTTAAGACAATACTGTTTGGTTGCCCTGGGACCGGAAGCATTAACATCACTTGGAAGCTTGTTAAAAATGAAGATTACGGGCAGGCCATGGTGGCTCAGCAGGCAGAGTTCTCCCCTGCCATGTCAGGGACCTGGGTTAGATTCCCGGTGCCTGCCCATGCCAAAAACAAAACAAAACAAAAAAGAAGATTATTAGGCCCTGCCCCCAAGTGACTGAACAAGAAGAATCCATGATATTTTACATCACATACAGGTTTAAGAGGCATCGCTTTAGAACAGCCTATTAGTGTCAGAAAAACTTGCATCTGATTCTTGGTTCCAATACTAGCTAGCTGTCTGACTTTAGACAATAAGATCATCCTAATTCCGTGGATATTGAAAATGGAAATAAGGTTGTTCTGAAGGGTAAATGGGATAATGTTTGTTAAAACACCTGATAAAATATCTGGAACATTCCATATTTCCTGGATCACAAACAGCTAGTAGAGTTCCTAGAATACAGCAGATACTCAGTAAATAAATATTATTTTCGAATGAATGAAAGAATCAGTCAATGAATCAATAGATAAATTGATAAAAGAAAATATCCTCAAGTATTAGAATCCAGAATAACAGGGCATTATCTTCTCTAATTTTAAAATTAAATACATCAAAAAACTTTTTACGGCAGAATTCATGGAAAATAACCAAGATGGAATACTTTCTGAAACTTCATGAACCACCACATAAAAACAGAGAGGGCAGGGCAGTACAATGGTGGCTCAGTAGCAGAATTCTCGCCTGTCATGCCAGAGACACGGGTTCGATTCCCACAGCCTGACCATGCCAAAAAAAAAAAAAAAAAAAAACAGAGATGGCAATTAGGTTTGCAAAACCAAAGTCCCTGAACCATATCTATAACAAATCCCATTTATAAATTCTAAATTGCCATGAACTTCAAAATAATAGCGGATGGGTTAAAATGTCTTGCAACTATGAAATCTACATGGCATCAGCAAGTATGCAGGAAGGAATAGAGTTAAGATATTCATATCTCTGACAGCCCAAATCTACAATAGGGGCTCTCTGGTAAGCACTGTCAGTCAATGGGAGACTCACAGCTAAAGGATGTAGGAAATTTCACAGACTCAAATTTGCAGGTGAATGCAGGGGGGCAGTAGTAAATTCTTAAGGTATTGAAGTACTATGGACCCTGTGAAATTTCAACACTAAAAAACCAAGGCAAAGTCCCACACTGGAAAGGAATTCCTGATGGCACAGGTTAGAACAGGAAGAGAAGGGAGAGGACATACCTTGACGGAGCTCTTGAGCAAGGACAGTTAATCAAGGTCAGGAAGCCTGTCCTGGACCGACAACTGCCTGGGGCTACCCACCTAGGCAAAACACCCAGTAGCAGCTGACCGTACCCAAATGCGCTACGTACTACCAGGCACCAGCCTGGAGAGAAGAGAGGGTAGAAGGAAGAGCCCAGAATAAGAAACGGGGTGGAAGAGTAAATAAAGTTAAACAATAAAAGCAGATGGATTCAATATTTTGCAGCCATCCTCACCTTCATTTCTGGGAGAGTCCCCGTATGTCCTTTCATATGTGACCCCAATAATTTTCCTACCTGCTTACTCTTTGGGCTGTGCCCCTGAATTCTCTCTTGCGGCATAGTCAAGAATCTAGGAAGCCAAATCCAGCAATACTGGAATGTAATCTAAATTGACCTGAACATAAACAGTAGGGGCAAATTTAGGAGAAGGTGAAG
The DNA here is from genome assembly GCF_023851605.1 of Tamandua tetradactyla. NCBI lineage: Eukaryota > Metazoa > Chordata > Mammalia > Pilosa > Myrmecophagidae > Tamandua > Tamandua tetradactyla. The sequence goes on from NC_135350.1 coordinate 35,867,423, forward strand.
ATAGATACTCAGGAGGAGTCCAGGGAGACAAATGTTAGAATGCACAGATCAATATTTTTAATGATTTTGTGTCTAGAGTTATGAAGTTGGAAAAGCAATCTTGGCCAAATCTTTCCTCTAAATCTAATTCCTTTAAATATGAACAGGTGACAACAATTTTGGTAGAATCCCATAACATTAATATAAGCAAAAGCAAATAAGTAGGACAACATATCTAGAAATATGGTCATCCCATCTGTTTATCTGTTGTAAACAAATATGTCTTCCAACAGCCAAACTGAATAGCTGCAGCAGGCTGTGTTCCTCAAAGCCTAAATATTTACTCTGTCCCTATTGAGAAAAATGTTTGCCATCCCTGGTTAAGAAGACAACCATGAGAATCTTCACCAGCCTTGAGTCTCAAAAGTTAGAAATTGAGTCCAAAGCATATTTAGAAGGAGTGGACAGAGAGAGGGCAGGGGGAAAAAAAAAAAAAGAAGACTATTGTATCATGGAAGCCTTTGAGATGACAGCTGGGATTGTTTCAAAAGCTGCTAAATGTACATAATAGAATGACTGAAAATGTGCCTTTTGGATTTGTAGAGTTATAAAAATCATCAATTGGGAAATAAATGGTGTGGGAAAAGATAATGTGTGGAGAAGTTTCCCAAGGAGTTTAGCTTTGAAGAATTTTAGAGAGATGGGATAATGGCTGGAGGGGTTTAAGTGGTCACATAAGATCAATAAGCAAATTTCTGATTTTTAAATTTACTAAATATTCTTATGCTGCACCATTACTTACCATTAAATATAAAGTTTGTCAAAAAGGCCTTATTGGAATAGATTTTATCCTCTTTGAAGAAACATATACATATATTTCTTTAAAATCAGATTCTAAGAAGTTAGTTTCATATTGCCTAATGGTAAAGACCCTCCTTTTAACCTGTGTTATTTCAGTTTAATTCTTTCTGGTTCTTATGATACAAACCTTTTAAAATAATACACACCCATACTGGGTATGGTGACTGATTACTTATTTCTTGTTATTTCAGTAAAATTCAATAAGAAAAACTAGGTAGCTTACTTGTGAAAGATGCAACCAGAAAAATGTGTGTGTGTGCATGTAAGTGTGTGGACAGAATCCACATGAGATTTTCTTAGAATTTTCAGTGATGCTATGTAACGGTACAATACATTTATGCTTTCTATTTTGAAGAAACTTACTTTCTGTCCCAAATCAACACATGCTATCTCACTATTCTGACTCTCAATACACTTCAAACATCTAATTATACTTTAAATAATTGACAATGAAATATTTTCCCTCTTCTTACTGATTTTAAAAGCTTAATGGTTTTTTGAATAGACTTGTAAAGTAATTTAAATATTCAGACTCAGAATAACATAAACCAGTAAAAAGCCACCTGTTGAGTTAGAGCTTGTGATTTGAAAAGTTTTTTTTTTTTTAAATGGACGGGGGAGGGGATCCTGCAGCATGTGAAAGCCACAGAGGGTTTTATTAAAGGTAATGAAGAAATCTCCAGGGAAGTAAATGCTTATTTTTGCAACTTGTAAAACCTTTATAAGCCAAAGCAATTTAAGAAACTAACAATGAATGTGTTTATGCAAGGAAAAAAGAGTTATTATTAAGAAAATGTCATTTCCTTTAAAGATCTGCATTTTTCATTTTACACTACATCCCCTTGAAAAAAAAGAAAAAAAGTCAAATAAAAACTACAATTGTTCTTCTGAAATGATTTCAGTTCACAGAAGGCTAATTCATATTAACCTATCTAGTAAACGTGACCTAAATTGAGTATTGGGTATTGAATCACAAAAAAAAAAAGTTCAAATATTAAGACTGATTCCAGTGGGTATGATCCTTTGGAAATAGAACCTTTGAAGATGTCATTATTAGTTCAGGTGTGTACTCATTTGTGAACAGGATCTTCGAAGCTCCTATTTAGATGAAGCCAAATTGAATTAGGGTGGCCTTTAATCCATATGACTGGATCCTTATAAGGAGAGGAAATCTAGACAGAGTTGTAGATGACTGAGCAGGAGAAGTAAAAGCTGCAAGTCAACAGAAATCAGAAGAGTAGCACAAGGTAAAAGGGAGGCTGCCATGTAAAGGAAGATGCTGGAACACCACAGACTCAATGAGAAAGCAAGTCCTACCAATACCTCAAAACCCTGACAGAGTAGTAAATTCCTATTGCTTAAGCCAACCCATTGTGTGGTATCTGTCATATCAGCCCCAGCAAACTAAGATACTGAGATTAATTTTCAGCTATTTATTAAGGTTAATGATATATATCTGTTGTCAAGAAAAACAATTTTTAAATGGTATGTATAGTCTTTTTTTTCTCTATTATCATTTTATTTCTTTTTCTGTTGTCTTTTTATTTCTTTTTCTAAATCGATGTAAATGTACTAAGAACTGATGAATATGCAACTGTGTGATGATATTAAGAATTATTGATTGTATATGTAGAATGGAATGATATCTAAATTTTTTTTGTTAATTTTTTTAATTAAAAAAAAAAGGGAGAAGCATTTTGGAGAAAGCTTCAAAGCCAACATGAGACCAATAGATTTGAAGATATAGAAGGAAAATGCTCCCAGGGAAGCTGTTTGAAGACAAAGGACTAACAGAGGCCAGCCATGCAGAGAGGTATTTTGGACCCATCAACTTTTCTTGAGTCAAGGTATCTTTTCCTGGATGCCTCAGTTTGGACATTATTACGGCCTTAGAACTGAAAACTTGCAACTTCATAAAATTCCCTTTTTAAAAGCTGTTGCATTCCTGGTATATTGCATTCTGGCAGCGTTAGCAAACTAACATATCCATTTTCAACATTATTGCCAATTTTTTTCCCAAAAGTGTTTGTATCAACAGATACTGTCTGACTGATATGGAAGTTTCTATTACTCTCTTTATATGTTTATTCAATAAATATTTATGGCACAAAAAAAAGAAAAGAAAAAAATTTGTCTCATTAAGTACTACATGTCCTTTTTTACAGTATTTTAATTTTTCTTATGAAAAGGAATATATTTGAGCACAGTTTACTAACAACAGTCTGTGAAAACTAATTAGATGGCTAATCTTTTTAACAGAATTATAGATAAAACTATGACAAATGACTTGGTTATATTCTGTTCTGTTCTCTATTTCCCCACTGCTCCATCCTTTAAGAGATCAGAGCTTTAATCATCTTTGTTCTCCCAGTATCTTATCCAGTATCAGTCACATAGTAGGTATTCAGTAAATGCGTATTTACTTCTCTGAAGTTGACACAACTTTTAATCCTAAAACACAGAATACATTCTCATGTACATTTAAGGTAGAGATAGAAATTAGTGAGAACAGATCAGTTTCTCTCTAGGTTGAGAAGAATTGTAGACATACTTTATTACAGCTGCTGAGAATTCTCTGCAGCTATGAACTCTTCAGTCATTTGCAGGAAACTCCTTAAGAAAAGTGAATCGTCATGTGGTATTCTGAATTATTCTGACCACACCTAAAGAACAGCTTTATTCTACTGGGTTATAGAAAAAGTCAATAACCTAAAGTATACCTAGTATTAGTAATATGAGTCTATAACATAAAGTATGCCTAAATTATGAATCATAATAGAGAAAGCAAAAAATAAATTAAGATTTGTGTCATTTTAGCAACATCCATATTGTGATAAATGTCAGTAACTCGATAATTGCAAATATGAGCAGCATCTTCATGCATTTGTCTATAAAAATAGGTGTTTTCCATGTACCGTGTTCTGGTATTAATTAAATGATAAAATTGTTAGATGAATAACAAGTGAGTTTTGAGTAGTTTGGGCATAACATAAGCATGAGATCATTAATTAATACATTAAAACAAGTCTTACGATGTCAAATTGTCCCAGAAACACAAATGATTAGATATGTTTTCATGTTCTACAACCCAGTATCTTACAATTATTAGACTGTACGTTTCTTAAAAGAAAGGGAGGAATCACGTGTATTATTTCTGATTTTTCATTGTGTTCACTTAGTCACTTATGTTGTGTATCTACTAATTACTACTTTCATAAACAAAATAATTTATCACCAGTTTGAGAATCAAATTGTAGGCAACTTGAAATAATGTTTAGTTGCCCAATATACAAATCATAGGTTACAGAAGAAAAGCACAATGTAAAAAGAATCTAAAAATCTTTTCTCAACCACTGGGTGGTATAAGATTAGACATAATTCAATCACAATCCCTGCTATTGATTGTAATGTAAGTAAAACCTCACTTAAATATGGGAACATATAATCTAAATAGGTGAATTTGATGTTTAAAGGATTGACAAAGTATATAGAAAGGGAGAGGGAATTCAACTGCAGTAAAAAATTTGGATGATGGGTGTAATGGTTAAGTTCTGGTGTCAATGTGGCCAAGAGAGGATGTCCAGTTGTCTGGTCAGGCAAGCACTGGTCTGATCATTTTTGCAAGGATATTTCATGGTTGTTAATAAGCCAGAAGGCTGCTGTAATAAATCATCAGTCAGTTGACTGCATCTGTGGCTGATGACATCTATAATCAACTAAGGCATGTCTCCCACCAATAATATAATCCAATCAGCTGAAGACTTTTAAGAAAGAGGGAGTTTTTCACTGCTTCTTCAGCCAGTGAGCTTCTCCTGTGGAGTTTATCCCGACCTTTCATCAGATCTGCCGGCTTCACAGCCTGCCCTATGGATTTTGGACTCTTCCGTTCCCACAGATGTATGAGAGACACTTTTATAAATCTCATATTTACAGATATCTTCAGTTGGTTCTATTTCGTTAGAGAGTCCGGATTAATACAATGGGCAAACATAAAATGACAAATATTTAGGTAGTTAGCTGAGAATAACTAGATGTACAGTTTTAAATTAAAAAATAAATAAAATTGTATTTTACTCTCAAAAAGAGCTTATACTTTCTCATCTCTTACTCTGAAGTATTTCCTCAAGGTATATGTTGAAAGTCTCATTTCATTTAGTCATTTAACAAAATGATGGAAAATACGGCATAAAAAACAGTTGCGTACTGGCAAAAAACCACACAAGGTGACCTAAATTTCAAACTTTCCTACACTCTATTTAGAAGGAATGAGCCGCTTAACAGCAGATGCATTGATGAAATTTCAAGTAAATTTACTTTCTCAGGTGACTAAATAACAAAACACCGGGTACCAAAAGCATACTAGTATGTTTGACAGATAAAGTTAATTTTACAGTGGATGTCATATAGCAGAACTAAACAGATACTGTTTAGTTCAGGTAAAGTTATTGAACCTGAATTAAGTGATATAATTTTAAGAGTGCAGTTGGAGTCACTAGTTTGAAACTAGGAATACCCGAGTAACTTTAAAATTGAATTTCTAAGATTTCACTAGTGTAGTTGAAATTCTAAATCAAAATAACTCCACCAATTCAGAACAAAGAGAAGTCTAATATTCTCATTATTTCATGAGAACCTGCACTATTACATAATTTCTTCATTTATATTTAATCAATATCATCAATTTATTGGAATACAATAGCCATACAATATTTAATATTCAGTAATTTATGCAATCTTTGTAGAATTTAAGATACATAAGATACAAAGAACATATAAATTAGAGCCTTTTTTAAAAAATGTAATCTTTTACATTAGTAATTTAAGTATACACTTTTGGGAATCTGTTTGTTTTCAACTGTCTGATTGATTTAATTTCAGCTAATAGCAAATTCCATTATACCAAGGTTAGTGAGCCTTGTTTTCTGGATGGGGGAAAAAAAACTGTGCAGGCACGATATTTTCCTAACTCTAATAAAATTGGCAAATATTTATATAATGAATAATATCACCTAATATTTAATAAGAATGATTATATTCTCAGGGACACTTGCATGATATTTTTGCATTAATTGTTCAGTTTAACTCTCACAAGAAGCCTACGTTACCTACATATTTGAACAAAATGGAAGCTCAGAAAGCTTAATAGATTTTTAATGCTGAGCTATTAAATGAAAGTTGTGATTCAAATCCAGATGACTTCAAAATCTGTTTTTTTTTCTAAAATATTACACCAAGTTAGTTTAAAGAAGTTATTTCACTTTGCAAACCAAATCCAGGGCATTAGGATAAGAGTGTAATAGGAGTGTAAGCTAGAAATAAAGAATCTGGAGAGGTGTTAAAGCAGCATTTTCTCTTTCTGAAAAAGTATATCACTTCCATTTTCCATGTGTTAGGGAGGATATGTTTCTACTAAAACCATAAATCCGAACATTAAATAAGTAAGAAAACTATAGCTATTATGAGGAAAAATATCTGAAGAGGTATTACAATAATCTAAGCATATTGACAAATTTCAGTATTACATCTAATTATATCTTGCTATATAGTAACAGTTCCTAAAAACATGAAAAGCAAATGTTGTTTGATGATGATGACATAAATTATTAAAGGGAAAGAGGTAACAAAAACTCAGACATAGGTTTGTAAATTTGAAATGAAGTCATAAAATAAAGTTTAGTACAATAAGAAAGAACAATAACACTTGCTTTGAATGAGGACAGAAACACAGAAAAATTATGCACTAAAAGCATTCTTTTCCTTCGTTTCAAGTTTCTATGAACCTAGAAAATATTAATATAGTACATACAATCGTTAAAATTAATTATTTTCTTCTAAGAGTTTGGAGGTTTTTTTTTTTAACCTAAATTTACAGAGATTAATTCTTTAAAATGATAGGATTTTTACATGAAATTGTGTCTGGAAAGATAAATTAAAGTCAATATACTGATTTAGAAAACAGAACACCACATAGCTGGCAGATTTTAAACACTTTCAAGACAAAATAGATTTTTGTTTTCTTTTATATATTTTTTCCTATGACAGAACATGTTTAATTTCTAATAAAAATAATTTATTCCTATCTTATATAAGCTTTACACAAAAGAAGCTCAAACATAGTTGTTAAATGAAATTTAATATTTCTTTTAACTTCTGGTTTTTTAAATAATATGCATATACACACACACATACACACATGCAACACACACACTCCTATTGTGGCTTCTCCTCCTCCAGAAGACATTTTTTTAATTGATAGATCTATTAACGCTTAATGGTAAGTCTTATTTTGGGCTAAAAATTAATTTGATCTTATAATCAATGTTAATTTTATTTTATCTTCTTATGTGGTTGTACACTGTCCAAGCATTAAAAAATACAGTGCCCAAACCAGAACGAACCTAAATCTTAAAAACAGTATTTTAATATTAATTGTCTACCATGACAAATAGAAATGCCCTTACTGTAAAACTTTTGGTCATTTCCATAATTAAAAATAGTGGGATTAAGTTTCATAAACAGGTATACCTTGGAGATAGAGTGAATTTGGTTCCAGACCACCGCAATAAAGCAAATGTCACAATAAATGAGTTACAAATTTGTTTTTGGTTTTTCAATGCATATTGAAGCTATATTTATACTATACTGCAGTCTATGAAGTGTGCAATAGCATCATGCCTAAAAACTAATGTACATACCTTAATTAAAAATTACTTTATTGAGATGGAAACAACCAAAATGTCTATCAACAGATGAGTGGCTAAACAAACTGTGGTATATACATACGATGGAATATTATGCAGCTTTAAGACAGAATAAACTTATGAAGCATGTAATAACATGGATGGACCTAGAGAACATTATGCTGAGTAAGACTAGCCAAAAACTAAAGGACAAATACTGTATGGTCCTACTGATGTGAACCGACATTAGAGAATAAACTTGGAATATGTCATTGGTAACAGAGACCATCAGGAGATAGAAATAGGGTAAGATAATGGGTAATTGGAGCTGAAGGGATACAGACTGTGCAACAAGATTGGATACAAAAACTCAGAAATGGACAGCACAATACTACCTAATTGTAATGTAATTAGGTTAAAACACTGAAAGAAGCTGCATCTGAGGTATATATTTTTTTCTTCTTCTTTTTCTTTTTTACTTTTTTCTTTTTTTTATTTTTTTCTCTCTATTATCGTTTTATTTCTTTTTCTGTTGCCTTTCTATTTCTTTTTTCTATATCGATGCAAATGTACTAAGAAACAATGAATATGCATCTATGTGATGATATTAAGAATTACTGATTGTATATGTAGAATGGAATGTTTTCTAAATGTTGTGTTAGTTAATTTTTTTAATTAATAAAAAAAAATTACTTAATTGCAAAAAATTCTGAACTATCACCTGAACCTTCAACAAGTCACAGTTTCTCCACTGTTGGAGGGTCTGGCCACAATGCTGATGGCTGCTGACTGATCAGGATGGTGGTCACTGAAGGTTGGGTGGCTGGAGCAATTTCTTAAAATGACAATGCTATTTGCCTCATAGATCTACTCTTCTTTTAAAAAAGATTTCTCTGTAGTATATAAAGCTGCTTGATATCAATGTATCTATAGAAGATTTTTTTTTCAAATTTGGAATCAATCATTTCAAATCCTACCACTTCTTTATCAACCAAGTTAAGGTAATATTCTAAATCCTTTGTTGTCATTTCAATGATGTTCAGGGCATCTTCACCAGGAGTAGATTTCATCTCAAGAAACCACTTTCTTTGCTCATCCATATGAAGCAACCCATCATCCATTCATATTTTATCTTTAGATTGAAGCAATGTAGTCTGCAATCTTCAGGCTGCATTTCTAATTCTAGTTGTCTTGCTATTTCGACCACATCTGCAGTACTTCACCCATTGAAGTCTTGAGTCCCTTAAAGTCAAATCTGGGTTGAAATCAACTTCTTTCAAACTCTTGTTAATGTTGATATTTTGATCTCTTCCTACAAATCACAAATGTTCTTCATGGTATTTAGAATGAGGACTTCTTTCCAGAAAGTTTTCAATTTATTTTTCCCAGAGCCATCAGAATAATCTATGGCAGCTAAAACCTTAAAAATGTAATTCTTAAATAACAAGACTTGAAATCTAAATTCCTCCTTGATCCATGGGCTACAGAATGGATGTTGTGTTAGCAGGCATGAAAACAACATTAATCTCACTGTTGTCATTTGCCAAAACTCCAGAATGCAATACACCAGAGATGGATTGTCTTTTAATAGGAATTTATTTAGTTAAAAATTTATAGTTCTCCAGAGGAAAGGCAGGTAGCTTTCATCTGAGTTTCTCTGTTACATGGGGAGGTACATTGTGACATCCAATGGCCTTCTCTCCAGGCTTCTGGGTTCCAACAGCCTTCCTCAGGGGTGATTCCCTTCTGCATCTCCAAACGTCTGGGCTGAGGTGTGAGTGCTGAGATGAGATAGGATGAACTGCTGAGCTGTCTTCTGATCTCTCTTTCAAACCTCCAGCCAATTAAATTTAACCTCACTCATTGTGGAAGGCACTCCCCTTAGCCTACCACAAATGTAATACCCCACAGATGAATTCCACATAATGATGATTTAAGTTCACAGAAATAGAACAGCAGGACATCATCAACTGGCCCAGCTGACACCTGAATCTAACAACCACACCCACTGTATATCTCTATCAAAGCTCTTGGGTGACCAGGTGCATTGTCAATGAACCATGATATTTTTAAAGGAAACTTTTCTTTTTTCATCTGAGCAGTGTCTCCAGAGTGAGCTAAAAATGTTCAGTACACACATTGTAAACAGATATGCTGTCATCCATGCTTTGTTATGCCATTTATGGAGATCAGGCAGAGTAGATTCAGCATAATTTTTAAGGACCCTAGGATTTTCAGAAATGGAAAATGAGTGTTGGCTAAAACTTAAAGTCAACAACTATATTAGCCCCTAACAGAAAGTTAGCCTGTCCTTTGAAGTTTTGAAGGAAGGCACTGACTTCTCTTCTCTAGCTATAAATGTCCTAAGTGGCCTCTTCTTCCAATGAAGGCTGTTTTGTCTATGTTACATACTTTTTGTCTAGGAAGCTTAATTTTAATAAAATCCCTAAGGTCTTTTCACTTTATAAAGTAAAAAGATAGGAATTCAGGAGAAAGTATAAAAACTGGATTTATTCATTCCCAGAATATCTTACTGGTTTGTTCTAGTTGGCATACTTTACCCCACTCTCAGACATAGATGCTTTTTAAAACTTGTTTTTGGTCACCTGGTCTGTTTGATTCTTATCACTTAAAACATTACACATGCTATTTTGAATTGTTAGGTATATACTACGATTATGTCCAGTCTCTCCATTAAGGTTTTCAACATCATGAAGACAAAGGCTATACTATTAAATTTTTTACATCTTTAACCTAACACTACACACCATCTTAATTTCAATACTTTTCATCTGTAATGATTATTGTTTGTATTTTATAGTGTGACTTTACAGAAATCTCTTTCTTGGTTCTTCTACATCCAAAACTTCTGGAAACTCTTCTTGTGTTCCAGATCCACTATAATTTGGAGGTTGAAGAATCCTGAAATCATCTTTCCAAGTGATGGAGCAAACTTCTTCAAGGTTAAACTGTGGGTAGCAACAGAACCAAGTCTAGAGTTTAGTGTTCCTGAATCCAGAACTTGGATAATCTTTCTATACTCCTTCTACTACTTACTAAAACAATGAAAAAAAAAAAACAATAAATACATTCTCAAATGCTATACTATTTCTACTTAAATGAATATAGTTGTGTAAATAATTACACATATGTGGTTATATTTTTATATGCAAAAAAGAGATGGAAATATCACCTCTTATTTGTATCTAATCAATTACTAAATCTGAGAAGACCTGGAAATAAAACAAAAGCTGGTAATTATTTAACAAGGCAAAGCCCAGTTACTTCAATTATATATAATTCACAATAGGACCAGAAACAACTTAAAGTTTATGCTGAATTGTTATAACATATTGGCACTTTTGGTACTGAACTGATATGCGTCTGATTCCAGCTCTGTCAATTATTAGCATGCAAATTTGAATCAGCTATCCAGTTTCTTAATTAGTAAAGCAAGCATGTTGCTTGTTTCATAGTTCTGTCATAAGAATTATTGGGTAATGCACTTAAAATATTTAATATAGTACCTGGGCCCATAATAGCATTCTACAATAATTAGATTATGCTATTTTCAACTCAAACCAAAATATTTTGCTGTTCCAGAAACCCTTATAATAGCCTCAATCTAAAGAAAGTTTGGCTGTGGAGTCTGGAATAGAAAGAAAGCTAAATGTGAGGGTTAAATGATAATAAAATTTAAAATTAGAATATGTTAAAACAAGCAGTAAACAAGGGTGTACATCACTCAACAGAGACTAAATTTAAGACATATTAATGGATGCTTACTTTGAAATCGGTATTGTGTTTTCTATATATAGGGAATATAAAGACATGATCCCTATTATCAGAAAAAAGTCTTTCAGTGTAAAAGGAACATTTATAGGCACAAATTGTAATATGTCTTATAGTCTATAATACAGCATAAAGGATAAGTGGAGTGGGAAAAAAGTTTTCACAGCAGAGGTGATATTTATACTGGGTCTTTGAAAATGTGTATGATTTTGCTAGGCATGTAAGAGGGAAAAGCATGGGCATATATCCTGAAAAAACAGAAAATGGGAAGAAATTCCTATGCACGAAGATATGACACAAAGTACCTGGTGAAAAGTAGTCATAAATGAGGCGGGAGAGAAAGTTTAGGTCTAGACTTGGAAGGCAAAGGGGTTGAACCTGGCCGTATGGACATTAAAAGCCAGTAGGGATAATTTAGCAGAATAAGAAGGCCAAACTGGATTTCAGTAGATTACTGATACTGGTATAAATATGGGGTGCTTTAAGGACATTGGTAGAGAAATCAATTAGGGCATTGCTCAAGATCTGTTAGGAAATGTTCAGGAGGCAAATGATGAATGTGTGAACTAAAATGGGGCATAAAAGAGTTTGGATTAGAAATTACAGGGTTTGGTGATTTATTGGCTGAGTTATAGGAGGAAGAAAGAGACCTTTAGTTTAATGGACTGGTAGATAATCATATTATTAACACCACTGATAATACAGGAGAAGGAATTTCCTGGAAGTGAGCGGAAAAACAATTCAGGTTTGTGCATACAGACAACTGGCAATACACTTTCACGGCCTATGATAGAAACAGGATGAAATATTGGCGATTTCACTAGAGAGCACTTAAACCAAAATAATAAATTAATTATTATTAATCATTATTAATAATATTAATAATATTATTAATCCAGGAAGTTGTGTTTAGAGAGTGAAGGAAGAAGAGATCCATCGCACACCATCATCATTTAAGAAGTGAAATGGGAAAAGGAGTCAATGAAGAAAGCTAAAAAAAGGAATAACCAATCTGCTTGGCCTGTCATTTTGAACAGGAGGAAATTTCAAGAAATAGGGGGTGATTTCCATTTCAAATGCTATTTTGGCCAACATTCTCTTAGGCTTAAATTAATGATTCTTGTTTCAAAAAAGCACAGTGTTCATATGGAAAAAAATACATGAAAAGATACCATAAAATAAATCAATGATAATTGTTCACTATATATTCTGGAAAAAAAGAAAGAAAGAAATGGCTGTTCAGGATAAAAAAGTGAATCCTGCAGTGTTTCTATTTCCATCCTGCAGAGAGGAATGAGTTTCCATCTACTTGCTTTTCATGACCACAATTTAGGTTTATAGTTGCTATTTCATTTCCCTTGCTGAAATAAGCAATTCATACATTGTGCTCCCCAGTAGATAGTTATGTTTCAGAGGGCCTATCCTGTCCCTAAGGGCAAAAAGCTCGTGGGTGGCGAATGACAAGGGTGAAAATTCAGGTAAATGTATATTTTTCCATCAGCTGATTTTTTGCCAATTTACCTGTCTCACTAGACTTAATCTGTAGATTCTTAAGACTCAATGCTCCACCCTGCCCTTACCAGCACACACAAGCATTAGTTCCATTTCTTCACAATTGGTGCTTCACATGTCTTTCCTTTTTCATTGCCAGTGTATTAGCTCAAGAAATTCTGTTACAAAAGCATATGTTTTTATGTCTGTTCTTGGTGTAGCTGTATACATTTAATACATGTTAGATTGTGAGAGCATTAGATTCGGAACTTTAGGGCACAAATAATCCTCTTTTGTTAAAAGCAAAGACAACCAGAGGAGAAATGGAGCCATTAATTTTCAACCTAGGAAGTCTGTTTAATGAACAGAATCAATTTGTTCAACAGAGTGCTTTTCAAATTATTTTAATGAAAATATCAATGCTTATATGTGATTACGCTAAAATAGTTCTAATGTTACACATTTTTTCTGCATCCCCAGGTAAAAACTGAAACATACATTTTTTTACTCACTTTTCTTTTCTAGTAAACACTGCCTTACAACCGTGTTTCTTCTTTCCTCTGTGCCTAAAGTTCTTTAAAGACATAGCATACCAGTATTCACCATAAATGAAGATGGCTTATTTGATCTGTCATTAAGGAGATAGGTTTTTATGCTGTTGATTAATATTGATGAATTTTTGAATAATTAATTCACACGTAAGAGGAAATACACTAATCTTGGGGATTCCACCATAAATAAGACATGGCTCTTGAAGGACTTGTAATTTAGCAAAGGAAGCTAACAAAAAGCTGGAACTATAATGCTTAGTCTGATTACATTATTATCCACAAACCCTTTTAGGTGACAGCAGATTCCATGCTACTTACTATATAAGTAACCATATCAGATTGTACTTATAAATAATCTGAAACTAATTTGTTGATAAGAATTCTACATGAAAAAGGCTGTTTTCCTAGTAGTTTTCAAATAATAATTATGAATAACACAATAAAACAAGTACAAAGATAATAGCTGGCATTTATAAAGAGCTTATTTAGGGCTGTCCAGCACTATCACAGGTTAACACAGATTATCTCATACAAAATTACCCTAATTATGAAGTAAGCGATATTAATATCTCTATCATACAGAAGAAGAAAATGGAGTTTTCCAAAGTTAACTAAATTCCACAAGAATAGACTACTAAAAAGAACTGGTACACACATTCATTCTAAGATAGCATGATTTCAGAGACTATGCCATAACCACTGCACTATACATTTTTAAACAAAGCATTGCACAGTTTTCATAACAAAGAAAATCTAGTTTAAAGTAGCATAAGAGTTTATATGATTTTAAGTCTTCCTGAATCCCTCTGTCATTGGTAGCAAATAGATCCTCTGAGATAATTAAACATAAAGAAATTTAAATAATTTTTGGATCCCAAGAGTTGTAATTCCACAACATCTGCTATAGATTGATAAGAGTGCTATCTACCTGACAGAACCAAAGCCAACATTTTAAATCTGGTTTTGGTAAAAACAAAACAAAACAAAACCTCGAACATCACAATCACCATTAGAGGAGTTAGGTCACTTTTCTCAATTTTATTGGGTAAGATCAGTCTTACTTCTAGAAATAAATTTGTAATAGACTATTCATACTATAATATATTAATACATCTTTGAAAATATGTCAATTAGTTGACACCAGTTTGGAAATGATCTTATTGCTTTTCATCTTTCCTCTATAATATTTGTTTTGGAGATCCAGATGATACACATTTTTTTTTTTTTATTATTCAGGATTTTTTTTTTATTAATTAAAAAAAGAATTAACAAAACAATTAGAAATCATTCCAATCTACATGTACAATCAGTAATTCTTAATAACATCACATAGTTGCATATTCATCATTTCTTAGTACATTTGCATCGATTTAGAAAAAGAAATAAAAAGACAACAGAATAAGAATTAAACCAATAATAGAAAGAAAAAAAAACAAAAAAAACAAAAACAAAAAACCTATACCTCACATGCAGCTTCACAGATGATACACATTTTAAATTTTAAGCTTCAACTCTGTCAACTTAAAATAATTTTAAAAAGTTTTAAATTTCTAAACTAACATTATTCTTAATCAACTATAGCATTTTAGATTTTTTCCTGAATTATGGACTTAAATTATAACATTAAAATGTATTTATTTGCTATTGTTATATCACATCTTTAATTTACTGTAGGCTACAAGTAAGTGGAGACTTGGGCTGTTTTGTTCAAAGCTTTATCATCAGGAGTGTCTGGCACTTGGCAAAATGGATGAATAAAGGCTGTGGAGGTTACCTTTAATGTGTAACTCCAATTCTAAAAATTAAAATGAACTACAAACCTAAAAATGTATAGGTAAAAATGCTTTTATCAAAGATGTAAAATGCAAATTTAGGTCATGCCTCCAAGCAAATAATTTCACAAATTAATTCTATTGATCAAACCCATTTTCAGTATAAAGATGTGGTATCCAAAGGAAACAAATTCCCTCTTTTGTCTGCTATGTTAGCCTGTTTAAGGTCTAATGTCATAAAATGTGCAGAAAAATATAGATACATCCTACTTATACAAAGTCATAAATATCCTCAGCCTTTATACATTTCATATATAAATATGTTGTTAAAAATGTATAAATGATTTCCACAGAGAAAAACATATAATAGCTATAAATGGTATAAAATATGAAAAGTTTAAGATGAAACATTTTAGTTTCATTAACAAAATTAAATGTTCATTAATATTTTCTGTCCAGGAGTTTTTAGAGTAATGTGTTCTTACAAGTTATAAAGTGCTTCCCCTTTCCAATTATATGAATGTCTCGGCAGAAGCACTTACTGATCATAATAGACAATTAGTTGGGTTCATGACAGTTATCTTGTGGTTAATAGACTGATTATGAAACCGCAGTCATTACCAAAGATGTTTAAAACTCTACTGTTAATATCCTAGTAGAAAATAATGGATTTCATATGTTTATGTGATGAGGTTTAAATGTCAAGATTTGTTTTCAACTATTCAGACACCTACTCTTTAGTCTCTATTAATGAATTGTATGTTCAGTTATAAAGAACAAGTTATTGGAAATAAGTATCACAACTCTTCATAAATTCAGCTTGGGAATTAAATGAATTTTTCAGCCACTGGGAGGTAAAAAAAAAAAAAAATTGTGGCAACTCTCTGGCAACATCTACTTTAAAACATGTGTTTTAAAGGCATGAGCCAACCACATTTAAAAGATGGAACCATATCATTAGGGAAAACAAGATTGTTGGTTAAATATAAGTAAATTTATATATTATAGAGATGATAGTATTAGATGTTTAAAATACTTCCCTATTCATATTGTTTTTACCTTTTCTTACTATCAACTCTTCTAGGAAGATTTTGTCTTTATATCAACAAATATTTATCATTTATGATGGGCAGCCTGATATTGTGGAAAAAGCATGGGTTTTGGAGTCAAGCAATAAACAAAGTTATTTATAGCCTACTCCGATTCTTGGGTTCTCCATTCATAATAGTACAATACTTGTTTTAAAATTATTATAACATTAAGTTGGATAATTTACACATAAGCTTAAAGCCTAGCATATGGTCTCTTTTGCTGGTACTCTCTCTTTCTCAACATGCATTCTCTTAACGTCCAGCTGTTACAGGTGCAGATAAGAACCATTCTCTTCTGATCCCTCAACACCCTCTTCCTTTAGAACAGCTCATTATTACATAGTGTGAAATCTACATGCAGAGCACTCCCAAATATATGCCTCCTGACCAGATGACTTTAACTCTGTATACTGAAGTCCTTTGTTGGCATGTAACATGTACTTATGTATATACAGCAGTATGTCACACCTGCATCTACCAAATTACACATTAGCTACACAACAGTCACTGTGATAGTTTAACTTTAACTGCTCATCTAAACTATTACCAAGTCCTGGAGAGCTGACTTTCAAAACAGATTTGCAGCCTTGCTAACTGGAGCCACCATGCAGCCTCATAAGGAGACTGGAAGGTGGGAGGAAAAGTGGAGACAAGTAATTCCTTCCATAGCTTTGTCACTTTGGGTTTGCTGTAGCAGGCTGTGTCCCTTGATTGAAGGTCACTGCACTGAAGGACATCTGCCCTACATAATCCCTTCCTTCCCAGTTCCAGCAACTTCTTTCCCTTTTGGACTTGGGGTAGTCATAGCTCCATGACTGCTAGTTCCAAGTTTCTGTATCCATCCTATACCTTTGCAGTTAAACTCTTTGCAAATTACCCCCTTAAAATATCTAATTTTGGTGTGCCATCTGCTTCCTACTGGGACTGTAAGTGATACACAAAATAAGGACACACTCTCAGCTTAAGCAATACTGACCTTTTCTTATATGGTTTCCTCTACCTGGAACTCTTTCCTTACTCAATATCTGGCTGTCCCCTTCCAATAGTTGCTCAAGTCTCAGGTTAAATAACAATTCCCCAGAAAAGCCTGACCATACAGTTCAAAAAAGGTCCTACCTGTCATATTAACTTATAATACTCCAATCTTTTGTTCTTGGTACCTTCAATTTTCTAATTGTATGTGTATGGCATGTTTACATTTTAGGGTCATTCTCAGTAGACTAACTCTAGGCTACATGCCCGGAAGAGCCATTTTAGTTTATTAATTGGAATACAGAAAACTTGGCATTGTAGGTACTTATTAAATATTTGCTGAAAGAAAAGATCAATCCAATTGGTATTCTTTCTATTACTGCAGTTGGGTACAAACTACCAGCAATTTGCCTTTTAGAGGCAGAATAGTGTAATAGTTAAAACGGGATTTCTGAAACTTGATCTTGGTTTGAATCCTAGTTTTGCTAATTATTATTTTTTGACCTTGAGCAAGTAACTCATCCCCTTATACCTCAGGCTTCTTCCCATCTGTATAAGGGGGATAATAATGAAGCCTATCATATAAACTTGTTGTAAGATTTGATAGAGTTAAGTCTGTAAAGTATTTAGACTTATGAGCTTAGCACATGGTATGTATTGCATGAGTATTATTTTATCATTATAATCATTGGCATTAGTAATAGTATTGAATTTTGTGCATAGATAAGGAAGGCATAATGAAAACTGTAAAGAACTCTCAGTTGAGTAAGAGAACAAAGGTATATATAACAATAATTTCAAAGCTCACTAGACCGGTATACTATTCTTTCTGATAATATATAAAAATACAGATATATAGAGCTCTCAACACCATTGAAATCAATACATTATTAATGATTCATTATATGGGATGTGCAAAAATCTGGGAACATCACAAGCCAGGCAAGACGATATTTATGAAGTGGAAATATCTAAATAAATTATCAACAAGTACAATCGACAAAGATTTTAAATGCCATTGCATAAACCAGAATTAAGTTATTTTTATTCTGTTTTTGTGTTTGCCTCTTTGGTTGTATGAATATATTTATTAATATAGATGTTAAATATGAAGTATATATATATATATATATATATATATATATTCATCTATTATGTATATAATATGGGTTTAAATGTTTTCTGAACTCTCCTACATATCATTCTGCAGCATTAATATACTAAAATGTTATGTAAACTTTATCTTATATCATTCTATATTTGTTGCCCATAAACAGGTATAAAAATATAAATACCCTATAGACTATAATGTGATTAATGCATTCAAAATAAAGATCAAAGACAATGCCCTTAAGAAATGGATCTTCAATCACTGATAATAGATCATAAGCTTTTACTAGAATGTATAAAGCCATCCTAGTCCATCATTCATGTAACCCATCAATATAATTAAATTCAAGTCATCCATTATTTTAAAGACCCTGTTACTTAAGAGGTCCCAAATTCCCACCAGCCTCCTAAAATCCTTCAACAATCATCTCAGAAATTCTAGATCAGTTACCTCAAAATCTCAACTTCCCCTTTGTAAGTTTTCTTCTCTATTAGCCTCAACTGAAATCTGACTCTCTTGAAAGCCAGTTACCCACATAGCTCCTTCAAATGACTACTGTTTTCTATCCCATTAACCTATTTTCTGTGGCCTTAAAGATAGGGCTAACAGACTTCTTGGTACTTTTGACGCTTTTCAGATCACTTTCTTTCTCTCTTCTGTAATTTCCCACCCTTTAACTCTCATGGTATCAGATTATATGGACAACTACCCCACATCCTTGCAGTTTCCCATCACACCCCTTGTACCTTAACATTTTATGAAAATTTTGTCTCCTAAAATATTCAAATTCTCTCCCATACTTCTCTGGTTCTCTTTTAATGAGGTTTTCATCCACCCAATCAGCTATTCTTTTTCATGACCATTCACTATTCATTCATGTATTTATTAAAGATCTATGGTTCAGTTTCTCTGAGTCAATCAGATTATGATCAATCTTTGAATACCCAACTGCAATAATTTTTCCACCCTGCAAAGACCCTATAGCACACTAACAAAATCAATAGTTTCTGTTTTCCTCACTCACCTTTCCCACTCACTCCTTTCCCACTTCTCCCTGAATAAATCCCATGGTTTGTTATATCACTTTGTTGCATACACACTCAATTCTATTGCCAGACCACAACCTTGATTTCAACCTCACGCTTTCACACATATGTAACTGAATATAATGGGGTGATGAGAGAAAACAGAAAACCATGCTGAGTGGGCTGCCTTTAAATTCATGCTCTCTAACTCCAAATGAGTCATTTATTCTGCCTGCCAATTTTAGTTCATTTCCTTATCTCATGCACTCTGCCACTCTGCTCTACCAGTTACTCACAATCTATTGTGCTAGTGAACCTTCTGAAATAGTTACCAAAAAATCTATACTGGCATTTTTAATATAATTTTTAACATATATATATATATTTATTTTGGGGTAGCTCCTGGCATTCAAGGGAAGCTCTATCATAACACTAGCTACATATAACCTTAAGAAACAGACACTTAACTGTTTAAATTCCAGCAAGATCAATGAAAATATCAATATGTCCAGCATTCAATAACAGATTTAAAAACAGGAAGTGATGACCTCAGCAAAGAAGAAAGTTAAAATATAAGAAACTGTTATGGAGGAGGTCCAGATTTGGGACATATCAGAAAAATTCTTTAAAAAGAAATGGCCCTAAATATGCTCAAAGAGCTAAAGGAAAACATGGACAAGAATCTAAAGAAAATCAGAAAAATGACAGATGAACATGGGAAAATATCAGTAGAGAGATGGAAATTATAAGAAAGAAACTGACTAAAGACCACAGCAAAAGAAATGAAAAATCTCCTAGAGGGATTCAATAGCAGATTGGAGCTGAAAGAAGAAAGGATCAGTGCACTTGAAGAAAAGACCACTGAAACTACCCAGTCTGAGGAAAAGAAGAAAGAAAATACAACAACATGTGAGCAGAGGCTGAAGAATCTGTGGTGCATTGTATTAGTTGGGTTCTCTAGAGAAACAGAATCAACAGGAAATATCCGTAAATATAAAATTTATAAAAGTGTCTCATATAACTGTGGAAACAGAGTCCAAAATCTGTAGGGCAGGTGGTGAAGCTGACGATTCTGATGAAGGGTCTGGACGAACTCCACAGAAGAGGCTAGCCAGCTGAAGCAGGAAGAGAGCCTGTTCTTCTGAATCCTCCTTAAAAAGCTTCCACTGATTAGATTAAGCATCACTCATTAAAGAAGAC
This sequence comes from Tamandua tetradactyla, assembly GCF_023851605.1. Taxonomy (NCBI): domain Eukaryota; kingdom Metazoa; phylum Chordata; class Mammalia; order Pilosa; family Myrmecophagidae; genus Tamandua; species Tamandua tetradactyla. Next base: position 35,887,948 of record NC_135350.1, read on the forward strand.
CTTTCCCTTGGCTGATAAAAATGGAATCATTTGTGGATGTAGCCAGCATGATCATGATTTAATTCTATGAAATGTCCTCAGAGCAAAAGACAAGCCACACTTGCCCAAGCAGACAAACAGGTACCACCACCTGGTCAAGTTGACACATGAACCTGACCATGACGGACATTATCAAGCATACCAATATGCACATTATTGGACTCCCGAAAGGAGAGAGAGAAGAAAGAAATTGGCTAGACAGAATATTCAAAGAAATAATGGCTGAAGACTTCTCAAACTTCATGAAATATATGACTATACACATCCAAGACTCTCAACGAACTCTAAACAGGATAAACTTAAATAGACCCATACTGCAGCATATTATAATATAAAGCAATAATAAAGCAATAAACTACCAACCAAGAGTTCTATAACCAGGAAGATTATCTTTAAAAAATGGGGAGAGTTTAAGACTTACCCAGATAAACAAAAGTTGAGGGAGTTTGTCACCACCAGACCATTTCTACAAGTGATTCAAAAGAAAGTTCTGCAGGTTGAAAGGAAAGGTCACTAGACAACAGACTGAAGCCAAGTGAAGAAATAAATATCTCTCATAAAGTTACCAACAGGGGGTATATATAAACACCAGTGTTATTTTTGTTTGTAACTACACTGTGTGCTTCCTAAAGGATCTTTAAGGCGAATGCATAAAACGTAAGGATAAATCAGTGGTTTTGAATTCAGAATGGATAATCCTGTCATTTCTGACAGGAACTACATAAAGATGGGGGGACAGAGGGGTATTGGAACATAGTTTATGTATACTATTGAGTTAAGTTGGTATCAAAGCAACTTTTTACAGTTATGATGTTGGTTAATGATGTTGAATGCAAATCCCATTATAATCATAAAGAAAATATCAGAGAATATGCAAGCTCATAGAGACAGAAGTTAGACTACAGGTTGATGAGGGGTGGACAGGAAAAATGAGTAGTTAATGTAAAATAGTTTCTGTTTTAGGTAGATGGGAAAGTTTTAGTAATGGAAGATGGTAGGGGTGCTCCAATATAGTGAATGTGGTTATTCCACTGAATGGTATACTTGGAGTGGCTGAGATGGAAAAACTATGTTGTATGTATGTTTGCACAGCGAAAAAGAAGAAAAAGAGCAACTAAAGAGACAATGCCAATTAAAGGCAAAACATGATCCTGGATGGGTTCTAACAAGGTAGGAATGAAATCTCAATAAGCCATAATAGGGACATATGAAAAAATTGCAATATAGATTGTAAGCCAGTATTATTATATCAATGTTAAATTTCTTGACCTCGATAGCTATGATCAAGGTTAGATATATAAAAATGAGCGTCCTTGGTTCTTAGGAAATATACATGGCAGTATTACATTTTCAAGGAGCATGGTGTATACAGTCTACACTCACGGGATCAGAAAATGGATAGATTTGCAGAGAGAGAGAAAGAGAGAGAATGAAACAGCAAACATGGCAAAACATTAAAACTGGTGGATATGGTTATCTGGGGCATTCTCTACATCAAGTTTAGATTGTTGTAAGTGTCCTGTAAGTTTGAAAGTATTTAGGAATAAAAAGGTTATAAAATTGAAAATACATTTAACAATATGTCATTTAAAAGACATATTGTTTGTTTTTCTCCTTTAATTTTTATTTCCATTTCACTTTCCCAATAGGATTGAGTTGCTACATAATGTATTTTGCAATAGAATATCTTTTATTGAGCATCTGTCATAATTTTCTGAAACAAAGCATGATTTATGCACACAAACTGAATTCCAAAAGTTATTTTTGCATCCATTAAGCTTTAATTGTTAATTTTTTCCTGGTGGATTGCCTATTATAATTATTAATGGTTTACAATTAATCAAAACAGATAAATATTTTCTAAATATTGACTCATAATTATCAATCACAAATGTGTAATTGTATTGGAGACTATTATGGATAAAGATGGACAGGCATTTTTCAGTTTTGCTTTCTTCTGATTAGCATTGTATCAATGGATGAATATTATTGCTAAAATGAGCCTGAACTCAATATAATTTCTATTTGTCAGTATTCTTTTTATTGATATGAGAATAAATACATAGAAGTGAATGGAAGTAGATGTTGTCAGAAGTCAGCAAGTTTATTGAAATCCTAAGAATGCCAAAATCACACAATGATATGTCCTCAAAAGCAATTCCTAATCATCTAACAGTTGTCAATTTCCTTAAATCCTTTTTCAATCTTAAAAGCAAAGAATTTGGAAATCATTTGATTTGCAAAAGGGCTTGCTTCTTAGATATTAGAGTCATTCATTTTCTTAATTTCAATGGTAATATTTCAAATTTGGGTTCTTTTGTTTGTTTATTTGAAAATAAAGACGTTTCTTCACTCATGGTAATGTATCATAATAGAATTCAGAAGGGGTGTGTTTTAAGTGTTGGGGGAAGGAAAAGGGAGGTGGAATAAACAACCTATATAGCAGTTCCATTTTCTGGCAGATCAATTTTTACAGAAGTGATTTCTCAGGCAGATCAACTTTATAGAAGAATTCTATGAACTGAAGGATTTTGAAAGTGAATGTCTTTTAATGATCTGAGATGCCATACCCACTGGGACTTCACATGCTCCTCAGCTGACAGACCCTGTCCTAGACTACTACATTCATTTCTTTCTGTTCTCAAATGTCTAGTATGTCCTCGCTCATCATCTCAGCTGATGACTTTGCTTCCTATTTGACAGAGAAAATAGAAGAAACAGAAATTTTGCTTCCACTGTCTCCTCACCCTGAGCAACAATAGTACCCAATGGCTTTCTCTGCCACTCTCTCTATCTCAGGGTTTTCCTGAGATGTGGCTATGATTTCCACCAGAACCCCAGCTGCGGGATATTGTCAGGAAGTAGCCGTTTGAGGCAGCTCATGACTGTAGAACAGCTTGAGCTTTTCCTCTCCTACATTTTTCCATTTCACTTACCTTGTATAAATACAGATGTCCCATGAGGTAAAAGTGAGCATGAGAAAATGGATGATGACAAAAGGAAGGGTGCATGGGAAAGTTTGAACAGGCAACAACAAAATCCATGTCTTGCCTTATCATAATTGTTATAATTTCTCATTTCTCTGTTTCTTGTAGTGATTATCCCAGGTGAAACATATGTTCTTAAAGCTAAAAAAACTGAATAAATAAATGACTGTAAGTGAGTATGCAGTAGTCCCTAGCAAAATATGTAGTTTATTTGAGGGTAACTTGGGAAAGAATAATGTGAATATATTGAATATCAAAAAAGTTAATAAAGAAGTATTTCATCCTGAAATACAAAAATACTTTAATATATTATGGTTATTTAAAAAACATTTAATACTTTTTTTAGTCACAATCTTCATCTCAGGGAAGGTTAAATGACAATAAATGCCTAAAAGATCATATTAAGATCATATTTAAGTTTTTAAATGCATGGCATTATTTGTAATAAAATATTTTGCTGTATAACCCATGGATATATTTAATCCATTTCATTTATTTCAGCCTTTAAGAATGCCTTCAATATCATATGTTATATTCCAATGTGAATGAGCATATCTAAAAGAGAAATGTGTAAATTCTAACATACTGTGAGATTAAACTATGACTACAACATTACTACAGATACAGGGCATTAATTGCCTTTAGACACAGATTTAATCTCTATGTCTCATAGAAATTTAGTTATTCTTTTTGAGATAGCACGGCAATCAGTTGTTAAGACAAAATTGTATTTACACTCAATGCACATATTAAAATTTAGAACATGAATACTTAGTTATACAACACATATTTCAAATGTTTATGTATGAGTTAATAAACATTATAATTGCTCATCCAGTTATTAATCATGAAGGTGTCATAACTGCTTCCATTACATATCCTGTCACCATGCTGCTGTAATAAAGGATAATACCGGAACTAATAAATGAGAGAATCAATAAATGGTCAGCCAGAAGGCAAAATCAAAAGGTTAATCCATAAAATCATGCTAAATAAATGTTTTTTTTCTGTGAAGTTAAAGATGGTGCTTTGCTTGAGGCAAAGAAAGTTTTACAGAGTTACAATGAACAAAGAGCTTGTAGTTGTAGTAGGGAGGAAAACATAATTCAATCCCTTCTTTTAATCCATAAAGCCCTTTTAAGTCTAATTTATACTTGGTGAATGGCTTAACCAAAATTCAGAATTCTTTTTAAAAGGATATGAGATAATACATTACTCTTTTCGTTCCTTGATATTTATTTCTACTTTCATTGCTGTAGAGATTTATGTTCTCCTGGAACATTAATTAACAAAAGAATTCCTCCCTTTAAATATCTGAATCTTCCAGAAAAGGGATGTGGAGTAAAGGTATTCCTTCTGTTTGGAAGAAACAATTAGGTGCCTTATGCTATGATGAAAAATAAAACACATCCCTACATATACACATGCACACCCACATATTCACTCACATAATAACAAAAATGTATAACTCTTACACTTTTCTATAAGTGAATTTCCCACCAGAAGTTTACTATTTGAATTTATTATCTGTACAGAAATACAACAAAATATTTTAAAATGCAAACTTTCCTAATGGAGTAATACCTAAATCAATGTAAGCTAAAAATATTTTAATAAAAGTGTTTAGTGAACATCAAGAAATCAGATACCCCAGAATTAGTAATGGCATATTCGATAAAAAGACAATCAACTGCTAAGATAAAGTTATTTCTATACTTAATGAGCATAAATATTTAATTATGTTTTTAAAAAGCAGCTCTATATTATAAATATATGAAAATATTAATTATAATTAAATTAGATAACCCAGCTGCCAGTAATGAAAGTGTAAAATTGTCGCTACTACATCTGATACTGTATTGGACCTAATTCATGAGGGAAGAAGTCGGAAAATAATTGGCAACAATGCCTGTCACCATCCATTAAATGTCTCATGAATATATTAAGGCTGAGAATAGATGATTTTCAAAAGGAGGATGTAAGGAAACAGAATGTGTTTGTTTCCTGAGAAGGGGAAGGCTCAAACGATATATTGCAGGGAAGAGTTAGATACTTCCTATAAAAAGACAAAGATCTAAATGATTCCAAGTGTAGAGGGAAGAGAGTTAAAATGAGCAAAGTCGGGTAGTGAGTTTCATCTAGGATCCCCCCACCCCCCAAAAAGTTTTTGAGGGCCAATTGAAAAAAAGAACAGTAAAAGAGCAGCTTCAATATGAATAAACAAGATTGCTATATAAGTTAAGCAACACAGAGCGATAATAGATGACAGAGATACAGGGAAAGAGAGAGTGATAGAGGGAAAGGGAGAAAGAATGTATTGTCCAGTGCAAAAAAACTGATTTTTTAGAGGCAATTTCAGTGTCATCTACTACAATAAATTTTCCTTAAATCCTAAAATCTTTGTGCATCCATTACTTTCCTATTCACTTAATCTAAAATATAATCAATTAAATATATTAAACACCAAAAATACAAAACTAAATCAATTTCAAATATGAAATAACATTTAAGCTCTAATTTATTTCTATATAGATATGTTACATTAAATTTATTCAAAATGTTTCAGTTTCGGGATTCATAATGTTTACGAACGTTGTTTATCTATGTAAAATAAAATTGATATTTTCTCATTGAATTTTCAAGTATTTATTCTAGAAAAGGGTAATTGTCCTTTTTTTCATGGGGGGGGGGGGGTCAAACCCAGGGCTCTGGCATGGGCAGGCAAGAATTCTGCCACTGAGCCACCGTTGCATTGCCTGGTAATTGTCTTTTAGAAGCAGGTTTTCTGTGGAAAGTAAAGTTGCAGAGGTGGAACAAAAAGGATAATGCTAATTAATCATTGGATATTAGCTCCTGTTTTCACTTTTAGGAGCCCTAAAGAGATGTAGCCTGATGAGCTGACAGTTGAACCTCAATTAGAAAAGGATGGTAATAGGTATGTCCAAAACTATGTTTTTTTTTTCCTCTTTCTCTTTTCTGTTTTTGGGAAAGAGAAATAAATAAGTATCAATTCTCCATGTGGAAAAAAATAAACTAAAAATCTCACAAAATGCACTTGAAATTAGATAGATGAATATTTTCCTTCACATATTATTTTCACAGTATAAAATTTTATATCCTTCTATTTTAAATTATTTTATTCTTGATTATTTTTCCCTTAATTTCATTGTATGCCTTTTTTTTATTCTTTTTTCCATTTTTAAGGGAAGGAATATAAGGGATAATGGTACAATTTACAATATATCTATTTTTTCCAGTTTCGTTATGAGCCATTATGCATTTACTGCTCTGGGAAACAGGAAAGAGATAATCAGGACTGTTTTAGCAAACAGCAAAACTAGTGTGGTCTTTCATACTTGGATTTTATTTCTATGTAAAACTTCGCATTCCTTTATGCTTCATTTCATTCTTCATTTCCCTTGTTAAGCATCAAAATTGTGCAAAAAGATAGGCAGTAAAATCATGAAATAACTATTTAAAGATCTTACGGTAAGAGAACTGAAGACAGTATGTCAAACAAACCTACACAGATACCTGTTAGGAAAAGAACCAAAAAATTATTGGTATACAAGCCGTAACTGAGTATCTCATGTCCAAAACAAGAGGCCAGTTGAGTGAATACAAAATATAAAAATAATTTAATAATGCTTGTTGTTTTTTCCAAATTCATATTTAACTATAAAGAAATATTTACTTTATATGTATAAAAAATAATATGCGAAGGAGGATTGTGGGAAGATGGCAGAGCTGGAAGCCCAGAAAACAGTCTATCCACCAGAACAACTGCTAAACTGGCAGGAACTGCCTGTCTGAATCAACTACTTCAAATTTCCAGCGTCCAGTAGGACACTGTGTAGCATCAAGGGAAAAGCTGGAGGAAGAGGCCGGTGACTTATGGTAAATGCAGGTGAACTGCACTCTCCATGCGACGGCAACCGTCGCGCATACCCCACGCTTATGGCTGGCAGCAGGCCGTACCCAAACCCGGCTCCTGGTGCAGCTTGTTCATACTGGGGTAGGACATCAAGACCTAGATCCCCAAGATCCTGGGATGCACAATCCAATTACTAATCACTGTTATTGATTAGCTATTTCAGCTCTCTGGGGGCCCTTGCATCGAGGGAGGCCATTGTTCCAATCAGACAAGACAGAGGCAGCAGAGACTTAAAAGACTATGCTTCATCAGTGCTGCAGTGGACAACTGAAGGACTGCATTTGGCAGAAGCGTGATGAGTCAAAAAAGCACAGCTTTGAGAAGGTGTAGGAGAAGCTCCGGGTGCCTGTCACAGCCCCAACCTCATCCCCTTCCCAGGGCAGTGTCGCACCAGATAGCTGTCCCTCTGTGCGCTCCTGACCTTGTTCAGGATTTGAAAAACTGACTTAGGAAACTACTCTCTGGCTTGCCACCCCCCTCCCAGAGTTTAGCTGGAGACAGGTAGAGCAGAGTAAGAAATAAATGAGTTAGGCAGGCTGGGGCAAAGACTTCCCAGCTTTAGTCCTCAACAGGAACACCCTGGAGAGGGAAAAGGGCTGTGTCTCAGGGCACTCACATTCCTGTAAACCAAAGGACTCCTAAAGCCAAAGGCAGGCACAAAAGCACAACCGGACACAGGCCCTGAAAGATGGGGAGGACCCTGTACGCCGCATGTGCCTTGAGCTGACCTTCACAGGAGGGCAGAACTGGAGGACGGCACCAGCCAACACTAAGCCAATTTGCAAGGACTGTGAAAGTTATTTTTTTCCTTTGGTTTGCTTGGTTTTATTGGCTCCTGATACTCAAGAACATCTCGGGCATATCACTAGCTGAAACAACCTCAAGAAACAGACATCTCAGGGATTAAATCTCAGAGTTCATTTAAAGTATTAAAATGTATAGTTTGAAACATAAGAGTAAAAGACAAATAAAGAAAAATAAAATTATGGTCCATCCAAACAAAGAAAACAGATAAAAATACAGAAAGTATCAACAAAGAGTACCAGACTGTGGAAATACAAGATAAAGACTTTTAAAACAATGATCTTTAAAAACATGCTCAGGGAATGAAGGAAAATACAGAAAAAGAAATAAAGGGTATCAGGAAAGCCACGATGAGCAATAAAGAGATAGAAATTTTAAAAAGGAACCAAACAGAAATATTGGAGTTGAAGACTCAATAGCAGAAATGAAAAATTCCCAGGAAGGTTTCAAGGACTGGAGTTGTCAGAAGAAAGAATCAGTGAACTTAAAGACAAACGCATGTGCAAAGGACAAGGGAAGCATTCCAAACGCTGCAAGAGAAATGCAAGGAGTTTTGTACAAGGGAGTACCATTTAGATTAAACTGTGATTTCTCATCAGAAACCAGAGAGCTAAGAAGGCAGTGGGGTGAAATACTTACAGTGCTAAGAGAAAAGTACTATAAACAGAATTTTTTTATCTGGCAAGACTTCTCAAAAATGAGAGAGATCGACTTCTGGTGGATGGCAGAGGAGGGAATACCTAGGACTAAATCCCTCCACAAAAACAACTATTAAACAGACAGGAACTGTCTGAAACAATTCTTTTGAAACTTCGAAGGCCAGAAGAAAAGGACACAGCATCCAGAGAAGAACAGGAGGAAGAGACAGACAAATTATGATAAAGAACAGTGAGTTGCTTTCAGTGTAGTGGCTAATGACATCCATCCCCCAGTCTTGCAGCAGGCTACTGCAGGAACCAGTCCCTGCCTAGCCTCTGGTGACAGAGTGGGGTTTAAAAATCCTCTTCTCCAAGAACAGGGATGGTCGCAGGCAATTGTCAATAACAGATTTTGATTAGTGAATTCCCATCCCTAGTTCTCAGCTCTGAAGGCAGTTATTGTTTTAACCTGTCCCAGAAAAAGGTGGCAGAAGTTATTGTTTCAACCCTCCTCAAACAGGTTTAAAGATACAGTGCTTCCTTAGGGCTGCAAGGGACAGTTAGCTGAAGGACTCCATTTCCTAGGCAAGGAGGGAAAGCACAGCTTTGGGAAACAATTGGAGAAATCTGGGTGCCCTTCCTCATCTCCTCCCAAGGGAAATTTGGAGCCAGTCTTTGCCTAATTCATCGGCCCCCAGTCCCGCTCTGGCTGTGAAAGATTGACTTGGATATTCCTCAGGGGTGTGTGTGTGTGGGGAGGAACTTCCTACAAGAATTTGCCCTCCAAGAAAAAACCACTGTGAGACAATGAAAGAAGTGTAAAAAACTATAGAGGCAGACAGTCTGGGACTAAGGACTCCTGGAGTCAAATACCCAGGATAGGGATGTCTGTCTCCTGGGAAACAGAGGGGACCACAAAACCCCTGAAAACAGAAGGACTCCATAACCACTAACAAGCAAAAGTGCAGGACATCACAGAGGTCAGGAAAGATAGGGAAAACCCTGCATACTGCCTTTGCCTTAGGTAGACGTTTTTGATAAGAGGGCTGAAGCTCGAGACATCTCTGATTTATGATGAGCTAGTTACAAAATCAAGAAACAGAAATCCCAGGGAGTAAACACCAGAGTTAACATTTGAAAATATTAAAATGCATAGTGTGCAATGGAGGATAAGACAAATAAAGAAATAGGAAATGATGGCCCATCCATAGGAAGAGGATAAAAGTACAGAAGACAGTAATGAAAAAGATGAGAATGTGAACATACCAAAGCCTTTAAAAAATGCTCAAGGAAATGAAGACAGGACTAAAGAACCTCAGGAAAACAATGAATGAACAGTATGAGAGTCTAAGTAAAAAAACAGATTTTTTTAAAAAGGAATAATGACTGGAATTGAAGACCACAGCAACTGCCAGGAAAAATACTCAAGAAGGTTTCAAAAGACTTCTGGAGAAGATGGTGGCTTAGTAAGATGCGTGGATCTTAGTTCCTCCTCCAGAACAGTTACTAGGGGAGTAGAAACGATACAGAACAGCTCCCAGAGCCACGACAGAGATAAAAAAGACAGCGTACCCCATCCTGGAACGGCTGACTGGCTGGGAGAACCCGCCCTGGTGAGATCGCCGAGGGGCACGGGGTTCCCCAGGCGGGGCAGCAAAAGCGGACGGAGTCCATCCCTTCTTCATTCCCGGGCCAGCTGGCAGAATTAGGCAGGCGGTCCCCTGAAGCCATGGCGGCTGGCGCCCCCACCACGCGCATCCCCCCAGACCAACTGAGAGAATTGGATCAGAAATCCCCAGGCCGCGGAGACCGGTGACCGGGGGGGTCCCTTCCAAACATGTGACTCCCCAGTCCAGCTGGGAACGGTGCACTCTCCCGGGCCGCGGCGGTTGGCGCACTCCCGCCACGCTTGGTGCCCCGGGCCGACTAGGAAATTTGGACGGGGGCTCTCATGGGCTGCGGCGGCCAGCGACCCTCCCTGCGTTCGGACCCCTGGGCCGGCTGGCACTGTTCCAGGCCACTTCGGCTGGCGAACCGCCCCAACAGTGAGAGTTTTCCAAAGTTAAAGGACCCACAGTACCTTTTACTGGTGGGACCCACAGACAAACGTGTGCCACAAGCTCCACTTACTGGGCAGGATAAGAAAAACAGAACCTAGAGATTTCACAGAAAATCTTTCAACCTGTTCGGTCCAACACCCAGGGAAATCTGACTAAATGCCCAGACGCCAGCTGAAGATAACGGATCACGCTCAGAAAATTGAAAATATGGCCTAGTCAAAGGAACAAACCAATAGTTCAAATGAGATACAGGAGCTGAGACAAAAATGCTGAATATACGAACAGAAATGGAAAAACTCTTCAAAAACGAAATCGATAAATTGAGGGAGGACATGAAGAAGACATGGGCTGAACATAAAGAAGAAATAGAAAAACTGAAAAAACAAATCACAGAACTTATGGAAGTGAAGGACAAAGTAGAAAAGATAGAAAAAACAATGGATACCTACAATGATAGATTCAAAAAGACAGAAGATAGAATTAGTGATTTGGAGGATGGAACATCTGAATTCCAAAACAAACAGAAACAATCGGGAAAAAAATGGAAAAATTTGAACAGGGTATCAGGGAACTCAAGGACAATATGAACCGCACAAATATACGTGTTGTGGGTGTCCCAGAAGGAGAGGAGAAGGGAAAAGGAGGAGAAAAACTAATGGAAGAAATTATCACTGAAAATTTCTCCACTCTTACGAAAGACCTAAAATTACAGATCCAAGAAGTGCAGCGCACCCCAAAGAGATTAGACCCAAATAGGCGTTCTCCAAGACACTTACTAGTTAGAATGTCAGAGGTCAAAGAGAAAGAGAAGATCTTGAAAGCAGCAAGAGAAAAACAATCCATCACATACAAGGGAAACCCAATAAGACTATGTGTAGATTTCTCAGCAGAAACCATGGAAGCAAGAAGACAGTGGGATGATATATTTAAATTACTAAAAGAGAAAAACTGCCAACCAAGACTCCTATATTCAGCAAAATTGTCCTTCAAAAATGAGGGAGAAATTAAAACATTCTCAGACAAAAAGTCACTGAGAGAATTTGTGACCAAGACCAGAGCTGCAAGAAATACTAAAGGGAACACTAGAGTCAGATATGAAAAGACAGAAGAGAGAGGTATGGAGAAGAGTGTAGAAAGAAGGAAAGTCAGATATGATATATATAATACAAAAGGCAAAATGGTAGAGGAAAATATTATCCAAACAGTAATAACACTAAATGTTAATGGACTGAATTCCACAATCAAAAGACATAGACTGGCAGAATGGACTAAAAAACAGGATCCTTCCATATGCTGTCTACAGGAAACACATCTTAGACCCAAAGATAAACATAGGTTGAAAGCGAAAGGTTGGGAAAAGATATTTCAGGCAAATAACAACCAGAAAAGAGCAGGAGTGGCTATACTAATATCCAACAAATTAGACTTCAAATGTAAAACAGTTAAAAGAGACAAAGAAGGACACTATATGCTAATAAAAGGAACAATTCAACAAGAAGACATAAAAATCATAAATATTTACGCACCGAACCAGAATGCCCCAAACTATGTGAGGAATACACTGCAAACACTGAAAAGTGAAATAGACACATATACCATAATAGTTGGAGACTTCAATTCACCACTCTCATCAATGGACAGAATATCTAGACAGAGGATCAATAAAGAAATAGAGAATCTGAATATTACAATAAATGAGCTAGAACTAACAGACATTTATAGGACATTACATCCCACAACAGCAGGATACACCTTTTTCTCAAGTGCTCATGGATCATTCTCAAAGATAGACCATATGCTGCATCACAAAGCAAGTCTTAACAAATTTAAAAAGATTGAAATCATACACAACACTTTCTCGGATCATAAAGGAATGAAGTTGGAAATCAATAATAGGCGGAGTGCCAGAAAATTCACAAATACATGGAGGCTCAACAACACACTCTTAAACAACGAGTGGGTCAAAGAAGAAATTGCTAGAGAAATTAGCAAATACCTCGAGGCGAATGAAAATGAAAACACAACATATCAAAACTTATGGGACGCAGCAAAGGCAGTGCTAAGAGGGAAATTTATTGCCCTAAATGCCTATATCAGAAAAGAAGAAAAGGCAAAAATGCAGGAATTAACTGTCCACTTGGAAGAACTGGAGAAAGAACAGCAAACTAACCCCAAAGCAAGCAAAAGGAAAGAAATAACAAAGATTAGAGCAGAAATAAATGAAATTGAAAACATGAAAACGATAGAGAAAATCAATAACCAGAAGTTGGTTCTATGAGAAAATCAATAAGATTGATGGGCCCTTATCAAGATTGACAAAAAGAAGAAGAGAAAGGATGCAAATAAATAAGATCAGAAATGGAAGAGGAGACATAACTACTGACCTCACAGAAATAAAGGAGGTAATAACAGGATACTATGAACAACTTTACGCTAATAAATACAACAATTTAGATGAAATGGACGGGTTCCTGGAAAGACATGAACAACCAGCTTTGACTCAAGAAGAAATAGATGACCTCAACAAACCAATCACAAGTAAAGAAATTGAATTAGTCATTCAAAAGCTTCCTGAAAAGAAAAGTCCAGGACCAGACGGCTTCACATGTGAATTCTATCAAACATTCCAGAAAGAATTAGTACCAACTCTCCTCAAACTCTTCAAAAAAATCGAAGTGGAGGGAAAGCTACCTAATTCATTCTATGAAGCCAACATCACCTTCATACTAAAACCAGGCAAAGATATTACAAAAAAAGAAAACTACAGACCAGTCTCTCTAATGAACATAGATGCAAAAATCCTCAATAAAATTCTAGCAAATAGTATCCAACAACACATTAAAAGAATTATACATCATGACCAAGTAGGATTCATCCCAGGTATGCAAGGATGGTTCAACATAAGAAAATCAATTAATGTAATACACCATATCAACAAATCAAAGCAGAAAAATCACATGATCATCTCAATTGATGCAGAGAAGGCATTTGACAAGATTCAACATCCTTTCCTGTTGAAAACACTTCAAAAGATAGGAATACAAGGGAACTTCCTTAAAATGATAGAGGGAATATATGAAAAACCCACAGCTAATATCATCCTCAATGGGGAAAAATTGAAAACTTTCCCCCTAAGATCAGGAACAAGACAAGGATGTCCACTATCACCACTATTATTCAACATTGTGTTGGAGGTTCTAGCCAGAGCAATTAGACAAGAAAAAGAAATACAAGGCATCAAAATTGGAAAGGAAGAAGTAAAACTATCACTGTTTGCAGATGATATGATACTATACGTGGAAAACCCGGAAAAATCCACAACAAAACTTCTAGAGCTAATAAATGAGTACAGCAAAGTAGCAGGTTACAAGATCAACATTCAAAAATCTGTAGCATTTCTATACACTAGCAATGAACAAGCTGAGGGGGAAATCAAGAAACGAAACCCATTTACAATTGCAACTAAAAGAATAAAATATCTAGGAATAAATTTAACTAAAGAGACAAAAGACCTATATAAAGAAAACTACAAAAAACTGTTAAAATAAATCACAGAAGACCTAAATAGATGGAAGAGCATACCGTGTTCATGGGTTGGAAGACTAAATATAGTTAAGATGTCAATCCTACCTAAATTGATTTACAGATTCAATGCAATATCAATCAAAATCCCAACAACTTATTTTTCAGAAATAGAAAAACCAATAAGCAAATTTATCTGGAAGGGCAGGGTGCCCCGAATTGCTAAAAACATCTTGAGGAAAAAAAATGAAGCTGGAGGTCTCGCACTGCCTAAGTTTAAGGCATATTATGAAGCCACAGTGGTCAAAACAGTATGGTATTGGCATAAAGATAGATATATCGACCAATGGAATCGAATAGAGTGCTCAGATATAGACCTTCTCATCTATGGACATTTGATCTTTGATAAGGCAGTCAAGCCAACTCACCTGGGACAGAACAGTCTCTTCAATAAATGGTGCCTAGAGAACTGGATATCCATATGCAAAAGAATGAAAGAGGACCCGTATCTCACACCCTATACAAAAGTTAACTCAAAATGGATCAAAGATCTAAACATTAGGTCTAAGACCATAAAACAGTTAGTGGAAAATGTTGGGAGATATCTTATGAAACTTACAATTGGAGGCAGTTTTATGGACCTTAAACCTAAAGCAAGAGCACTGAAGAAAGAAATAAATAAATGGGATCTCCTCAAAATTAAACACTTTTGTGCATCAAAGAACTTCATCAAGAAAGTAGAAAGACAGCCTACACAATGGGAGACAATATTTGGAAATGACATATCAGATAAGGTCTAGTATCCAGAATTTATAAAGAGATTGTTCAACTCAACAACAACAAAAAGACAGCCAACCCAATTACAAAATGGGAAAAAGACTTGAACACACACCTATCAGAAGAGGAAATACAAATGGCCAAAAGGCACATGAAGAGATGCTCAATGTCCCTGGCCATTAGAGAAATGCAAATCAAAACCACAATGAGATATCATCTCACACCCACCAGAATGGCCATTATCAACAAAACAGAAAATGACAAGTGTTGGAGAGGATGCGGAGAAAGAGGCACACTTATCCACTGTTGGTGGGAATGTCAAATGGTGCAACCACTGTGGAAGGCAGTTTGGCAGTTCCTCAAAAAGCTGAATATAGAATTGCCATACGACCCAGCAATACCATTGCTGGGAATCTACTCAAAGGACTTAAGGGCAAAGACACAAACGGACATTTGTACACCAATGTTTATAGCAGCGTTATCTACAATTGCAAAGAGATGGAAACAGCCAAAATGTCCATCAACAGATGAGTGGCTAAACAAACTGTGATATATACATACAATGGAATATTATGCAGCTTTAAGACAGGATAAACTTATGAAGCATGTAATAACATGGATGGACCTAGAGAACATTATGCTGAGTAAGACTAGCCAAAAACTAAAGGACAAATACTGTATGGTTCCACTGATGTGAACCGACATTCGAGAATAAACTTGGAATATATCATTGGTAACAGAGTCCAGCAGGAGTTAGAAACAGGGTAAGATAATGGGTAATTGGAGCTGAAGGAATACAGACTGTGCAGCAGGACTAGATACAAAAACTCAAAAATGGACCGCACAATAATACCTAATTGTAAAGTAATCATGTTAAAACACTGAATGAAGCTGCATCTGAGCTATAGGCTTTTTTTTTTTTTTTACTATTATTATTACTTTTATTTTTTTTCTCTATATTAACATTCTATATCTTTTTCTGTTGTGTTGCTAGTTCTTCTAAACCGATGCAAATGTACTAAGAAACGATGATCATGCATCTATGTGATGATGTTAAGAATTACTGAGTGCATATGTAGAATGGTATGATTTCTAAATGTTGGGTTAATTTCTTTTTTTTCTGTTAATTAATAAAAAAAAAAAAAAGAAGGTTTCAAGAGCAGATTGGAGCTGGCAGAAGAAAGAATCCATGAATTTGAAGACTAGACACTTGAAAAGAGTCAGTCTTAAAAGCAGAAAGAAAAAAAATATTAAAAATGAAAATAGCCTAAGACAACCACAGAACACCATCAAGCACAGCGGTGTATGCATTATAGGAATCACAGGAGGAACGAGAGAGAAAAGGTCAGTGGGGAAAATCAAATAAATAATGACAAAAGGCCATCCGAACTTAAGAAAAAACAAGAATATTCACATCCAAGAAGCTCAGAGAATACCAAATAGGATAAACATGAAGAAAAATATACCTGTTCTTATACAGATTGCACTATTAAATAAAACGGACAAAGGGCGTGTTCTGAAAGCTTCAAGAGAAAAGCAATCTGTTAAGTACAACAGAGTCCCAATTAGACTGAGTGGTGATTTCTGATTAAGAACATGGAGGCAAGAAGTCAGTGGGGTGAAATATTTAAAATGCTGAAGAAAAACAACTGCAAGTCAAGAATCTTATATCTGGTAAGACTCTCCTTCAAAAAGGAAGGGACACTAGACAGCGATTTGAAGTATAAAGAAATAAAGACTTGTAGAAAAGTTAACCATTTGGTTAATTATAAATACCTGTATTAATGTATTGTTGTGTTGGGTATGAACTCCACTTCTTACTTCCTACAGGTGCTAAAATGCAAATGCATGAAAAGTAATGCCAAATCTAGGTTTTAGATATGCAGAATACAAAGATAAAAGTGGTAAAAAGTACTGAAAAAAATGGTGGGGGACAGAGGGATATTTGAAAAAGTATATGTGCATGCTATGTAAGTTAATTTGTTATCAAAACAAATATGATTATTATTTAGTTTGTATGTTAAATTTTAACCTTATGTAACCACAAAGAAAATAAATGAAAACCAGGTCAGATAGAAGTTGGAAGGCACTCAATATGGTATAACAAATAAATATGAGTAGGCTTTAATGAAAGTTAGGTACAAAATGGTATGATTTACAAACATTAAATAGCAAAATGGCAAATAAAGTCCTGTATTATCATTACTGATTTTAAATGTAAATGGACTAAGCTCTTCAAATAAAAGGCAGGGATTGACAGAATGGATAAAAAAGCATGAACGAACCATATGCTGTCTGTAACCAACTATATGCTGTCTGTAAGCAATTATAAATATATATGCACCTAACAGCAGAGCCTGAAAATATCTGAAGAAAATACCAACAGATTTGAAGGGAGTTACTGACAGGTCTACATTAATAGTAGAAGACTTTTATCACACCACTAACAATAATGGGTAGAACAACTAGTCGGAAGATCAATAAGGAATAAAGAACAAATATGTGGAAATTAAACAACATTCTCTGAAACAACCAACTGATTAAAGAGGAAAGCAAAGTGAAATTAGGAAATATCTTGAAGTAAATGAAAATGAAAATACTATACACCAAAACTCATGGGATGCAGCAAAGACAGTGTTGAAAGGGAAATTTATAGCTCTAAATGCTTACATTTAAAAAGAAGAAAGATTTCAAATCAGAGGCCAAAGTAGAGATAAATGAAATAGAGGACAAAAAACAATAGAGAGAATCAACAAAAACAAAAGTTGGTTCTTTGAAAAGGTCAATAGAATTGACAAACTTTTAAAAAGACTACCAAAGATAAAAGAGAGAGTATGAGTATAATAATAGATATCAGAAATTAAAAGGGGAAGATTACCACAAGTCCTGCTGAAATAAGATGGACTAAAAGAGGATACTATGAATTCTCTTTAATAAATTAGATAATCTAGATTAAATGGACAAATTCTTAAAAATGCAAAAACTACCCCCATTGAATCAAGATGAAATAGATCTTGAAAAAACAACTACTCACAATGGGATTGAATCAGTTATCAAAAACCTCCCAACAAAGAAAAGCCTATGACTAGAAGGCTTCACAGGGGACTTCTACCAAACATTTCAAAACAACTTAACTCCAATTCTGTTCAAAACCTTCAAAAAATTGAAGAGGAGGGAACACTTCCTAATTAATTCTATGAGGCCAGTATCACCCCCCCCATAAAAAGCTGGCTAAAGATACTACCAGAAATGAAAATTCCAGAGCAATATCTCTTATGAATACAGAAACAAAAGTCATCCACAAAATATTAACAAACCAAATTCAACAGCATATTATGAAACCCATACACCATGATCAAATGGGATTTATCTCTGGTATGTAAGGTTAGTTCAACATAAGAAAAACAATTAATGCAATAGACCACATTCACAGATTGAAGGAAAAGAAATGCAAGATCATTTCAATTTATTGAGAAAAGGTACTTGACAAAATATAGCCCCAGTTTTTTTTGTTTTTTTTTTTTTTGTTTTTTTTTTTAAGAAAAACGTTTAGAACATTAGGATAGAAGGAAACTTCCTCACCACAATAAGGGGAATATATGAGAAGCCTACTGCTAACATCCTACTTAATGGTGGAAGACTAAAAGCTTTCTGGCTAAGATCAGAAACAAGGCAAGGATTTGTACTGTCACCAATGTTATTGAATGATTTGTCAGGTAAAAGAAATAAAAGACATCCAAATTGGAAAGAAAGTAAAACTTTCCCTATTTGAAGATGACATGATGCAAGAAAGAGAAAAATCCTAAAAAAATCCACAAAAAAAGTTCCTAGAACTAATAAATGAGTTAGTCAACGCGGTGGGGTAGATCAACACCCAAGTATCAGTAATGTTTCTATATACAAGCAATGACAATCAGAAAAAGAAATCAAGAAAAATTTCCATTCACAATAGCAATTAAAAGAATCAAATATCTAGAAATAAATCTAGCCAAGGAAGAAATTGAGTTGTACAGAGAAAAATACTAAATATTGCTAAATGTTTTGTTAAATGGAAGGATAGTTCATGTTCATGGATTGGAAGATTAAGATGTCAATACTACTAAAAGCAATTTAAATACTACTAAAATGCAATCTCAATCAAAATTCTAACAATTCTCTGTGCATAAATGGAAAAGCCAACCATCAAATTTATAGGGAAGGCTAAGGAGCCAGGAATAGTTCAGCATCATTAGCCATTAGGGAAATGCAAATAATAAAATGAAATGTTACTATTTCACACCCACTAGGATGGCTGATATTTAAAAAAAATACAGAAAGAAGTATTGGAGAAACTGAAGCACTCATTCATTTTTGATGGAAATGTACATGATGCAGCCACTGTGGAAAACAGTTTGGTAGTCCCTCAGAAAGTTATGTCTAGTATTACCACATGACCTAGTAATCCCATTTGTAGTTATATATCCAAAAGGATTGAAAGCAGGGCCTTGAAAAGACATTTGCACACCATCGTTTATTGTGGCATTATCCACAAATGGATGGATGCAACCTAAGTGTCCATGAACTGATGACTGGATAAACTAATCATGATATATACATACAATGGTATGTTATTCAGCCAGATAAAGGGCAACAACATGGATGAACCTTGAAGACATCATGTTGATTAAAATAGGTCATACACAAAAAGATAAATACTGTGTGCTCTCACTGATATGAAATAATTAGAATAAACAAACTTACAAAGTCTGAATCTAGAAGATGTGTTACCTGGGGACAGGGTTGGGGTAGTGAATAAGGAGCTAATACTTAAATTGTACAGAGTTTTGGAGAAGTTTTGGTAATGGATGGTGGTGATGGTAGTACAACTCTCTGAACACAATTGAAAACACTGAATTATATATTTGAATATGGATAAAAGGGGAAATTTTAGGTCGTATATATGTTACTAGAATACAATTTTTCTAAAAGTCCATGGGACCGTACAACACAGTGAACCATAAGATAAACTATAGACTACAGTTAATACTACAATTATAAAAATGTACTTTCATCAGTTGTAACAAATGTACCGCCCTAATGTGAAGTATTAATAAGGTAGTATATGGAATCCTATATTTTAGGCATGATTTTTTTTCTGTAAACCCACAACATCTCTAATAAAAACAATAATTTGTAGGTTGAAATGCAATGCTTAACAAAGCCCTAAAAATATAAATAAGAAACATTTAGTTTTACTTATTATTTTCACTGGCATTTTGTTTGTAATATGAAAAATATTTTCTCAACACTTCTTCCTTCTAAGTATTATCAGATCAATAATCTGATGATGATGTTTCCTAATTATCATTGGTGTGCCTTAGCTTGACATTACTATTTTAGGAATGACTTCTCCTATATACAGATAAACTACAGACCCAGAAAGAGACTAGAAAGTTCAGGAATTTATTTTACGTAATCATACACTAATTGATAAATATTTACTGAACAAATACATGTACTAAATACAAGCAAAACACAGAGGATCGAAGTTTAACAAATTAGATGTTTGTTACAAAGGAGACATAGATGTGGAATTACAAAATAAAGTTGTAGGTGCTATTCTAAAGATAAGATCAAAGTACTCTGGAAACACAGAGGGAAGGCAATTCTTTTAAATAGCGAGTTAAGAAAGACGAAGGGACACTAATGGAAATACCTCTATAAATACATTTTGGGGTTCCAGCACTTGCATGAAACTCTTCTTCACCATTTTAAACAACTCAGCCTCAGAGAAATTAAATAATTTGTGAGGACTTGAATTCATTGCATCATGTCATGGTGATAAAAACAGCTATTTTTGCAATATTATCATGAGACTTAATTAGATAATATATTAAATTTTCCTATCATCATGCCTGACACATAGATAACATTCAGCAAACACATAAAGAACATTAATTACATACATATAAAGGCATCTTAATTTATCATTTATATATATGTGTGTATGTATATATATATATATACATTCCTTGCATCTTAATTTATCCTTATTCTCAAAGACATATTGAATCTTGGATGAATGCTAAAATGCCAGGTAGTTTAAATTAAACATAGTAAATTATACAAATTAGGGAATGCATCTTGTACTTTTGTACACACACACATTAACTACACAAATCATCACTTGGCTTATTCATTAACAACTACACTGAAGATTTTCTAAGTGAAAGCATAAAGCAAGTAGGATAATTAGTTATAATAATTTCTCAAGGGACACTTTGATATCAGTGACAGAATTTCACAAAAGAAAAATAGAAAATTTAAAGATTAATGAGTGCAAGAGAGGCAGGGACAACTTAGGCAAGACTCTTTTGAAACCCAAAATGCTCCCTGTACAATCTCATGAGATATAGTGGGATGCCCATACCTGAAATTGTAAAAATCAATCCATACAAAAAACAGAGACATCTTTAATTAAGGATCATCACTAATTCCAAAACTTTCAGAATGAATCTTCATGCTTTTGTTATTTAAAATGGTATATTTTGCTTCATATATTGTGAAGTTTTTTGCTTAGCATAGATGGTAGACATGCAGTTGGGACTTTTCCAGCAAACCTAAAGGATTTTTTAGAACATAATTATAGTTCTTTCATTAACTGCTATCTGCAATTATGATAGATAATAGAAAGTTGATAAATTTGGCAAATATAAGTTTGTTTCTTTTTAAATAAGATATTTAAAAATGAACAGTTTGAGTAAGCTACTGACATATCATTTTGAAAGAATTACAGGTAAAAATAAAATTTGGGGCTATCCTTATCTAATTTGGATTTTTAATTGAATTTCCTCCATTTGAAACCTACTTTAAAAAATAGATGTATGCTACATTTTAGAAACACATGCCAAGTAAGCATATATTTTATATTTCCAAAATATCTTCAGCTTAGAAATTCATATTTATAGTGATATTTTCTCATTGATATTTTCCCATTATAAACATAGAGAATAATTCAACTATGATAGAAAGTATTAAAACACTTCTTAGACAAATCTAGCTGTTATCAATAGTCTAAAAGCAAAAGTAATAGAGACAAATGAGAAGGAATTATTAAGTCAAAGAGCACAACTTACTTCCCAAAACATAATCTTCTTAATTTGAGGGTTTATCTGACCCTAAAATTAACACAGCATCATTCTGTATCAACAGTTATTAATATCATGGATTACCATCATCTAGAATTTTTATGTCATTTTAAAGACCATAAATTTAAGTATGCAATAACTAGCTATTTAGCCAACATTCTATTACAATGAAATCTTTCATCTTTTCCAAATGAAACTCCTATGAATAGCAAATGTATTTATCGTCATTAAGAACAAAATGATTTAAAAATGAGTTTGTAATGAAGGCCAGGGAAGGTACACAGAATAAATTTCTCTCCAATATTTGGCAATTTTTTTTTCTTTATGTGTTAGTGTGTATGTAGAAAAACACTTTCATCCCATTGAAAAAGTGAAAACTCTTCATAAAACTACAGATGATACTACTCTACTCCATATATTCTTTTGTATTTGTCATATTCTATCATTGGAACAATTTTTGTTGTTTTTAAGTAAGAATTTGGTGTCCTTTTCCTTTGCTTTTTCAATTAATTTTACCATATACATTCCTTTTATAAATTTTTAAGACCCAATACAATGCAGGACTGCCATTAATTTCCTATGTTTAATATGATTTCAAAAGTCACATAATATCTTTCCTCCATATTATATCTTCATATTTTTTGTTCACTTCTCTTTCTTTCAAATCTACATTTATCTGTGTTCCAGCAATATTTCGAGGTAAAGTAGCATCAATATAAATGAAAGCAAAATATGTTGACAAGGGACATAGACCTTCCCTGACTCTAATGATCGAATGTATTTTCTCCTGATATTAACTATCCTATATCCATGCCGAGGGATTTTAGAACATCATAGGTTACTTCAAAACACAGAATGATAATCTGGGTTTCAAAAAAATGTAAGAGAGTAGGAGAATTAAACTAGTGCAGGTTAATTTGTAGGAACTATATTTCCTCATATGAAAAAAATAGAGGCAAGGGGGTTAATGCGGCCTTTAAATGCCAGTATCTTTATTGATTAGAGACTGAAAAAGGGCCAAAGTGGTGACAGGACCAGAAGAAATCATTAACTGGGAATGTTAGAGCAGTACTGTCAAATCTATCTACCTATCTACCTATCTACCTATCTACCTATCTATCTATCTATCTACTTCTCTCTCTCCCTCTCTCTCTCTGTACTTTGTTGTATTTTGTAACACTGCATTTTTAAGAAGTCTAATTGTTCTAGCTGATTTCTGAATTAACCTCTAAAGAAGGCATCACTAATTATTTGGTCATAGCAAAATAATCCAAAAAGTCCTTTTAGAGTGTGAGTTTAAACCTCAAACAATTACAGAACATGAAAATCATGTCATTATTATTCATATTTTTATGTTTACAGCTATCATAAATAGATGATGTGAGAAAAAAAGGTCAAAACAATTTGAGTAATTGGCACAAATCAACATGAATACAGAGGTATGTCCAAAAACCAAAGATAAGCTTGTGAAGGGAAATGAATTGGATTTGAACATTTTAGCCAATGTCCCAAATTTTGTCATGCACGCAGTCTTTGCTAAGTAATGGCAGAAAATTGGGGACGTTTGAGCAGTAGGGAGAGCAATAACTCCCACTTAGAATCCTGAAATAGGTTTCCTGGTAGTTCTTGAGTAAGAAGCAGGTGATTTATCATTAGGGAGTAGAGTATTTTGCACATAGTAGGCATTTGAAAAACAGTACCATATTAACATTTTGGAGCAGGGCATGTATTCAGCCATAGGATGAATAAGCCTGAAAATCTGAAACTAATATGTTCACTAGATGATTAACCTTATTTTTAGAAACATGGGACTTATTGAAAAAGGATTTTCTAATAATTATTTAGGCTCTCAGTAGTTATTATACAATCATTGGCTCATCGTTTGCAGATGATTTTCCCAACACAGTAGAAACCTAAAATTGAAATGGGGTAATGGAGGATGCAGTGTTTCATGTTAATGTTCATATAAGCAATTAGTTCAGGGAAAAACGTGACCAGGGCTGTGAGAATAGAGAAGAATCTAACCATTTTAATATCTCGTATATTTGCAGGAAAGATCGTGGTGATCAGGATCAGGAACTAGAACATATGAGAGCATCAAAAAATAATGCTAAATGGAAACAAAGAAAAGCAGCAGAAATCACATATCCAGACCAGGGTCAAAAACCAAGACAAGAAATCTAGGCATCAAAAAAGCTGTACTGGGAACCTGGAAAAAGTATTATTCTGAACTGATGGCTATCTCACCCAGGAAACCCATTTATTACTTCCTGTCTATGGCAAGAACTGTAAAATATGCTGGAATTGGGACCATGTGTGTTAAGGTGTAGGAGTTGATTCAATGGCAGAATTTTATTTTAATGGCTATTTGAAGGAAGCAAGTAGTGTTCAATAAAAATTCTAGCTCCCCTTTATTGAACACAAGCTGTATACTCCAACTTTGCAGCCATTGTTTAAAATCCCTCCAATGAGTACAATTTGGGCATAAGTTCCCAAATGTGTAAATATCTGAGGGTCAAAGACAGTATGCAGTTTGATGAAGTGACCAAAATTTCAAGAGACAGTCATGAATTCTGAAGCAAAGTCCAACAATTTCTCACTGCTGAAGATAAGCCAACTGTTGCTTGCTAATACAGGAATGCCGACTCCAGTTTGAGCTTTTTCCCACTATTCTAATATATTTCCTAAATCAGCCTTCACATGTGCAAATCTTAAAACAGCATGCCAGCTCTAACTAGCACATCAGAAGAAGAGGGTTTTCAATGATAAGACTGAGATACATGGTACTGGACTTCATTTTTAATACACAAGATCATATATTCTGTTTCTCTATATGGAAACATTTTCTTTTATTCTTCCTCAGGTATACGGGTGTTAACGACCCTGTGTACTCTACACAAACATAAATGAAGAGAGTATACTCCTTGGAAAAAATAAAAGAATGTCTTTACTTATCAGAGAATAACTTAATCATGGATTTAGAGAATTATCTGCCAAAACCATTCATTATTGATCCAATAATAATAATAATACAGGGAATTCTCATTACCCTAGTGTTTATTATCCAAGTCCCTATATATTTATGATGCCATGTAGAGAAGTAAAATTTGTCATATAGTGAAATTTTTCATACAATAAAATATTCACAAGTGAACTATTTGTAAAATTAGCTCCCTCTCAAACACTCTATCCCCCATATCTACCCTCAATCTCTCAATTTATGATGCTGGATAATGGAACCGATGATTTTAAAAGGGTTTTGGGAAAGAGAATAAAATCTTGGTATACTCTTGTGAAATGACTCTCTTTAACATCATTATGCACAACTGAAGTGAAGGATGTCATATCTTAAAAGGATATCATTTTATTTTATTCAAAATAATAAACCTTCACAAAATTAACATAATTCAAGAATTAGTAGTCATTACTATAATCCAAATGTTACAAAATACAATCCAAAATATTTTCATTTTGTCTCATGTTTTAGCCACTTCAATCATATCTCACAATTTCTTATAACATTTTAGTCCTGAAATTACACATTTAGAGGTTCTTTTTCATATATGTGTTACTTACGATATATGGGACTGTATGTAAAATTTTAGACTAAGAGGACTTAAATGGCCATGTAGCCAACTATTCATTTTAAAGTTAAAATTCCTCTAAAGCATTACTAACAAATGGGACAGGGAACATGCTGCCTCTAAAGGCCTGTCTTTCCCCACTTTTGCCATGTGGCTACCATTCAAGATTGCTAAAATATCACTTCTGTAAAATCTTTCCACTATCTTGTGTCGGCATCTCTATTACTGCCCATATAACTCTATGTTAAATATTCATCCTTTTGCCCATGTATCCCATAATGCTTACTGAGTCCCTCCTCTATGAATCTGGCACTATGGTAAATCCTTTGAATGAACAAGAGAAACAGAGCCTGTCTTTTTCAAATGTGAAATCTTTTGTGAGAAATACTGAACAAACAATTTTATAATGTAAACGAAAATTATTTATTAAGAGGAAAAAATGACTGCTGCACATTGAAATTCTGACAGGAGAGCATCTCAGAAATAGACACCCTTTTAGTTTTTTCTATTTTTTTTAGAGGGGTGGGATGGTGATGGGAAGATCTGGGGAGGATCAAAATGGGACAGTTGAAGACAAAAAGCTGATTTGCTCTGTTTAAGGAAAAATAGAATTCCAGGTGTGTCAGTTAGGATGTACAGAAACAGAACATCCTGAAAAGATGTTTTAAAGGATAAGGATATTGATTATTTAAAGACCAGAAGCTATAATATCAAGTCCAGAAGCTAAAGGATGATTTGATATGTCTCAATTTATCACTTTACCTCCCCAAATGTGCTGTCAGTCTTTCAGTATCAGAATGAGCGCTGTAGGTTCAACACACTATCCTCAAAGTGGAAAGGGAGACGAGGGGACAGAAAAAGAGTGTTTTATCTTTGTATCAAGAGGGAAATCTTTCTCAGAAGCCCTTAGCAGACTTCTCATTGTATTTCATTGCCTCTAACTGAGACATACATCCACCTGAGGCCAAAGCCTTGAAAAGAGAAATGGGCTTGTCATGACCAGCGAAGCGTTAGGCCAGAAATGATTCATCACCTCTGGCACCTTCATTGCTGATCCCAAAACAAAAGGGATCTGTTATAACAAGATGAAAATTGTGGACGCAAACAATAAATATTATTTGCCATTTTTGTGAGAAATGTAAAGTATGGTGGGATAGCTGACAGGCAGGAAGTTCACAATTTGCCCTGCTGAGTGTGTGATGTTAATGAGAAATTCAAAGAGAAAATTGAACATACAGGATAAGGACGGGGACGGCTGGACAACAAAGTTGGCTTTCAAAGCCCAACTTTGGAGTGAGGAAAAGGCGTACAGGGGTTGACAGTAGAAATGGGGAGCAAGATCTTGATAGAAAGAATATCAAGGTAAAGGATATCAATAGAGAAATAGTCAATTTCAGGAATAACCTGGGAGCTTTAGGGCACTGATGTCAGGGCAGCAAAGTTTATAGAAGGCTGGGAAGTAGCTGAGGTAGATCAAGGATTCGGGAAAAAAAGAGAAAATTAGAGGAAGAGATGACCAGAAGGAAAAGAATAATTTTCTGAGGTTTGGGAGTGGGGGTGAGGACTACTATATTTAATACAGTTACTGGAATTAAGGCACAAAACTTTTTGTTTGGATATTAAGGAAAAATACGACTTAAAAAACTGATGATTTGTGAACATCCACCATTGTGCATTAGGTAACATTTTCAAATGTTTGTTTCTGTGATGAATACTTGAAAGGAAAAGCACAAAATGTAATGAGAATACATAAAAGAGTCCCTTTTATTGGAGAAGTGACCTTTAAAACAAGAAGTTACCTGAAATGGTACATAAAATTGAGCAGAGCATTCCATTCAAAGTAAATACTATGTAGTGACTCCGGATTAAAAGGAGGTAGCATAAACTTGACAACTGAAAGGCCATGTTGGGGGAAAAAAACAGAAGGAACTGGCCTATAATAAGGAATGCTTGGAAGGGAGATTAATTCAAGCCCTGAAGGATATGTTTAAAAAATTAACTTGGGGCAGGCCATGGTGGCTTAGCAGGCAGAGTTTTCACTGGCCATGCCAGAGACCCAGCTTCGATTCCCGATGTCTGCCCATGTTAAAAAACAAACAAACAAAAATAATTACTTTGACTCTAAGCGCAATTGTTTTGAGTAGGTTTCAGTTTTGTAAGCCCTCTGAGTCCTGAAGGCTGAATTGAAGGAGGGATAGGAATAAATGTGGAATGCCAAATTAAAGGCTACTGAGATAGGCTAAGAAAGTTGATGATGTGGCATCAAGGCATCTAAAGAGAACTTAATAGAGCGACTTCGTATCAGCACATTTCCAAGTTTCAGGCATGAACAATTACAGAATGGTAAAATTACTTACTGAGATAGCTAACACATAGGAGAACATTGCCACATGCGAAAAGTAGGAATACCTATTTTATAACACAATGTACAGTAATATTTATAAATCTAAGTATCATTATTGATATATATTTACAATACAATGCCATTTTGATAATAAAACTAGCGAGATTATTGATGATATTTTTATTTTTGAGCAGAAAGAAAGCTCATTAATATCTGTGGACTTAAACTTAAGTCAATCTCTGAAACCTGAAATTGAACCAATGAGTCAATTTTGTGTCTAATGAATATCTAATTTACAAAATATATACACGAGCTATTTTGAAAATAGTATTCTGCCTTTGGTACAAAATTATCATGGATGCATCAAATATGTATAGCATAAAAATATGAAATATATCCTCTGAAGAAATTTATATTCTAAATTTGTGCCTATGATTTTTTTTTGGGGGGGTACTCGATATCTTCTTTTTTTCTTAAGGTAAATTTACATAACATAAAATTAACCATTTTAAAGGGAACAATTCATTGGCATTTTGTATATTCACAGTGTTGGACAACTATTATATCTATCTAGTGCTAATACAATTTAATCACCCCCAAAGAAACCCCATATTCATTAAGCAGTTGCTCCCTCCTCTCCTCTTCCGACTACCCCTGGCAACCAGAAATTTGGTTCTGTCTCCTGGATTTACCTAATCTGGATATTCCATATAAATGGAATCATATAATATGCAACCTTTGTGTCTGGCTTCTTTCACTAAGCATGTTTGATGTTCGGCCACATTGTAACATGTATCAGTATTTCCTTCCTTCGTATACTGAATCATATTCCATTACACATATATACCACAATTTGTTTATCCATTCATCTGGAGATAGACATTTGGGTTATTTCCACATCTCAATTATTGGGAATAGTGTTACTATGAATGCACATGAGTTTTAGTACCTGTTTTCAATTGTTTTGGCCATATATCTAGGAGTGGAATTGTGGAGCTATGCAGCAGTTCTATGTTTAACTTTTTGAGAAACTTCTAAACTATCTTCCACAGAGACTGCATCATTTATGCTCCCACCATCAACACAGGAGGTTCCAGTTTCTCCACAATCTCATCAACACACTTCTGATTGTCGCTGTTGTTGTTATTGTTAATAGCCATCCAGTGAGTGTGAAGTGTAACCTTGCTGTGATTTTGACTTGTATCTTTCTAAAAACTAATAATGTTGAGCATCTTATCACGTGCTTGATGGCCATTTACTTATATTTTTTTTTGGAGAAATGATCTGTAATATCTCTTTTTTCTTTTTTTTTTTTTTTTTTCCTTCTTTTTACATGGGCAGGCTCCAGGAATCAAACTCGGGTCTCCAGCACAACAGGCAAGAATTCTACCACTGAGCCAGCGGTGCACTGCCCATTAATATCTTTTTGAGCTGGATATCTGTCATAATCTAAAAGAGTATTGATTAATACGAAAATACACAGGAAAATCGCTGTCCTCTTGAAACCTACTTTCCTTGCCCTAAAGGTTATCCATTTTGTTAACAGTGAAAAGGTAAAACAGACGATCTAGAACAAAACTTTATACTTACTGGTGCAACCTTGAACAAGCTCCATGAACTGTTCATTTAACTCAATCAATTATCTGAATACAGTTCATTAGGTCAATGCATGCAATACCAATCGGCAATGTATTCATTTTGCTTTTTACTTCCATTTTGCTCTCAGTTCACTCCCTATGGTGCATTGCAGTAAAGAAAACTTGTTAGGATCTCCTTATCATCAATGCCATTTAAAGCATTTTCAAGCTTATTAAAAGATCTTGCCACTTATTTAGTCCCAACAACAGGCAATTGTGTGAAATAAATCATTTCTAATTTCTTTCAGGGAATATTAAATAGCCTCTAATAAATTTTCCTTTTCAGGTCAAATATGAGCTCAGTATATCATGTGATCAATAACTGGAATATCAGCACAGTAGATTTAACAATTTAGTTCTGTTTTATTTTTTTCTCTCTCTAAAGTAAGGAGAAAATATTTCTTTGTGGCACATTAATCTTATGACCAAAAAACTTAACCAAGTGTTCAGTCTTAGATTTCAGTGGTAGCTATTCACCACATTAAAAAAAAAAATTAAACAGTAAGGTAATTAACGATGTGAAATATAGAGAGACTACATTAAATTTAAGTCATAAAATTGCTGTCTTTAATTTCAGCCAGCTGCTTCCCATTATATTTTTCCAACACTATCCTTTTTTTGAAAGTAAACTCTCATGCATTTTTGAAATGCTTTCTATACTGTTTCCAATTAAATGATAAAGCTTGCATGTAGAGTTCAATATAATTCAGTCATTTTCAGCTTTGATTTTTTAGCTAACAGTATATTTCTCTTAAAATATATGGACATCAAATGGGAAAAATAAATCAAAGACAAAAGAGATTAATTTTCTCATATCTATATACACCTCGATTCAGAGTAGGTGATCGTCAAGTATGAGCTTATTTTCATAGTTATTTATAATGCAGTAGAAGTAACACTGTTTGTAGGGGAAAGGGTAGCAACATATACTTCTGTGACCCTCATCAGTCTAATACCAACTTTTGGCAGTCACACTTTTAACTTAGTCTTTCACTTTATTCAATTAATCAGCTTGTAATGGGAAAAACAAGAAAAATGGAACATATCGAAACATGATATGTTACTCAGAGAAGAAAATACTTAAATTTACATGTGGAATTTGGCAAATTTCAGATGGAAATCACTAGAGTTTAAAGCTTGAAGCAAACATAATAGAATGGCCTCTAAACCACAGAAATATGAAAATATAAAATCATTATAAATTGACAAATGATTAGGGCTTTTTGCTTATTTTAACAAATGTTTTGAAAATTACATAGCATGCAGAAATGTTCAAACAGCAATTTAGAATGCCAAAGAAACAGATTGTGGAATCTTAGAAAATAGTTATCTAAAATGCTTCATTTTACAGGTGACATAGGAAGAGAATATAGTGATCAAATGATTTACTTAAGGTCAGATATTTCATATATAAAGAGCTGAGGACATGACCCCAGTTCATATCTTTTAGCTTAATGTTCTTTGCACCCCCATGGTATAGTCATTTCTTGAAATCTAAAAGATGTCAAATCTTTGATATTTTAGAACTTTGTTTCCTAATTTCCTGAAAGTTCACATAAAAAAGGATTATAATAATATTCAATTTAATGCAGTGCAATGAAATTTCACATAAAAAGGGATTGTAATAATATTCAATTTAATACAATGCAATGAAGTACTTAAAAATCACTATGTAAGAATTTTCAGGAAACATAGACAAAAATTTGACACATCCAAATTTTTCAGAAACATAAAAACACATAACATAACTCTGTTATATTCAACCACTCCAAAAAGAATTCAAAACAAAAACACATCAAAGATAAAACTATTTTCAATAAAAGTAGGGAAAGAAAAGACAGCAGTAGGATAGAGTTGTAACTGGTATGGAATAACTTAAACATATAGAAAATGTACATTAAAGTATTATTATGAAAAAGTCGCACCCTATAAAATCTTTTGTCTTACCTTAGTTCATCCAGATTTAATTAATTAATTAATTAATAAATATCCCTAGCTCTGCAATCTTGGTAGTTGACCGAGTTATCTCAATTACAAAAGTAAAATGCAACATTTTTTAAAGTCAAAGAAATACAAAATATTTTGACTTACATAATTCTTTTTTTTAATGCAGCTGTTTGGTTTAGAACAGATTCCTGGACTGCAAAGAATTTTAAAGATTATTTGGTCTCATCACCTCTATGATGCCTGAATCCCTATTTATTCATATAAGATAATCAAATACAATTTTTACAAAAACAAGCCTAGTTCATTCACTGACCGTTGTAAAAATTCATCCATGTGTCTTAAGCTATTTCAGTTCCTCTCTTCCTTGTATCTTCTTCATTCCACCTTTTAATTCACACAGAACCCCTCACATGGTATTTCTGGTCCCAAATTACAGACAAATTGTGAAGCTGCATTCCATAAAAATGTAAAATAACTTGATACCTAGAAATTACTTAAACAATATTATATTTTGATGCACTGAATTATAGTATGTGATAAAGTCTGTGACATTTGAAATGGGCAAATTGGTTGGGGAGAAAACCTCATTGTTTTTTCCAGCTTTTTTCCCTCTAAATTCATATATACCTCTTTATTCTTTGAGAAAATTATGTAATTTTAGCCTTAGATATGAGCTTAATGAAAGTTATTTTTCAAAGACATGTACAAAAAATAGAAACTAATAGCAACAACGACAGAACCAAAAAGCCCTAAAGATTAGCTAGGAAAATGAATAACACTAACTAGGGCAGAAGCATTAAAAAAAGAAAAAAAAAAAAAACATTTCCTTTTGTTCCTAACTCATTTGAGTTGAAGTATATGCATAAATGCAGAGGTACTGATTGATT
Source organism: Tamandua tetradactyla (assembly GCF_023851605.1). Classification (NCBI taxonomy): domain Eukaryota; kingdom Metazoa; phylum Chordata; class Mammalia; order Pilosa; family Myrmecophagidae; genus Tamandua; species Tamandua tetradactyla. Next base: position 35,920,235 of record NC_135350.1, read on the forward strand.
GTGATAATCAACAGCAAAGAATTTTGCCACTTATAAACATTCCATTTATTCGGTTGATTTGCAAATGCTTATCATCTTTAGCAATTATTGGTTTATGATGATATCCATATTTTCTAGATTGTAAAAGACTATGAAAAAAATCTGAATATGAAAAAAAAAGAATGATGCATAATGAGTCAGGTTCAAAATCTAGTAAAGCCACTGAAAAGAAGATACAATTGATTTTCTTTTTAAAAGGCCACTAGGACAAGTTACTTAATCTTTGTGTGCCTCAGTTTCCTCAGTTGTAACATAAGTATAATAATACCATCAAACTCATAAGGTTGTAGTGAGGATTAAATGAGTCAACATTTAGTGCCTAATTCATAATATGAACTATATAAATACTACTGAAGAAAAAAATGTATTATTTTAAACAATACATTGTAAATTCAACAAGTAAGCTAATGCCAAAAACACAAAATTTTGTGTTATGCACAAAAGATTTTTTTAAAAACTTGATAGAAAATACCTGTACTAAGAAAATATCTGACCTTTACTGCCTGGTGAAAGAGAAGGAAATAGTAATTATAATTACGTCTAATAAATACCATGATAGAGATATTCAAAGGTAGCGCCTCAGAGTCAATTAGCCTATAAGTGATTTGATTTTTTTTCATAAATCACAGCGATCCTTTAATTCAATGAGAATATTAATGAATGCTTATTATAGTTTCCTCTCAAAAGCAAAGAAGGTAGGCTCCTTCACATTTTACAGTTTGCTCTCCTGATTTGAATTATTCTGTGAGGATTGTGTTGCTGTTTATTTTATAGATAAGAAACCTCTGGTTCAGAAAAATAGAGACTTGCCTAATCCCAAAGTTGGCAGTGAGGCTTCCAGACTCCTGGACCAGAAATCTTTCGTTTCAATCCTGGGTGAAAAAATTGCTGCTTGGTTGCCTTTAATTACAAGGTGCAAATTAGCTTTTTTTAAATATAGTATATAATAAAACCGTTTGACTACAATGTAACAATATTGTGAATTATTGTATTAATTCCTCAGAAGATCTACATATTAAGCCTTAGCTCACAATTTTACACAAAAGGAAACTTGCTTAAACAAGAGTAACTTACCAAAATATGCTAAACTATTTCTAGCTTTAAAAAGAGATTTAATCTAAGGAACATTATAATAAAAATGAAACACTATATAGCTGCTTGAAGTCCATGTGACACATTTAAATGTTAGTAATTCAAAAACTGAATATGTTAATATTAAAGTATTAACAGTGGATATGTATTAATACAACTAATTTTATTCTTAAATCTGTAGTGTCGTATATTGAGGATTGGTTCTACCTTCTAAAATAAAAATAATGCATATATCTCAAAAATAAAAACAAATCAATTCTTAAGTATTTATTGAATACCTATGAATTATTATTATTCTAATATTACAGGAGATAAAAAACAAGTCTGGCAATATTTTCTGTAAAAAGCACTCCTAAAAACAAGAGAGATAATCCCATATTGCGAGTAGATAAACTTGAGGAAATATCTAAAATTACAAATTTCATAGGACATAATTATTTAAATTGTGTATTTTATAGACTGTTCTCCCTTAATCTCATCCCTAACTTTCTCACACAAGAGATATTTAATGTTACCTCTTATTGTTTTTCTTCTATGTACCCAAAGCTATTAATTCTACATATTTTACATTTAAATATTCAGTACTTAAAACAATCTAACACAGTAGGTGCTCTTGTCCTTATTTTATATCTGAGAAAATATGATTTCAATAAGATAAATAATTGACTTCATGTCATCCAGCTACCAAGTGGAGAAGAAACGTCAGATTTCAAAGTTCATGTTCTTTCTACTAGTCTTTGTTATCTCCCCTAGAGGGACAAAACAGCAAATTAATATTGAGTAATATAGCATTTGTTTATAGGGTAGTAGGAGATGTATGCAATTGTCTGAACTATAGGACAAATTAAAATAAAATATTTCATTTATCTGAAAACAGATTTTTTTCCATAGGATGATGTTAGCAAAGGCAGTTGAATCTTTGCTACATGCCTTGTATCTGTGCATAGGAACTACTTTCACAACACTGATGCACCTGCAGTCTTTTTCATTGATCTGATAAGTTTTTTATATTACACTATAAAGAGTATGATGGCACTGTACTGCACTGATGAACTGAAACACTTCAATCATCTTATCCGGCTGTCCCAACTCATCAGAAAAATAGCATTTGTTTGTTTAATGTGCAAAGAAGGATTGTCAAACCAGATGCAAATGTTCCAATAGGATTTCTTGACAGGCTGACTGCAAGAGGGACCAAATATTATGACTCCCTAAGGAGCAATAAACAGCGCAAGGATAAAATAACAATGCTGTCAATCAAGGGGAGAGGATTCCCTGGAGATTTTTTGTTTCTTTTAAAATGCTTGTTATAGAGTAAAACATGAAGTCTGAAAACACTCAATCTTCTTTAGTCTTTATTTTTAATTTAATAAACCATGAATGAGACTGTCTTCCAAAAGGTGAATACAAGAAACTATGGCATACAGAAAGATAAGGGCAATTTTCTCACAAGTGATACCACTTAATGTAGCTTAACTGATCAAAGACCCAGACTTCTCCCCTTTCCTTACTACATTGTGCTTCTCCCTCATGGCCAGGGCCTCACAGTTTAAGAATGAATGTGTCAACTGCTCTGCAGAGCTCTCTATCCCTCCATAATCAGCTGCCCCTTTGCAGCCCAATGGGGTATGGGTTGTGTATCCCAGTGGGGAGGAACCGGAGCCATTTGAGCAAATAACCCCAAGCATGGTGGGTGGTGGAGGAGCAGGCAACTGGTAGGTGGGAACCCTTGACACTGTGGACCCCTTGCCTTGAGAAAGGGGGCTAAACTGGAAAATAGACCAAATGCAGCCTTCCCAATGGCACATCCCAGGGCAAGGATCCCGACTTCCCAGGTTCAAGGGCAGAGGTACCAAGAGGCAGATTCAGGTTTTGTGAAGATGAGGCTTCCCACAATCTGGGTGGGGTCTTTTACAGAAAATGTAATGCATAAATAAGAAGAAGCATTAGTACCCCTCCCAGAGCATTAGGGGAAGACCCAGTGCAAGTGAGGACCTTGAAGCTTCAGCTTCCTTAGCCTCACAAGCAATGTACTCCTGCCAGCAGGGGGAAAGTTGAAGGGGGAGGACATATGATGGAATGATAAGGAGCTTTTGCTTGGCTATAGCTCCTGCTAAAGGGGCAATTAAGTGACTTCTGGGCCACTCCTGCAGTTCCCTTTTCCTGGGTAGATGGACATCCTTCTCTTTCCTTTACTAGTCTCCTAGCCCTCCAAATAGTTCCCAGAACACACAGGTGTCTTCCTTTCCTGACATCTCTGGGAGTTCAATATGGTGCTGCGTTTAAGAGGTGGGCAGCCCATCTCCAAAGCGCATGTTCATTTATAACATGAAACACCTCTATATTTCCTGGACAGGCATCAGACACATGGCCCATTTCAGTTTTCACATGGATGAGTCAACATCTGCCCTTTGTGTTTCCAACTGCAAAAAAACACATTTTGAAACTCTCTGAGTGATTCTTTTGAAGACACTTCTCTAAGTTTGAGGTTAGAAGTTATCATTCCCCCGACCTCTACTTCTCCAAAAGGTATAGAGGAGATCCCCAGCTAGGCAATGTCTCTCCACAGAGAAATCTCTTCACTTAACTCTTCCAACAGCTGTTTCTAACCTTGAACTTTATTAGTTCATTAAAATAGGTGTTATTTCTTTTGAAAGTCTGCATAGGAATACTGCATAGTAGTAGTCTGCTGTTTATCCTATTTGTGCCTCATTTTCTGATTTTTTTTTTAATGGGAAGTTTTAAGGCATTAAATAGTGGAGGGTGAATAGAACCTAGAGACTAAAAATAGGAGAAAAATTATTAGTAAAGAATCAGACATAAGTGGAATTTACTTATATTTATGTACATGATCAATGAAAATCGATGATGATATAGAAAGGAATTTTACCAAGACTACATTTATATATTTGTCCCATTTATATAGTTACATTGATAATACTCAATATAAATTAAAAGAATATCAAGATTCTCCATGATAAACTCTTACTAATTCAAGATGACATGTTAAGAGTTGTCATTTGATGTTACTCTATTTCATCATAACTACAATTATTAACATAGATGATATTTCATTGTCTTTCTTATTGGAAGTACTTGGTAATGTACTATAAGTTATTAGTTGAATGACTCTATTTAATTTACCTAGGTTCATTTACACACACATAAGTATTTGTATGAATCTGTCTGTATGGACAGACTCAGTTCTCTCTTCAGATTTCACCATCTCCAATGCCAGCACCCTAGTCGAAACAACTCTCACCAACCACCTAAATGGTTTCCCTACAGTCACTGAACCTATCTACACTCAGTGGTGTGCTGGTAAATATTTAGTAACCAGCTCTCTGCAGGGTGTAAGACCTCCCGTGTAATTAACACACTGTGTAAATAAACCCTTTGTGGTCAATTTCACACTTTCGATGTGAGGTCAAGGAATCTGGAGATGGGAAGAATCATAACAAACAGGCTCTCCCAAGCCAGCTATATCACCAGCTATCTCACTACCTCCAGTGTACCCAGTTTGTGCTCTACAACAAACCAGGATGGCGTTTTCAAAAGTCATCTCTGATTATGTCCCCTGGTCCCTGCTTAAAACATGTTGTTTTGTTTGCTTATTTGTTTTTGATTTAGTGATTTCTTTGCTCCCACTAGCCTTCTTTCAGTTCTTCCAAGAATCTTTTTGCCCATCACAGATCTTCAAACAAGCTGCTCTCTTCGCTGGAAAGGGCTTCCTTTTCTTTTTCACTTAGCTCACAAATGTCCTTCACATTTTGGCTCAAGAGTTAACTTCCTCAGGGAGCTTTTCCCTGACCTCCTTTTCTACTCGAAAGATCTTTACCATAAGCATTTATAACAGGAAACACCTCTACTTTATAATCATCATCATCACAGCTACTATTTTGCATTTCCCAATGCAATTAATTGATCCATGACTTTCTTCCTGCCCACATCCTGTTTCACAAGGGTCAGCACCTGCTTTGACTCTCCGTGAGATCCCCAGTCTTCAGCCCATTGCCAAGGATGAAGCGGACACTCAGGAATTCCCTATTTTTGATGGGCTAATGCAAATGTCTACCTGAAAAGACTTTAAAAAAATAAGTCTCCTTGAAATTTGTAAAGAAGGGTTAGTGATTGTAACAAGTTCTTTGATTTGTCTACAGTGCAACTAGAATTTAAGAACAGCTTTAAAGATGGGATCAGAGTACTCTTCCAAACTAAAATATACTATTCATTCAGAAAAAATAAATAAAAAGAGCTGAGAGAGCATTAAAACTGCATGTTCTTAAGTACCATCTAAGAACGGAATAGATGAGTTTTACCCGTTTTTAAAAAGCAGGTTTCCTGTACTAAATGATAGCATCTGTGCTCTTTCAGAAAAAGCGGAATGAATCTTATACATTTCAACAAAATGAAGCCCTACCGGAGGCCTTGAACCTGCAGTGAATGTAGCATGTTTAGGTAAGCGCCATTTCCACAAATTGAAACAGTGTGTCAAATGTCTTAGGAAGTTTAGATCTCTCTATATAAAATAAAATAAATACTGAAATGGGCAAAGAATTAATAACAATCTCTCTCTCTCCATCTTTCACCTCTAAATTTCAAGCCATAAAATCTTTTATTTTCAGATAGTGAGCTATGCTATGTACAAAGAGTATACACATTTCAACAAAAATATTCTAACAAAGCACAAAATAAAATCCAAAACTAATCACAGAAGCTATATTCTTTTATTCTCTTCAGATTTTAAATTTTGTGAACATTTTCTTGCATATAATTCTGATTTGAGAAATGTATTGTTTTGGTTAACATGCTGAGAGTGACTGGTTATTTGGACATAATGCAAAGAATTTCTAAATTATAAAGCTTCACTATGCTCAATATTTGAGCTAAATATTCTGTGATTTTGATAAAATTATTTTTAAATTGTGTGCTCCTTTTCAAATATTGATAATTTAATTCCTTTTCTTTGTTTTAGAGTTTATCCTTTCCATGGTATTCTGAGTTACACACCAGATAGTTTGAAAAGTGAAATAAAATCCACACTTTGATTTCCTGAATTAAGATGAATTTTAGGTATGTCAGTGTGGGAAAAAGTTCTGACCTTTTCCATTGTAATGCTCAAAAACAATTTAGATTTTTCTCCCTATCACTTGCTATGCTGAAAACTTTGAGCTTCATCCCTAAATTTATTTTTCTTTACTGAATGCCTTAAAACTGATAAATACATTTTAATATTTAATAACACATTATCAAATTTAGAATATTTAAATATAACCAGCACATGCCTGAATGTTTAGATAATGCAAGTATCAGTCATAAAAGTTCCCTATCCTCTTAAAAAATGTAATTATATACCAATATATAATTACTCTGGGTTCATCTGGTTATACACAAATATAAAAAGACCGAATTCTTGGCAACTAATATAGTTTGACATGGGAAAACAGCTCTTAAAATTAAACTATCTTTAATATTCCTAACTTTTATTTAGAGTTAAATTTAAGAAATGCTATTGTTGCTCTTAAATTATCACATACTCAATACAAAATCATCCCCCCAAATAGTCACGTGTTCTCAATCTCATAGTCCTAGATTTAACTTTCAAAAGTTTATGTTGATATATTAATAAATCTGACCCAAATTTAGACTACAACTGGGCACCAAAATCTATACCTCACCCTGGACTGTGACTGACCATTTCAGGTGCTCCATTTCTCACCTAGATAATAAGATCCTCAGAAACATATGATCTGGCGGGCCGCGGTGGCTCAGCGGGCAAGAGTGCTTGCCTGCCGTGCCGGAGGACCCCGGTTCGATTCCCGGCCCCAGCCCATGTAAAAAACAAACAAACAAACAAAATATAATAAAACAAGAAAATGTTTAAAAATGCTTCCCTTTCTTCCTCACTTCCTTCCTTCCATCCTTCCTTCTTTCTCTGTCTTTCCTTCCCTTCCTCCCTCTAAAAAAAAAAAAAAAAAAAAAAAGAAACATATGATCTTACACATTCTTTCTTATGTAGAATCTCACATTTTCTGAAGTCTGCTTATCTGAGATTATTCCTGTTTTTCTTACAAGAGGTTTTCTGAACTCTTAATTATATAACTTTATGTATTCTATATTTCAAAACCTCAATGATTTAATATTTATCATGAAAAGCCTGTTGTATTAGTTAGGGTCCTCTAGAGAAACAGAATCAACAGGGAACACTTGCAAATATAAAATTTATGAAAGTGTCTCACGTGACCGTAGGAACGCAGAGTCCAAAATCCACAGGGCAGGCTCTGAAGCCGATGACTCCAATGGATGGCCTGGATGAACTCCACAGGAGAGGCTCACCAGCCAAAGCAGGAATGCAACCTGTCTCCTCTGAGTCCTCCTTAAAAGGCTTCCCATGATTGGATTTAGCATCACTAATTGCAGAAGACACTCCCCTTTGGCTGATTACAAATGGAATCAGCTGTGGATGTAGCTGACGTGATCATGACCTAATCCTATGAAATGTCCTCATTGCAACAGACAGGCCAGCGCTTGCCCAATCAGATGAGCAGGTACCACAACTTGGCCAAGTTGACACCTGTCCCTAACCATGACACCTGTAAAACTATAAGGAAGAAAGTACTTAAAAACTATTTCCACCCTAAGTTAAGGGAAATATTATGGATCCCAAAACAATGTCTAAACTTACAACATTCTAATATCTTAGTATTTTATTGGTGGGTTATTGTTTTATGACAACTATTATTTCTAGTGGGTTATCCAAAATCCACAAAACTAATATCATACTGAGCTTTGCTAACTTCAAATATGACATTTCAAGTAATATATTTGTAAATAATATACTTGTAGATATATTGTAGATAATATATTTGTAAAAAAAATTCCCAAACATTTATTTGCCTACTGACTACATTTCAGGCATTGCACCACAAGGCAGGTAACATAACTCCCACCTTAAAACAAAAACAAACAAGCAAAAGTCCAAAATCAAGGTATCATCTAGGTGGTGCTTTCTCCCAGCAGGCTGTGGTGTTCTGAGGCCCGTTGGCAGTGGTCTTTGGTCCTTGGCTTTTCAGTCACATGGCAGTGCATGTGGCGGCCTCTTCTGGCTTCTAGTTCCATTGACTTCTGGCTTCTGACCGCTCCCCTGTGGCTCTCTTTCTCTCGGTGGATTTCCCTATAAGGCCTTTAGTAATAGGAGTAAGACCCATTGGATTCAACTGGGTCACACTGTAACTGAAGTAACCTCATCAAAACATTCTGTTTACAAGAGTTCACACCCCTCAAGAATGGAGTAAGTTTAAGGACATGTTTTTCTGGGGTACACAGCTCCCAACCACCATACTACATATATTGAATATATTCACGGTTTGGCCTTCCTAGCATTTATCCCCACCTTCTTTTATCAACATCAACTTTTTCCTCTCAACTTCTCCCTCTGCTCCAGACTTTGTCATCTGAGCCAATTATGTCATCAAATATTCCTGGACACAATGGTTGCTTCAGGGCAGACATATAAACAAATCTAAGCTAGCCAAAGCCAATGACACTTATATCATAGACATTTTTGTTCAATTATAGGGAAAGAGAAGCCATCTCTTTCTACTGTAGTTGTTGATAAAATAAAAATCCATTTCAGTTGCTGCTGAGGGCAGTAATATCACCATAAGTGGAACCTCTCTAAAAGTATCAGTGCAAAGGAAAGCAGAACAAGAGATGGAAATAAAAACAAGGACCCTTAATGCCATTGAGTAGCAGATCCAACATATTTGAGGAACATTCTACCCCTGGAATTGTTAATTTCAGGAATCAATAACCACTGTACCTCTTAGTTTTTCTGAAACCATTTGATATTGGGACTTCTTTCATTAGCAAATAGGTTATGAATTAATCCTTATGTCTTTATATTTACACTATGTTCTTGCTATTATAGTCACACCTATCATTTAAAAATAACTCAAAATGTTCACTCAAAATAACTGAGTGAAGTGTGCAGCGCATATGCAATCTCCACTTGATAGATAATGACTTTTTGAATGACTTTATTAAGATCATAAATGAGGAGACATGTTAGAAAATTTTAAGAAATATGAGGTGTCTATGGCAAAGCAACTTAAATGGTAAGAATGTAATAGAGACATCAGTCAAGTAAGCAACAAACTTACTGAATATGAGATGTGAGGAGGAGAAATACCAAGATTTTAGGATTGTATAACTAAAGAAAAATGATGGTAGCTTTACATATATAGGGAAGTCAGAAAGGATAGACAGGTTAAGGGGCCTAGAGAAGACCAGTTATTTGTTTTAGACATACTTAGTTTAAGAATTACACAATTTTAAATATTATATTATTCTCAGAACAGCCTCAAGGAAAATACATATCTGTAAGCCCTTCATAATCAATTAATAATTGAGACTATGTAGGATTAGCAGCATAACTAATACTTTTGCAGTTCATTTTATTTCAGATTATTTACCAATAATGTCTCACTTAATACAATGAGTGTGGTTATATCACGTCACTTTTCAGGTGAGTAATGTCAAACTCAGAGAGGTTAAATAAAACGTCAACAATTCCCAGCTAACATGTAGCCGCATTGAGATTTATCCAAGGTCCCTCTGACCCAAACTAAAACATAACAAAACAAACAAACAAAAAACTATGCTTATTCAATTATCTCTGCCTCCCCAGTGTGAATAAACAACATTGTTCAGAGAGAATGCTTAAATAAGAAAGGAGATTGAAAGAATATAACAATCTTGGACTAGATATAAGGTAACAGGAAAAAAGGGATTGCCAGTTAACAAACACCATCTAATTTACTATATGTTTCAAAATAAAGAAGAATCAATATTTATGAAGTAGCCAAAGACAAGAAAGACATTTAGGTAAGTAAAATAGCCCTATTCACCAATTGTATCAAGATCATGAAAAGATAATTAAAAAGAATTTCAGATCCAATTTACAAATATATAGATATTGTAGTAAACATGCATTTTTGAAGGAAAATACATTTGAGTTTTCTAATATAATTCAGTTGGCAAAGATAAGATGTAATCTTTCTCCTATTAGACAAAATATGGAATTAGGGATCTAAAAATTAGACTATATTCAGACCAACTAAATTGTTTTCACCTTTAGATAGCATTAAACTGAGCTACAATCATTACTTTCTGATTTGGTAAGTATTTCTTTTTTCTATAATGTGCACTAATATTGGTATCTTCGTGCTAGCAAATATATACATTACTCCATTTGAATTCAATATTACTGGATGTGATATTAAGGGACTTTAAACTGGTTTCATAAAGGGTGCTAAACAATATTTTGTCCCAGGAAACACTATCCTTACAGAACTTATTTTCCAGTAGCAAGACATACAAAAAACAAACAACTGTGAAACAGTGTAATATAATGGGGAAAAAAAGTACCTTAAGTTAACTCCCACCCAGTTCATACAGTGGTCAGCCCGCAGGCCTCGGCAGCACTTGTACCTCCAACCCGAGACCTTATAGCATGCATGGTTCCATATTCACTGGAAAACCATTACTGCGGTTTTCTTTCTCAATTATTTAATATAACTAGCAACAATCCTACTTTGATGTTTCAAGTCCATTTGTCTTACTTTTCTTTTCCTTGAATTTAACTATGATTTATCCATTATGAGAATAAAAATATAATATTTACTTAATATAAGATCAAATTTATATTTAAATGAATGCTAGAATTGTTTAAATAAAATACAGAAGTATTAAATTGTGTCAAGTTTTAATTTGGATAATTTAATAAAAATATTTTAAAATAACTTTTCTTCCTCGTAAAAAATACAAACCAACTGTAGGCTAAAAACTGATCAAAATTTAGACCCTTAAAGCCTACAACTACAATAAAGCAATCCAAGAACGGTACAACTATAATCACGGCAATCAGAATGTTAAGACAAAAAAAAAAAAAAAAAAGTGGTGCACCATCCTTACACATGTTCGTAAGATAAGGTGACAAACTGAACTTTGCATGGCATAAGGTTCAAACATGAAGTTAGGAGACACAGCAGTGATTCACTGTGTAATTTACAATAAATTGATTTGAAAATGTAAACAATTTATTTCTATTCTTTCAATATACTCATATTAACACATTCTTTATAAATCACAATGTCTGAGCAAAACAATTGTGATCAGTAAGCTAATTAATTTTTCAAGGATTTGAAATTGAATGAGTAACTTACTGTTTGGAAGTCTCAGGAAATTTTGATTCTTCTTTCTTCTTCATTTCCATTGTTGAGTCCTTAGGAGCGAGAACTACAGCAGCACGTGCGACTACAGAGTGGTAGGAATCCTCTCGGCAAACTGTTTTTTAAAAAAAATTGTAAATGTCAGATTTATTTAATGACTAGTCTCATTCCTTTTCCTTTTCTATTTTCAGTCAAATAAAAGAAATAATTCAACGGAAACATTAACTATTATTAAATTATCCTTAATTATGATTTTCCAGGCTTTCTAACCATTAGCTGTATGACCTTGGATGATTTTTTTTTTTTAAGCTACAAATTGAAAAAGGTGTTGTGAACACTTTCTAATCCATTATTTCAAAAACAGTTTTTTATAGAAGAATGACATAAGCACAAACAAGTTCACAAATCAGGCATTCAAAATTAAATGACTCTTTGCAAATGATCAGTATTGTATTATGAGAACCCCCAATCCCCCATTGTACCTTTGGAAGCTTTTCCCAATCAGCATTCTAAATTCCAAGTTTATTCACCTTTATCATACATGACAATAAAATAGTTTTGCCTCTTTTTAGCCTTTATAAAGTGGGATCATACTCTTTTGTATATGAGCTCTTTTATCTATATGCTTTTTTCGTTCAATATTTGTTTATAAGAATCATCCATGTGTAGCAGTAATTTGTTCTTATAGCTATGTAGATTTCCATTGTATGAATAGATCACAATATATTTATACATTCTATGAGCTATGTACAAACATTATTTCCAATGTAGAGCAATTTCAAAATGTCTATAAATATTCATGTACATGATTTTGCGTGCACACATAAAATATCTAGAAACCAGAATTGCTCCTTAGGTGTGACTGTAAGTTTTATGTTCAGCTTTAGTAGATACTGCCAAATACTTTTCCTAAATGGTCACACCAATTTGCATTTTGATCAACAGAATGAGAATTTCGGTTGTCCTAAATCCTCACAAACACTTGATTTTGCCAGTTTTTTTCTTAGTGCAAGACACTAAGCTAGAGTTTATAGCTTTCAGGTTCCTTCAGGTTATTAGCAGAACTCAGTACCTTGTGGTTAAGGACTCAGGTCTATTTCATCTTGCTGGCTATTTGCTAAGCATCTGTCTAAACTCTTAGAGGCTGCTCTAAGACAGGTGGGTGGCCTCTGATTCCATCCATTTTAGTAATGTAGAACTTCCCTTGCATTTGAATTCCTCTTATGCTTCAAATATCTCACTTCTACTGCTACTACCTGACAAAACTGTACTTTTAAAGGGCTTGCATGGTTAGGTTATGCAAAAGTATCTCCCTTTTGATTAACTCAAAATCAGTTGACTAGTAACCTATATCAAATCCACAATATCCCTTTTGTTCTGTCTTGTAATAGAATCATGCAGGAATGTATATACTTTGGGTTCCCTCCATATTCCCAATGGAGGGATTTATACAAAAGCTTGAGTCATGTAGGTCATCTTAGAATTCTATATGCCAGTTATTCCCAAAAGTTCATAGTGGTATCTCATTATTGCTTTAAATTATAATTATCTGATGACTAATGAAACTTATACATATATAATTTTTTACCTGATTCTGATATGTACAAATTTCATTTACTAAGTTAAGTAATAACTGTCATCCAAAACATGGTACAAATTTGTTAGCATGATACATTACCTGTAAATATTTTGCTGCGAATTTTGAACTGAATGATAAACTAACAGTGAACTTTATGCAATAAGGTCATTGTTAGTTCATCATTCAGTTCAAAATTCACAGCAAACTATCAGCTGTGCATCATGATCAGTGACACACACCTCACTTCTTTCAATCTATCAGTGATTGTTCACTGAGCACAGTGTTCAGGTCAAGGCCAGACAGCAATGTGTGCAGTACTGTTACTTCTTTATCTCCAAGTGTTTAACCATGTAACATCTCATAAAAATGGATATTTTAAGTAAGAAATTGGCCAATGAGAGTAAGGCCAAAAAAAGAGAAAAATGGTAATACTGGAAGTGATAGTTGAACTGAATGTAAATAAAAGGCTGAAAGTCAAGTACCTAAGTACTCACTTTAAAAACGAAGAGCGGTAAACATTAAATCCCCTCAATGTAGAAGGAGGTAAACAATAAAGATGATAGCAAGGGTAATTATACTAATATTGGACAAAATAGACTTCAAATGTAAAGACATCATAAGAGACAAAGGACATTATATACTAATTAAAGGGTCAATTCACTAAGAAGATATAGCAATCATAAATGTTTATGCTCCCAATTAAGGAGCTCCAAAGTACATGAGACAGACATTGGCAAAACTAAAGGGAGTGATAGATGTTTCAACAATAATAGTAGGAGACTTCAATACATCACATTCCTCTATAGCTAGAACAACCAGACAGAAGATCAACAAGGAAATAGAGATGTTAAATAAATTGATAAATGAATATATATATATATATACACACACACACATATATATTTGTCATTGTACCCCAAAACAGAAGGATATATATTCTTCTCTAGTGCTCATGGAACATTATGCAGGATACAGCATAAGCTGGAGCACAAAAGAGCTCTTTATGAATTTAAAACCATTGAAATTATGCAAAGTACTTTCTCTGATCACAATGGAATGAAGCTGAATCTCAATAACCACCAAAGATAAGAACATTCACAAATATATGGAGATCAAATAATAAACTCTTAAATAACTACTGGGTCAAAGAAGAAATTGCTAGAGAAATCAGTAGCTATCTGGAGCCAAATGAAAATGAAAATACAACTTATCAGAACTTATGGGATGCAGCAAAGGCTATGCTGAGAGGAAAATTTTTTGCTCTACATACTTATATTAAAAAACAAGAAAGAGCAAAAAATCAAGGACTTAACAACTCACCTGGAGGAACCTGACAAAGAACAGCAAACTAACCTCAAAGCAAATAGAAGAAGTGAAATAACAAACATTAAAGGAGAGATAAATGAATGGGAGAACAAAAGAACAATAAAAAGAATCAATAAAACCAAAAGTCTGTTCTTTAGAAAATCAATAAAATTGATGGGCCACTAGCAAGGCTGTCAAAGAAAAAAGATAGAGGATGCAAATAAACCCAAATCAGAAATGAGAAGGGGGTGCATTACCACAGATCCTGGAGAAATGAAATAAATCATCCGAGAATACTATGAACAACTATATACCAACAAACTAGACAACTTAGATGAAATGGGCAAATTCCTGGAAACACACAAACAATTTACACTGACTCAGGAAGAAATAGAAGATCTCAACAAACCAACCACAAGTGACAAGATTCAATCAGTCATAAAAAATCTTCCTTCAAAGAAAAGCCCAGGGTCAGATGGCTTCATAGGGAAATTTAATCAAACATTCCAAAATAAACCAACATCAATTCTGCTCAAACTTTTCAAAAAAATTGAGGAAAAAGAAATTCTACCTAATGCATTTTATGAAGTTAATATCATTTTAATGCTAAAACCAGTAAAGATGCTATAAGAAAGGAAAACTGCAGGCCAATCTCCCTAATGAATATAGATGCAAAAATTCTCAGCAAAATATTAGCAAATCAAACCAAACAACATATTAAAAGAATTATACACCATGACCAAGTGGGGTTTATACAAGGAATGCAAGGATGGTTCAACACAAGAAAATAAATTAATGTAATACGGTACATTAACAAATGGAAAAGGAAAAATCACATGGTCATTTTTTGTTGAATGAAAAAGCATTCAACAAAATTCAACATCCATCTCTGATAAAAACACTCCAAGAGATAAGAACCAAAGGTAACTACCTCAATACGATAAAGGGAATATATGAAAAACAGATAGCCAACATCGTACTCAATGGAGAGACACTGAAAGCTTTCCCCCTAAGGTCAGGAATGATACAAGGATGCCCGCTGTCACCACTATTATTCAACATTGTGCTAGAAGTTTTAGCTAGAGCAATCAGGCAAGACAAAGAAATAAAAGGCATCTGAATTGGAAAGGAAGAATTAACTTTCATTCTTTGCAGAAAACATGATACTATACTCGGAAGATCCTGAGAAATCTACACTAAGGCTACTTGAGCTAATATACAAATTTCAGCAAGGTGGTAGGTCATAAAATTAATGTGGAAAAAGCAGTAACATTTTTCAACACAAGCTATGACCTTGCTGAGGAGTCAGTTAAAGAAAAAATTTCATTCAAAATAGCAACTAAAAGAATCAAGTACTTAGGAATGAACTGAAGTAGGGGCATAAAGGACATGAACACAGAAAACTGCATAACGTTGCTAAAAGAAATGAAAGGAGATATAAACAGGTGGAAAGATATTCCCTGCTCATGGATAGGAAGGCTAATTATAGTTAAGATGCCAATTCCCCCCAAATGGTCCACAGATTCAACACAGTATGATTAAAATTTCAACAACCTACTTTGAAGATTAAGAAAAGCTAATTACCAAATTCATCTAGGAGGGAAAAGGACCCCAGATAGTCAAAAGCTTCCTAAAAAAGAAGAGCAAAGAAGGAGGATTAACACTCCCTGACTTTAAAAACCTATTAAAAAGACACAGTGGTCAAAACAGCGTGGTATTGGCACAAAGACAGAAGCACTGACCAATGGAATCAAATCGAGAGTGCAGAAATAGATCACCAAATTTATGGTCCACTGATTTTTGACAAGGCCCCCAAACCCTCTGAACTGGGACAAAATAGTCTTTTCAATAATTGGGCATGGAAGAACTGGATATCAATAGGCAAGAAAATGCAAAAGGACCTCTATCTTACACCCCACACAAAAATTAAATCAAAATGCATTAAACACTTAAATATAAGTGCTAGCACCATAAAGCTTCTAGAAGGAAATGTAGGGAGACATCTTCAAGACCTAGTAATAGGAGGTAGCATCCTAAACTTTATACCCAAAGCACAAGCAGCAAAAGCAAAAAATAGATAAATGGGAACTCCTCAAAATCAAATGCTTTTGCACCTCAAAAGACTTTGTCCAAAAAGGTGAAGAGGCAGCCAACTCAATGGGAGAAAATATTTGGTAGTCACATATCAGACAAAGGTTTGATTTCCTGTAAATACAAAGAGATCATAAAACTCAACAACAAAAGAACAAACAATCCAATTATAAAATGGGCTTAAGATATGAATAGGCATTTTTCTGAAGGGCAAACACAGATGGCTCAAAAGCACATGAAGAGATGTTCATTTTCATTGACTATAAGGGAAATGCAGGTTAAGACTACAATGAGACACCACCTCACACTTATAAGAATGGCTGCTATTAAATAAACAGGAAACTACAAATGTTGGAGAGGATGTGGAGAAACAGGGACACTTATGCACTGCTGGTGGGAATGTAAAATGATGCAACCACTATGGACGACTGTTTGGAGGTTACTTAGGAAAATAAATATTGAGTTATCCTATGACCCAGCAATAGTGTGTGTGTGTGTGTATATATATATATATATATATATATATATACACCAAGAAGGTATATACCCAGAAGAGCTGAAAGCAATGACACAAACAGAAATTTGCACACCGATGTTCATAGCAGCATTATTCACAATCACCAAAAAATGGAAACAAACTAAATACCCATCAAAAAATGAGTGAATCAACAAAATGTGGTATATACATACAATGGATTATTATACAACAGTAGGACAAAATGACATTCTAAATGCATTACAAGATGGATAAGCCTTCTGGATATAATGCTGAGTGAAATTAGCCAGAAACAAAAGGCCAAATACTATATGATTCCACTTTTATGACCAGCATAAAGGTGTAATCAGAGGCTTATAATACAGAATATAGGAGACTTAGAGATAGATAGAAGCTAGAGATGGATGAACCATTATTACCTAATGAGGTCAAACTCAAATGTAAGGGAATCGATAGAAGTGAAGATGATTCTCTAGTGGGTCTACAAGTAATATTACCATATTGAAAATGAACAAGATTGAAAGAGGTTGCATAGACCTACGTGTCCCACTGAGTCACACTAGAAATATGAATGAGTTCTTGTAAGAATTACTTCACAGATATGATTCTTGTATAAAGAGTGTTTAAGTCCATGGTATAAGGGCAAAACTGCTATTGCATGCTATGAGCTATCTTGAAAAGGAAACCATCAGCAAGACCACAGTGACAGCAGAAGTAAGTAATGGGGTGAGGGACAAGAGTTAAGAGGTTTTGATTTTCTATTTGGTGAGGGTGTGTGTTCTGGTTTGCTAGCTGCTAGAAAACAACACACCAGAAATGGATTGGCTTTTAATAAAAGGGGGTTTATTTCACTAGTTCTTCAGAAGAAAGGCAGCTAATTTTCAACTGAGGTTCTTTCTTATGTGGGAAGGCACAGGACAATCTCTACTGGCCCTCTCTCCAGGCTTCTGGGTTCCAACAACTTTCCACAGGGTAATTCCTTTCTGCATCTCCAAAGGCCTGGGCTGAGCTGTGAGAGCTGAGATGAGGTATGCTGAGCTGCTTGGGCTGTGCTACATTAAGCCCTCTCATTTAAGCACCAGCCAATTAAATCAAACACCATTCATGACAGCAGGCACACCTCCTAGCCGACTGCAGATGCAATCAGTAACAGATGAGGTTCACATACCGTTGGCTTATGTCCACAGCAACAGAACTAGATGCCTTAATCTGACTAAGTTGGCAGCTGAATCTAACTACCACATGTCCACCCCTTTTCACCTTGGCAACTATATGCATCACCTTAAACAATATTAAGGTGCAAAAAATTATCTTCTGGCTATGGACCTGTGAATCTCAAAACAAGTTGTCTGGTACCAACATGCAAAGGAGAATATTCACAGGATATAGGTTTTCATTTCCATAAAGAGAAATTGGAAGGGACACCGATGTAAAACCTGCAGGGCAAGCACCATAGGATTTCAAAGTCTGAAAGTCATTCATCCATTCGCTTTAGAAAGTGTCAGTCCCACCCTTTCCAAGGGACTGTGCAGTGGCCTTCCTCTTTCCAAATCAACCTCGGGGGACATTCAAGAGACAACCTTTTTCTCAGCTCCAGCCTCTCCAAGCATCAGGACCATACCTAGGCTTTCTGCCATTTCTGGGGCACATGCTCAACCCTTGCATGTGGTGGCAGCCAGGCTCTCCCCAGTCCCGCAAAGAGCAGGCTGTACCTTCTCCAAGGCCTGAGGCTGCACGACTCTTCCACTGCAATGAGGTGAAAGACTCATCCTCGCCCTTCAGGGTAAACTCACCCTTTCCATGTATGTACATGGGCCCACTCTCCTGACCAAGGATTCTTGGCTTCAGACTCAAGCTTCCATGGTTCTCACTCTGCAAACTCCAATTCTTCCCTTTTGTGTCCTCTTTTGTCAAGATTGGCAGTGGTTCCGTTTACACCAACAGTCTCTTCAAGCACACCAGGACTTCATCATTCTCTTCACAGTTCCTCCAAAATCTTCCCCTTAGTCACCCAGAAAACTATTCCAATATATCTGGTATTTTCAAACTGCAGCAGCACCCCACTCTCTGGTACAAAATCTGTTGTAGTTGGCTAGCTGCCCGAATACAACACACCAGAGACAGATTGGCTTTTAATAAAAGGGGATTTATCTCATTAGCTTTTCAGAGGAAAGACAGCTAATTTTCAACAGAGGTTCTTTCTTATTTGGGAAGGCACAGGACGATCTCTGCTGGCCTTCTCTCCAGGCCTCTGGGTTCCAACAACTTTCCCCAGGGTGATTTCTTTCTGCATCTCCAAAGGCCTGGGCTGAGCTGCAAGTGCTGAGATGAGATATGCTGAGCTGCTTGGGCTGTGCTACGTTGAGCTCTCTCATTTAAGCACCAGCCAATTAAATCAAACACCATTCATGACAGCAGGCACACCTCCTAGCTTACTGCAGATATAATCAGCAACAGATGAGGTTCACATACCCTTGGCTTATGTCCACAGCAACAGAACTAGGTGTCTTCACCTGACCAAGCTGAAAACTGAATCTACCTTCCACAGTTTGTTTATTGGTTTTCTGTCTCTTGGGAACAATTAAATTATCTAAAATTGAGAATGTAGATGGACTGTGGACTTTGGACTCTCTCATGATGCCTGATGAATGCAGGTGGCTGAAGGATGCACTGACAGAGATGTAGATTGGCTAATGATGGTGTATACTTATGAACAAAGGTTGTGCTGCTACAAAAAGGAAGAATGTCGTGAGGCATGCAACGATGTGAATGAACATGTGGGACATTTAGTGAGACAAAACACGCCAGAAACAAAAAAAAACAACAGTGGTATGGTCACCTGTAGAAAATGCTTATAAGAAAATAGGGGCCTAGATTGTAAGCTTTTAGAGTAGACACATTAAGTCCAGAGTGGTGATTATTATTTCTGGATTTTGAGAGGCTATTATATATATATATATATAACCTGATATTTAGAGATAAGAACAAAGCTGAACAGGTTGCAGTTAAAGTAATTCAGAACACCGGGATAAGAGACAGTGTCTATATTTTAGAACCACACATACTCTCTGAGACCAATGGAAGTAAGGTTTATCTGATCTGGAACTGAAATTTTCTGTAGTGCATAATCAAATTCAACTTATCTATATAGCTCATTTGAACAAGTGAAACACAGGAAGCACAGAATAAGAAAGAGGTCCTTATATCCTGTATAGATTATTATAATGCCTGGATACATCCTAAAGTATATCAAGCAGATAATCGAAAAGTATTGGCAAAATCCCCTGAGGGAGGGGAGAAAGACTATGGAATTATTAAACCTTACCATCAGGGAATCTCCTGATACTGTGTCAAACTTCAGGGATACCCAAATCAATAGGCCATGACCTCTATCAAGAGACTTACTCTTGTGAAGGTTATTTAGGTAGTGGAGAAGCTTTGACTACATATAGGCATGCTTAAGAGTTACTTCTGGAAGAAATTCTGTTGTTGCTCAGATGTGGCTTTAATCTCTTAAGCCCAAGTCTGCAAGTGACATCATTGCCCTCTCCACAGTGTAGGACATGACATCCAGGGGTGAAAGTCTCCCTGGTGACATAGAAGAGGACTCCCAGGGATGAATGCACACCTGGTATGGTGGGATCAACAATCACATCCTGACCTAAAGAGGGAAAGGAATTATATTTAATAAAGTATCAGTGGCAGAGAGAGTTCAAATAGAGTCGAGAGGCTACTCTGGAGGTTGCTCTTATGCAAGCTTCAGGTAGACCTTGCTACCTATCATAACCTGCCAATCCCCAACCAGGACCATTCCAGCCAATCTTAAGAACATCTAGGGCAATATATAAGATTCAGAAGGGTTCCAGACAAATTTTGAAATTGAAACCCATGTCAAAGTCTGAAATATGTTCTACAACTAATTGTAGTGCTGTGCATTGGAATTTATAGCTTTTTTTTTTTTTTTGGTATATATGTTATTGTTCACAAAAAAGGGAAAAAAAAGTTGATTGTGATGATAAAGTATTTAAGCCCTCTAGCCTCCTATATTCTGGAGCAGATAGGAGGAAAAATATGAGAGGATCATATGGTAGCCCATGACAAACTCTGGGATCTATCCTGTAACCACTTTTTGAAGAGTTCTTTGAAAACTATTGCTTTTAATTTCATCACTTTGTATATATGTTATAGTACACAATTAAGAAAAAAAAAAAAAAAACAGAATGGTACTGGCACAAAGACCAAAGCATTGATCAATGGTATTGAATCAAAAGTGCAGAAATAGACCACCAAATCTATAGTCAACTGATTTTTGACAAAAATCAAATTTTTGTCACAAATCCTTTCAAGGTACCAAAGATAAGAAACAAACCAAATGCCCATCAACAGATGGGTAGATCAACAAAATGTGGTATATACATACAATGGAATATTATGCAGCCGTAAGACAAAATGATGTCCAGAAGTACATGAAAAGATGGATGCGCATTGAGGAAATAATGCCGAGTGAAATAAGCCAGACACAAAAGAACAGATACTGTATGATTCCACTTTTATGACCAGCGAAAGGTGGCCAAAGGATACACTGACGGAGAAGTAGATTGGGTAACTATGGTGTATACTTATGAACAAAGGTTGTGCTGCTACAAAAAGGAACAAAGTCGTGAGGCATGCAATGATGTGAATGAACATGTGGGACATTTGGTGAGGCAAAATAAGTCAGAAACAAAAAAAAATGAAAATGGTATTGTCTCCTTTCAAAAACGTTTATAAGAAAACAGAGGCCTACATTGTAAGCCTTTATAGCAGACATATTAAGTCCAAAGTGGCGATTAATATTTCTGGATTTTGAGAGGCTGTTTTATATATATAACTTGATATTTAGAGATAGCTATGAAGCTAATCATGTTGGGGTTAAAGTAACTCAGAAAATAGGGGTAAGGAAAACAGTGTCTATATTTTAGAATCACACATAATCTGAGATCAAAGGAAGAAAGTTTTATTTGGTCTGGAACTGAAATTTTCTGTAGCACATAATATAACTCAACCTATCCATATAGCTCATTTGAACAACTGAAACAAAATAAACCCAGATTAAGACAGAGGTCCTTTAATCCTGTATAGATTATTGTAATACCTGAATATATACAGGAGTATATTAAGCAGATAATAAAGTATTGGCAAAGTCTCCTTAGGGAGGGGAGAAAGAATATGGAACAATTAAACCTCACCATCAGGAAATCCCCTGATACTGTGTCAAACTTTAGGGACACCCAAATCAATAGGCTATGGCCTCGATCCTGGGCTTACTCTTGTGAAGTTTAAGCAGGTAGCAGAGAAGCTTAGACTACCTATAGTTATATCTAAGAGTTACTTCTGGAGGAACTCTTTTGTTGCTCAGATGTGGCCTCAGTCTCTCTAAGCCCAACTCTGCAAGTGAAATCATTACCCTCCCCACTATGTGGGACTTGATATCCAGGGGTGAAATTCTCCCTGGCGACTTGGGAGATGACTCCCAGGGATGAATCTGGCCCTGGCACAGTGGGATCAACAATTTCACCCCAAACAAAAGGGTTAAAAGAAGTGTAACTAAAAACATATCAGTGGCAGAGAGAGTTCAAATAGAGTCGAGAGGCTACTCTGGAGGTTGCTCTCATGCAAGCTTCAGTTAGACCTTGCTACCTGTCATAACCTGCCAACCCCCAACTAGGACAATTCCAGCCAATCCTAAAGAATACCTAGGGCAATATATAAGATTCCACAAGGGTTCCATGCACTAGAGTAACTTTCGAGAAACCTACAACCTCCAGAAGGGTCCCTAGACCAGATAGGTCCTGAAACCTAGAGGGCCCAACCTCTCTAGAACATCGAATAGTTCCATCTCCCTACCCCGTATTAGTGACATACACTGCCAACATGAAAAAGTTAGAATGGCCATAGCCCAAACACCCCTAAAGAGAGGGATGGAAAGATCAAAGGTGATCAGAGAAAATAGGATTTAACAAATGAAAATGAATGCTAAATCATTAAATCGATACCTCTTTTAGTCTCCAATATCTTAGAGCAGCTAGAAGTAAAAACCTAAAATTGTGGATTGTAACCCACGTCAAACCCATTTTTGAAATATGTTCTATAATTAATTGTAGCTCTATGTTTGAAATTTTTTGCTTTTTTGTATATATGTTATTTTTCACAATAAAAGGAGGAAAAAGTCAACTGTGATGATAAAAAAAAAAAATTAAGCCTTCTAGCCTCCTATATTCTGGATAAATCTGAGAGGACTGTATGGTACCCCATGACAAACTCTGGGATCTGTCCTATAACTACTTGTTGAAGAGTGTTTCGAAACCATTGTTTTTATATCTCTTTGCTTTGTATATGTTATACTATACAATAAAAAAGTTTACAAAAATGTTGATTTGTTTAATAGACCAATTAAATTCATAGATATCTGCTGAGGCGGATCAAGGAAAACAAAAGAGGAGGAAAAATAACCAATATTAGGAATGAATCTGGAGACAATCAACATAGTTCCTACAGGCACTAAAAACATAGTAAATGGATAAATTTTGAAATTAAATAAAATAGAAAAAAATATTAGGAAAACATTATCAAAACTGGATATGGAAATGAACATACAATAATAAAAAAAGAGAAAACACAATTTGCCACCATCAGGGATGAAGTAAAGGATAATACAACAGATCCTGGTGCCATTGAAATAAAAACAATGTGAGCCACTTACACTCATTAGTTTGATAACCTAGAACAAGTAGAAAAATTTATCCAAAACCTCAAATTGTATCAATTAATAACAAATTCAAAATACATAAAGCAATATAAGACAGGAATAAAAGGAAAAGTAGATATCTATTAGACATCTCTGAATAAATCTTAGAGCAAGGAGATAAAATTCTTTAAAGATATTTTTTTAAATGCTTATTCTTTTAAAGATTAATTAGATTACATGACATTATATATAAAGGTCACGTGGAGGACAATAAACTCCAATATCAGAGTACCCATCCTTCTCAAGTGCACAAGAAACATTTACAACATTTCTAATAAACTGGGTGCAAACTAGTTCCTACAATTTTAATTTAATAACAGGAGGTTAAGAATTCTGCAAAGAGAAGCTTCTATAAGACAGTGACCCTAAAAGAGCTTTCATTAGAATTAAAAGGCTGTAAATGAAGAACATGGAATTTGTGGTGGCCACGTAAGTCAGGACTTGTGGGGCTACATCTTAAAAACGAGAGAGGTAAAGGAAATGAACCCACCGTTCTTAGTTTTTTCCTGAAAATATTTGCTGAATTATTAAACTGCGCAGAGCTAGAGTCTGAGACATAAATTGCAAAGCCACTGAAATGAAGAATAGAGTTTAAAACCATCTCAAGGCACTCACAAGAAAAAAATTAGAACATAGCATGTATAAAGTAAGAGGGAATCTACTTTTCAGCATTGTCTCTCCAATCAAACAGATTTTTATCCTGATTTTTTTAATTAAAATACTTTCTACTTATTCTCGTCTTGAATTTTGGGTCTACAATAAGTAAATTCATCATAGCAGGGAGCAGAAATCTCTATTATATTTTAAATTTCCATTGTTGCTGTAAATCCTAATAATGAATAAATAGGCTATGGGGAACATTAGCAATCATTATTCTGGGTAACATTCATTTATTTCCATTTACTCAATAAATATTTACTGAACTATGCTTATATTCCAAGAAATACACCTAATGTTAAGTTTCTACTGTGGGCAAGAAAAAGATGATTTCCCCTCACATTTCCAATGAAACTCTTCTCACTCCTTTAAGAGATACTTCTAAAATACTAGGGCAATAAGGTTCTGGTTAGTTTAAATAAAATCATTTATCTTTATTTCTATCAAGGAAAATGGAGCTAAGTCATTTAGAAAAAGTAAAAAGAGAGAAATTAGTAGGGAAAATGCTATAAGAAGAAACTTGAAAAGTAGGAGCATTTGCTTACACAAGTTATCTGCTGCCAATACACAAAGGAGGGACAGTTATAGGATACATGTTGTCATTACCACAGGGAGAAATGGAAAGAAACACGTGTCACTGGACCCAAACAGTTCTGAAAACCTGTAGGGCAAACTCCATTGAATTTAAGTATCTGAGAGTCATTTATCCTCAGGGCTTTAGAAAGAAATAGTTCCACACTTTCCAAGGGCCTATGCAGTGGTTTTGCTCTCTCCAAATATCGGGGTGGTTGCAATCTTGGGGGCCATTGGGGAGACCACCTTTTTCTCGGTTCCATCCTCTCCAAGCTTCAGGGCAGTACTCAGGTTCTCTGCCATCACTGCGGTACACATTCAACCCCTCCAAAACAATGGGGTGGCAGCCAGACTCCCTTTATTCATTGCTGGAGAATTTTACCAAACATACCAAGAAGAATTAATAATATCTTCTTCAAACTCTTCCAAAAAGATTGAAAAGGAGGGGACACTCCCTGACACATTCTATGTGGCCAGTATTACCCTAATACCAATGCTAGTTAATGATACCAAGAACAGAAAATGACAGACCAATATCCCTTATGGATATAGAAGCAAAAATCTTCAACAAAATACTATCAAGCTGAATCCAACAACACATTAAAAGAAGCATAATTCATGATCATGAGTGACTTATTCCAGGTATGCAAGGGAGGGTCAGTCTAAGAAAATCAATCAATGTAAAAAACTACATTAACAGAACAAATTTCAAAATCTACACGATCATCTTAGTTGATGCAGTGAAGGCACTTGAGAAAATCCAGGACCCCTCCTTGATAAAAATATTTGGAAAAGTAAGAGTAGATGGAAAATTCTTCAACATGATAAAGGGATATATGAAAAATCCACAGCTAACATCCTACACAATGGTGAAAGACTGGAAGCTTTCCCTGCAAGATCAGGAACAGCAAGGATGCTCACTATAACAACAGTTATTCAAAATTTTACTGGAAGTTCTGACAGAGCAATGACGCAAACTTTTATCTTTTAAAATAAAAGGCATCTAAATTGGAAAGGAAGAAGTAAACTTTCCCTATTTGCAGATGTCAAGATCCTGTATATAGGAAATCCTGAGATATCCACAACAAAAATTAGTAGAGATAATAAACAAATTTAGCAAACTGTTGGAGTTCCAGATTGACATGTAAAATCAGCAGTATTTCTATATGTGAGTGTGGTAGTTAGGTAGTTAAGTTCAGGGATCAACTTGGCCAGGTGATGATACCCTGTTGTTCTGTTTCTATGGACTGAAATCATCAGTATGTGAAATTCATCTGTGGCTGGTTACATTTGTGGTAGGCTAAGGGGAGTAGCTTCCACAGTGACTGAGGTTTAATTTAATTAGCTGGAGGTTTAAAGAGGGAGGTCAGAAGAGAGCTCAGCAGCTCCATATACCTCATCTCAGCACTTGCAGCTCAGCCAGGACATTTGGAGATGCAGAAAGGAATCGCCCCACGGAAGGCCGTTGGAACCTAGAAGCCAGGAGAGAAGACCAATAGACGTCGCTGTGTGCCTTCCCATGCAACAGAGAACCTTATATGAACGTTAGCTGCCTTTCCTCTGAAGAATTATAAATTTTTAACTAAAAAATTACCCTTATTAAAAGCCAATCCATCTCTGGTGTGTTGCATTCTGGCAGCTTTGGCAGACTGAAACAACTGGAAACAGACAATTTTAGGAAATCAAGAAAACAACTCCACTTACAGTTGCAACAAAAAGAGTCAAATATCTAGGAAATAATTTAAAATTAAAAGTATTTATACATGCAAAACTATAAGACATTGTTGAAAAACATCAAAGAAGACCTAAAGAAATGGGAGGACATTCTACATTCATGAATTGGAAGACTAAATATTGTTAAGATACTATTCTCCCAAAGTAATTTACAAATTCACACAATCCCAATGAAAATTCCAACAGCATTTTTGCAAAAATGAAAAAACAATCAAATACATATGAAAATGGATCTTGGCCCCTGTTCTAGTTTGCTAGCTGCTGGAATGCAACACACCAGAAACGGATTGGCTTTTAATAAAAGGGGATTTATTTCATTAGTTCTTCAGAGGAAAGGCAGCTAACTTTCATCTGAGGTTCTTTCTTACATGGGGAAGGCTCAGGGTAATCTCTGCTGGCCTTCTCTCCAGGCCTCTGGGTTCCAACAACTTTCCCTGTGGTAATTCTTTTCTGCATCTCCAAAGGCCTGGGTTGAGCTGCAAGTGCTGAGATGAGGTATGCCAAGCTGCCTGGGCTGTGCTACGTTATTCTCTCGCATTTAAGCAACAGCCAATTAAGTCAAATGTCATTCATTGCAGCAGTCATGCCTCCTAGCCCACTGCAGATGTAATTAGCAACAGATGAGGTTCATGTACCATTGGCTCATGTCTACAGCAATGGAACTAGGTGCCTTCACCTGGCCAAGTTGACAACTGAATCTAACTACCACATGTCCATCCCTTGCCAACTTGGCAACTACACGCATCACCTTAAACAAGATCAAGGTGTAAAAAATTATCTTCTGGCTGTGGACCTGTGAATCCCAAAACAAGTTGTCTGATGCCAGTATACAAAGGAGGGACAGTCACAAGATCCACAGGGAGAAACTGGAAGGAAAATCTGCAGGGTAAACACCATTGGATTTCAAAGTCTGAAAGTCATTTATCCTTCAGCTTTAGAAAGTGACAGTCCCACCCTTTCCAAGGGCCAATGCAGTGGCCTGCCTCTTTCCAAATCAACCTCAGGGAACACTGAGGAGACCACCTTTTTTCAGGTCCACTCTCTCCAGGCATCAGGGCCACTCTCGGGGCTCTCAGCTATTTCCAGGACACATGCTCAAACCCTCCATGTGGTGGCAGCCAGCCTCTCACCAACTCCCAAGGAGCTTGTTGTACCTTCTCCAAGGCCTGAGACTGCACGACTCTTTCACTGCAATAAAGTGGGAAACTCACCCTCTCCACGTGTTTGGGTGGGTCCACTCTCCTGGCCGAGGTTTCTTGGCTTCAGACCCGAGCTTCCATGCTTCTCACTCAGCAAACCCCAATCTCTCCCTTTTGTTTCCACCTTTGTCCAGATTGGCAGTGGTTCTGTTTACACCAACAGTCTCTTCAAGCCCTCCAGGACATCTCCATCACTCTCTTCACAGTTCTTCCAAAATCTTCCCCTTAGCCATCCAAAAAAATGTTCCAACATATCTGGTCTTTGCAAACTGCAGCAGCACCTCACTCTCCAGTACCAAATCTGTTCTAGTTTGCTAGCTGCCAGAATGCAACACACCAGAGACAGATTGTATTTTAATAAAAGGGGATTTATTTCATTAGTTCTTCAGAGGAAAGGCAGCTAACTTTCATCTGAGGTTCTTTCTTACGTGGGAAGGCTCAAGGTAATCTCTGCTAGCCTTCTCTCCAGGTTCTCTCTGGGTTCCAACAACTTTCCCCGGGGAAATTCCTTTTTGTTTCTCCAAAGGCCTGGGCTGAGCTGCGAGTGCTGAGATGAGACATGCTGAGCTGCTTGGGCTGTGCTACATTGAGCTCTTTCATTTAAGCACCAGCCAATTAAGTCAAACTTCATTTATTGCAGCAGTCATGCCTCCTAGCCGACTGCAGATATAATTAGCAACAGATGAGGTTCACGTACCATTGGCTCATGTCCTCAGCAACAAAACTAGGTACCTTCACCTGGCCAAGCTGACAACTGAATCTAACTACCACAGCCCCCTAATAGCCAAAACCATCTTGAAAAAAGAACAAAATTGAAAAACAGACATTTCCAGATTTTGAAATGTATGACAAAGTTACAGTATTCAAAACAAGACAGTACTAGCAAAAGACAGAAAAATGAAATCAAATTGAACATAGAAATAAAACCTCACATCTACGGCCAATTCATTTTTGACTACGGTGACAAGCCCACTCAATGGGGAATGAATAATCTTGTGATGGTCAAGTCTATGTGTCATCTTGGTGAGGGTATGGTGCCCAACTGTTTGGTCAAATAAGTACTGGCCTTAGTAGAGACCAAACACTTATCACAGACCACCAAGTTACTATGAGTTGCCTATCATGAACTGGGTGTTTTCTGACCTGAGTTGCCTATCATGAACTGGTTGTTGCCTGACCCATCAAGCCATAAAGTTGGGTGAACACAGCAAGATTTCTTCATGAAGTGGAAACGGAATATATGAGCTAGGGCTCAAGCAGGCCCTGAAGGCACAGGTAAGTTACATGATGAGATGGCCAAAATGCCCATGGTCCCCAATCCTGCCACATTACCTTCTCTTTCCAGCCCACAGATACGGCCTCTTGGGGAGTTTCTTATAATCAGTTGACTGAGGAAGAGAAAACTTGAGCCTGGTTTATGGACAGTTCTATACAATAAATAGTTACCGCCCAAATGTAGACAGCTGCAGCATTACAGCCTCTTTCTGGGACATATATAAAAAAGGACTGGTGAAAAGATGCCTTCAAAAGTGGGGAGAATTTTGAGCAGTGCACCTGGCTGTTCACTTTGCTTGGAAGGAGAAGTGGTTGGAAGCGCATTTGATTGAAGAGCTGTGGAAAGTGATTTGGCTGGATGGTCAGAGAAATGGAAGGTACATGATTGATAAATTGGTGACAAAGAGGAGGAGGAGTGTGTAGATAGTCCTTTCTGAGTGGGCAAAAACATTAAGATAGTTATATCCTATATGAATGCTCACCAGAGGGTGATTTCAACAGAGAAAAATATTAATCAAGTGGATAAGATGACCTATTCTGTGGATATAGTCAGCTTCCTTTCCACCTACTCTTATTAATGCCCAAAGAGCTCATGAACAGAGTGACCATGTGGTAGAGATGCAGGTTATGTGTGAGTTCAACAATACAGACTTCCAAATTCACAAGGCTGACCAGGCTATAGCCACTGCTGTGTTCACAATCTATCAGTAGCAGAGACTAGCACCCAGTTCCTATGTGGCACCATTCCCTGAGGTGATCATCCTTACCTAGTAGCAGTTGATTACATTGGACCACATCATCATGGAAGGGACAGTTGTTTGTTACAAATGGAATAGACATATTCTCCAGATATTGATTTGCCTTCCCTGTACCTGATGCTTCTGCCAAAACCACCATCCATAGATTTACAGAATGTTTTATCCACCATCATAGTACTCCACACAGCATTGCTTCTGATCAAGGAGCACATGTCACAGCAAATGAAGGGCAAGAATGGGCACATGCTCATGGAATTCACTGTTCTTACCATGTTCCCATCAGCCTTGAGCAGCTGGATTGAAAGAGTGGTTGCCTGGGTATTCGAAAACTCAATTACAGTGCCAACTGGATGGGAATAAATTGCAGATTGGGACAATGTTCTTCAGGAGGCCGTATATGCTCCAAATCAGCATCCATTCTATGGTGCTCTTTCTCCTATAGCCAGGATTGTGGATCCAGTAGTCAAAGAGTAGAAATGAGACTTGCATTGGTCATTCTTATCCCTGGTTATCCATTAGAAAAAAAGTTTTGCTTGCTATCCCTGCAACCTTAAGCTCTACTGTTCTACAGACCTTAGTTCCAAAAGGAGGAGTGCTTCCACCAAGAGAAGAGACCCAGTGATTCCACTGAACTGGAAGGTAAGAATGTCACCTGGCTACTTTCACATTAGAAACCTTCATTGGAGTTCCCAGGGTAGCCTGCCCTGTTGGTTCTGTTTCCCTAGAGAACCATAACTAATACAAATTTCTTCCTCAAAGGGTGCAGGGAAAAATGGATAGCCATCTGCACAAAGAATGATAGTGGACCCCTACCATACACTGTATACAAAAATTAACTCAAAATGGATCAAAGACCAAATATAAAAACAAAACTCCAAACTCCTAGAAGAAAACATAGGGAAGCATCTTCAGGTCTTTATGCTAAGCAATGGTTTCTTAGACTTTATACCAAAATGACAAGCAACAGAAGAAAAAATAGATGAATGCATCATCAAAATTAAAAACCTTTGTGAAAGAAAGGACTTTACTAAAAACATTTTGAAACGATTTGTCTGATAAGGGTTTGCTATCCAAAATACATAAAGAACTACTAAAGCTCAAAAACTAAAAAGCAAATCACCTGATTAAGAAATGTGCAAAAGACTTGAATGTTTCTTAAAGAAAACATACGAATTGCAATCCCACTTCTAGGTCCATACTCAAAAGAACTGAAAGCAGGGATTAGAACAGATATTTGCGAAGTACGTTCACAGTGGTATCATTCACAACTACAAAGAGGTAATAGCAAACCAACAGATAAATGGATAAACTAATGTGATATGTGTATACAATGAAATGTTTATTCAGCCATAAAAAAGGATGATGTTCTGATACATGCTACAAAATAGATGAGCCTTGAAGACATCATATTGTGTGAAATAAGCCAGACATAAGAGGACAGATATTGCATAATCTCACCTACTGGTATGAAATAAAAAGAAATGCAAATTCATACTACCAGAGACTAGAATGAAGGTTACCAGGGGTCAGATGGTGGTGGGAAATAAGAGCTGATACTTAATGGGTATGGATTTTCTATTTGGGGCGATGGAAAATTTGGGTAATGAACTGGGGTGCTGGTGGTATCATATTGTGAAAGTAATTAACATCACTTAATTTTATTATTGAAAGTGGATAAAATGGAAAATTTTAGTTGTATGCATGTTACCAGAATAAAAATTTAAAAACAAAACCCATAGAAATGTACAATAAAAAGAGTGAACCCTAATGTAAACTATGGACTATAATTAACAGTATAATTATAATAATATTATTTCATCAATTGTAATGTAGATACAACTTTAATGCAAAATTTTAATAATAGGTAAAACTGCAGGTGAAATGGGGTGTTTATATAAATCCTCTACTATCACCATGATTATTCTGTAAAGCTACAACTTCTCTAATAGGAAAATGCTAAAATAACAACCACAAAAACAATTGGCAGTGGGTGCAAGGTTAGTTCAATGGTGGAATTCTCTCCTGCCATATGGGAGAACTGGGTTCAATTCCCAGTCCATGCACTACCACCTCCTCCCCCCCCAAAAAAAAAAACTAACAAGCAAAACAAACAAACAAAAATCCAACAAAATGGTGCTGCAATAACAGGATACTCACATGGAAAAATAATGAATAGTGATCCCTTCAAAAAAACAACACACGCACACACAATACAATTGGTAAACAGAAAATCCCAAATTTAAAACAAAATACTAAGTGTCTTTTGAATTAGAAAGAGTTGCAAAAATACAGTGATTGGATGCTGTTCATGATCCCATAAACTGGATCTTCTCATACTGTCAAATTTTAGAGACCTACTTATAAATTGATGCATATTCTTTGTAAAGCAATTCAATAACATGTATCAATATCCTCAACAATGTATATTTTGATGAGGAGTTTCATTTTTAGTATCTATTCAAAGAAAATAATTGGAGATGGACAATTTATGGACATTCAGCAGTATAAAAGTAATAATAGCAATACCACTTTAAAAAAAACAAAAAAATAAAAACCAGCATAATATTCATGTGGAAAAACATTTTCTATACATTATCAATCTTTTTTACTAATAATTGTATGAAATCAAAATATTTTCATTCTACTAATATGATTCCTCATTTCTATTTAAAATAGATAAATATTCAAGGTAAATGCATCTAAATTACCAATAAGTTTAAAGTCTGGGCTATGGGAAAACAGGTGATTGCATATTCTTTTTTGTAATTTGCAGTTATTTTCAAATTTCTGATAGTGATTTTTCTTGTTTTTAAACAGAAAAATAAAACATTAAAATAGAGTCATTAGATAAAAAGCAAATGATCAGATGTGTGGAATAGTGGCATTAGTCTTAAAACAGTGTTTCTTCTGGGAATCATATTTTTAAAATTTTATCAGATTAATTTAATTTAATTGGCTGACTCCTCACACCCCCAGCACCAGTTAAGCCACCTCTGCAGATAACATTATGAGTGACTAGGTGATTTTTCTAAAATATAAAACAGAGGATACTAACTTCATGGATTTCATGCCCCACCCCCCTCGCCCAGACAATTAATGTATTTACAGACAGACAAGATCTTTTAATTTTTAATCTATGTGATGAATCAGAGTGGCAAATTAAGCACTGTCAAAACTGTAGGACCCCTGGTTTGAGGTAAGGATAATTTCTGTGCTCTCCAAATCACATCGCACACGAAGTGTTCAGATAGAACTCTTCTGATAGGGGAAAAGCTGTGACTTTAGGAGAAAGCCGAGAGTGGAACAAATGTGAACTCCAACTTTTAAATTGCTCACAGTACGTAGTTGTACTTTTAAAGCTAGTTTTAACAGTATATAGAAAATGCGTTCACTTCTAAGTTTTAAAAAGGTAAATTTATGGGACCACAAACAATTGATTCATAACATAACTTATAAAACATGAGCCAGTGTCAAGGCATTTCATATTCAATTAGGTTTCCAACATCCACCAGTTGAAAATCAATACATTTTTCACTATTATTTCCACCCAACGATGAAAATGACAATTTGAGGCACACAGCCTACAAATTTACATGCTAAATTTGCTCTTCTGTGAAAAGATTCTTTGTTGTAAACGTATTGCATGAAGTAGAGAAAATTCCATCATAGAATTCTGTTGCTAGGGAATGTGAGAGCAAGCCTGACTGCAAAATTAAAGTTCCTGTTTCTTTCCAGGCAGACAAGTCCTTTTTGCCAAGATTGGGGTCACAGATCAGGGGCCTCTGAGAAGGTTGCACGTGGAATTGCTGGAACTGCATTTAAAGGAAATCGGCTGTCAACAACTATCAGTTCATATGAAAAGAATGATCTGGAAGTGAGAAACTGACATTTGATTATGAGATTATGCAAATAGAGATTAAAAATGAGGGAAAATATCTGACAGTCACAAGAGTTACTTATTTTCAGATTTGGTTCTAAGTACTACTCATTTCTAGGTATTTAGAAGTATATGAATACCAAAAATGATCAAATCTTTTGGAGAGTACTAACGCAGCAAGCCACAGATCTTGGAGTCAAAATCACTCCTAGATTTATAATGGACTTGGCTGACCTTGTCATGTAACCTTTTATAACTCCCCACCAAGATATGCTATTATATGAAATGGCCCTCCATTATGACTCTAGTCTCCAAAATGTTTCTTCCAGTTTTTTTTAAAGCCCAAGAAAATAATAATATATTTTATAGTTAAAGTTAGACAAAATGCCAAAGATATATTGAGAAGCCTTTTTTTTTCTTTAATGGAAAATTTAAAGCATTCAAACTAAGGCTGGTACCTAGAGTGCAGTTAACTGGTACACATCATGTAAAACTACATTTCAGGTCACAACTCCAATTTCCCAGAATAGTTTACTATCAGTGAAAAAATCTGTAAACTGAAAAGAGAAAAATTTGCCTTTGTCTAAGAGGAATGCTTACTTTTGACTTCCTTTCCAAATATCAAGATGTTTTTTTTTATCACATAAACAACTGGAAAAGCCTAAGTAAGCAAAATAGTAATTCATTTAACAAATCCTTATATAGGATTCATTATATTCTAGGCACAGTTCTACATGTTAACTACACATTAACAGTTACTGTATGGTCCTTATCACTCAGAGAAATTCTATGGTGTAACTATTTCATAACCCCCATTTTACATATGAGTAAATTTAGACACATCAAAGCCGAGTAACTCAGGAACATGAAGTGAATATAAATGGCTAAATGCCATGCCTTTGTGAACTATATATCCTCTAAGAGAGCAGACATTTAAATCCAATTTATTGCTCTTTGCATTTGCTTTTCCAATATGAATAAGAACCATTCCTTTTCTTTTAGTGGTTGTGAAGATTAAATGGGTTAACACCTGAAAAGTGCTGAGGATAATTTAGGGGAACTTTTCATATATCAACTTGGCTAGGGTACAGTTCCCAGTTATTTAATCAAGCACTAATCTGGAAGTTGTATAGATGTTAATAAAGTCCATAATCAGTTGACTTAAGTAACAGAGATTAAGCTAGATAATCTGGGTGGTCCTGCTTTAGTCAGTTGAAAGGCTTTAAGAGCTGAACTGAGCGTTTCCTGATGAAGATAAAAATTCTGCCTGTTAAAAGCAGATTCAGCCCATGCCAGAAAGTTCTAGCCTGCCCTTCCTGACAGCCTGTGCTATGAAGTTCCTACTTGCGTTGCCAACCACCACAATTAAGCCAATTCTTTATAATAAACTTCTTAATACATAATCTCCTATTGGCTCTGTTTTTCCGGTTGACAGATTCACTGGTCAACAATGAAAGTTTGTTATTAAATACTAGCTTTGATGAACCTCTAAATATTTTCTTTGAATTAGCATCCTTAATTCAGTATTTATACAAAGGTTCTTCTGCTGAATTAGTATCATTCCAGAACTGAAAGTGAAATGTGAAAAATCATTACATATTTTGAGAAATGCAAATAATTACTGTGGCTGGGGCCTGACTAAGAAGCAAGAAGTTGAGGACTAACCTGAAAATATAGATTATTGCCAACACTTTATGGGCTTTCTAAGCAATTCTAAAATATTAGTGTTTGAACCTGTCGTTAGGAGGGATCCAATGTCAATCATTAAACAAAGAAATGTGATGAGCTTTATAATTTTCTACAAATAACTTTGGCAGAATGTAAGTAGGGAAACACGATGGGAAAAGACTGCTGACAACACTGAGATAAATGAAGTGAGAAATGGTAAGCGTAATACATACAAAAATCATATTTGATGCCTCATCATCCTGTCTTGCTCAGTCGTAGGTTTCCCTTTTGAGTGACCACACCAGACAGCCCTGCCCTGGGCATAACTCCGATTAGCAGGGCCTGTACCTGTCTATGGCTCGGGATGTAAGAACCTCCCCTAGCTTCTCCAAAAGGCCATTTTTCTGTCCTTTCACATCACATAATTTTATAGCCAGGCATGTACTTCCATATGGCTTGGATGATAAGAAGCCGCCCTTAGTTTATCCAAAACAGCCCTATTTTAGTTTCCTTGGTGGCTCAAGCAAATACCATGCAAATGGATGGCTTAAACAAGGGGAATTTAATGGCTCACAATTTTGAGGCCAGAAAAATGTCCTAATCAAGATATCATCCAGGCAGCATCAAAGCAGCACTCTGTCCACAAAGATTGTGCATTCTAGGTCTGGCTGCTGGCAATCCTTGGTTCTTGGCTCCTTTGTCACATGGCAATACATATAGCAGCTTTGTGGCCTCTTAGTTCCTCTCCAGCCACTGAATTTCAGCTCATTGCTTCCTGTAGCTTTCTCTCTCTATCTCTATGAATTTCATTCTGCTCATAAACGAGTCTAGTACTAAGATTGAAACTCATCCTGATTGAGGTGGGCCACACCTTCACTGAAGTAACCTCATCAAAAGGTCCTACTTATAACGGGTTCACACCTACAAGAATGAATATGGTTTAAGGACATGTTTTCCTGGATAAAGACAGCTCTGAACCACCACAGGCCCTTTATGCTTCTGCTTTTTGCACAATGGTTTGTGAAACTGCCAATTCCAAGATCGAAGGGCAGGCAAGCTCTGAGTCACAATAAAGGCAAGAGTCTGGGAGCCACATGCACCTCCTCCCCTCCTCCACGGACCCTCACAGGGGCCTAGGTTAGAAAAGTATGGGCTCCTCTGCCCCCTGATACCCCCACCTCTCCCCATCCAGGCACTTGGATCTAATAAAACTGCCCTTTCCTACAATCTCTGCTGGCTGGCTATTTATGTTTGTGCCTCGACACCCAAAGAACTTTCACATAACATCCAAAACAGTGGGGGTTTCCTAACATGGAAAGTGATAGTAGAGTGGAAAAGAAGGAAAGATCCCAATGCAGAGGATTCATAAATGTTAACACTGCTATTTCAAGACATAGTGACACTTTTGTCTATATTTACTTTTCTTCCTTTAATTGAAAAAACTCAATATATTATAAAAAGAAAAATTAAGGGTGAAGGTAAGGATGGATAAGAAAGAATTGTCAAAAGAAGACAGCAAAGTGCTTCAAATTAATCCTGAGATAACAGATGCAGTAATTTAAATTTAAAAATATGCTGCACAGTATATTGTATACAATTATATTGTTTGAGGGCAATAGTATCTGAAAATCCTTTTTTAAAAAGATGTGAAGAAATTCCATAGAAATTCTTAATATCCTGAAGTAAAAGCTAACTAGAGAAAGAAACCACTTAGAAATAAATACAAAAACAACTACATCCTTGAAACTCAGAAAAATGTTTAAATTGCAAAAGGCCAATTTAGAGTCAGTGCATCTCAAATGACCCAAATTTTGGTAATTTTCTTGTTGCACTCAATAGTAACCTTTCGTCGTATGTTTGGTTAGTTATCGGGTTTATTATAATTTTTTCCTTGAAATTGCAAAACTTTGCTCAATTATTCTCAATGTATTTCTTGCCCTGGCTTTTGAATAGCTTTTGAAAATTTTTATATTGTGCTAATATTTGCTGGAATAACACTGAAACCTCACCAGTGACAGAAAAAAATAGAATAGAGTAAAAATATGCACCAGTTTGTATGGTTACCAATGTCATTACAATAAATCAAGCACTTTGGTATGTTTGGGGAAGTCAAAAATGTATCTTCAGCACTTGAAATGGCAAGTTGCAATAACCAGTGTTGCTTTTGAATATTCAACATGAAACAAGTATCATAAAGTCCCTCCAACTGCATGGAAATGCATGCATGGGGTGTGATTTTATATTAATAAATAGAAAAATATTACTCAATGGCCATTTTAGGAAGAGGCTAAAGAGTTCATTTTATTATTAACATTAATAATTCTATAAAATCATTGTCAGAAATGATCTTAGAGTTTGAGTGAAAGCTTTCACTTAATGACTTAAACTATATCATCCCCACTACCATCCTCTTTCACCCCAAATCTCTCACAGATGTCCAGTAGGGCCAGTCAGTTCATTCTTCAGTAAGTCTAATGTTGGGGGGTTTATGACCGCGTTACTCTACTTGCCTTCCTCCAAATGTGATCTAAGTTATTACTTTATCTTTTTAAAAATAAACTGCATTGAATCTGTAGATCAGTTTAGGTAGGATTGACATCTTAATTATATTTAGTCTTCCAATCCATGAACACGGTATGCCCTTCCATCTATTTAGGTCTTCTGTGATTTCTTTTAGCAGTTTTTTGTAGTTTTCTTTATATAGTTTTTTTGTCTCTTTGGTTAAATTTATTCCTAGGTATTTTATTCTTTTAGTTGCGATTGTAAATGGGATTTGTTTCTTGATTTCCCCCTCAGCTTGTTCATTACTAGTGTATAGAAAAGCCACAGATTTTTGAATGTTGATCTTGTAGCCTGCTACTTTGCTGTACTCATTTATTAGCTCTAGTAGTTTTTTTGTGGATTTTCCGGGTTTTCGACGTATAGTATCATATCGTCTGCAAACAGTGATAGTTTTACTTCTTCCTTTCCAATTTTGATGCCTTGTATTTCTTTTTCTTGTCTAATTGCTTTGGCTAGAACTTCCAACACAATGTTGAATAATAGTGGTGATAGTGGACATCCTTGTCTTGTTCCTGATCTTAGGGGGAAAGTTTTCAATGCAATACCAATCAAAATCCCAACAACTTATTTTTCAGAATTAGAAAAACCAATAAGCAAATTTATCTGGAAGGGCAGGGTGCCCCGAATTGCTAAAAACATCTTGAGGAAAAAAAAACGAAGCTGGAGGTCTCACGATGCCGGACTTTAAGGCATATTATGAAGCCACAGTGGTCAAAACAGCATGGTATTGGCATAAAGATAGATATATCGACCAATGGAATCAAATAGAGTGCTCAGATATAGACCCTCTCATCTATGGACATTTGATCTTTGATAAGGCAGTCAAGCCAACTCACCTGGGACAGAACAGTCTCTTCAATAAATGTTGCCTAGAGAACTGGATATCCATATGTAAAAGAATGAAAGAAGACGCGCATCTCACACCTTATACAAAAGTTAACTCAAAATGGATCAAAGATCTAAACATTAGGTCTAAGACCATAAAACAGTTAGAGGAAAATGTAGGGAGATATCTTATGAATCTTACAATTGGAGGCAGTTTTATGGACCTTAAACCTAAAGCAAGAGCACTTAAGGAAATAAATAAATGGGAACTCCTCAAAATTAAACACTTTTGTGCATCAAAGAACTTCATCAAGAAAGTAGAAAGACAGCCTACACAATGGGAGATAATATTTGGAAATGACATATCAGATAAAGGTCTAGTATCCAGAATATATAAAGAGATTGTTCAACTCAACAACAAAAAGACAGTCAACCCAATTACAAAATGGGAAAAAGACTTGAACAGACACCTACCAGAAGAGGAAATACGGACGGCCAAGAGGCACATGAAGAGATGCTCAATGTCCCTGGCCATTAGAGAAATGCAAATCAAAACCACAATGAGATATCATCTCACACCCACCAGAATGGCCATTATCAACAAAACAGAAAATGACAAGTGCTGGAGAGGATGCGGAGAAAGAGGCACACTTATCCACTGTTGGTGGGAATGTCAAGTGGTGCAACCACTGTGGAAGGCAGTTTGGCGGTTCCTCAAAAAGCTGAATATAGAATTGCCATACGACCCAGCAATACCATTGCTAGGTATCTACTCAAAGGACTTAAGGGTAAAGACACAAACGGACATTTGCACACCAATGTTTATAGCAGCGTTATCTACAATTGCAAAGAGATGGAAACAGCCAAAATGTCCATCAACAGAAGAATGGCTAAATAAACTGTGGTATATACATATGATGGAATATTATGCAGCTTTAAGACAAGATAAACTTATGAAGCATGTAATAACATGGATGGACCTAGAGAATATTATGCTGAGTGAGTCCAGCCAAAAACTAAAGGACAAATGCTGTATGGTCCCACTGATGTGAACCGACATTCGAGAATAAACTTGAAATATGTCATTGGTAACAGAGTCCAGCAGGAGTTAGAAACAGGGTAAGATAATGGGTAATTGGAGCGGAAGGGATACAGACTGTGCAACAGGACTAGATACAAAAACTCAAAAATGGACAGCACAATAATACCTAATTGTAAAGTAATCATGTTAAAACACTGAATGAAGCTGCATCTGAGCTATAGGGTTTTTTTTGTTTGTTTGTTTTTTACTATTATTACTACTTTTATTTCTTTTCTCTATATTAACATTTTATATCTTTTTCTGTTGTGTTGCTAGTTCCTCTAAACCGATGCAAATGTACTAAGAAACGATGATCATGCATCTATGTGATGATGTTAAGAATTACTGAGTGCATATGTAGAACGGTATGATTTCTAAATGTTGTGTTAATTTCTTTTTTTTTTCTTTCTTTCTGTTAATAAAAAAAAAATAATAATAATAATAAAAAATAAACTGCACAGTATACTGTGGTAGGATGGATTATGTACCCCTGGAGGGTGTGTGTGTGTGAGAGGGGAGTATGTTCTTCATCTTAATCCATTCCCGTGGGTGGGAACCCTTCATAACTAGATATTATACCTTCACTTTTTGAAAATGTCATTTTTAGGTAAGATGTGCCCCAACTGCATGAGGTTGTGCCTTAATCCTATTCATGGAGGTTTTATGAAGAGAAAGCCACATGAAGAAGCAAGAAACCAGAAGGTGACAGAAGCAAAAGAGAAGGGAGAGGATGTTGCCACGTGCATTGCCATTTGACAGGAAAGCCAAAGGCCCAAGGATCAGCAGCAGCCAGCCCGGGAATCCCACATTCTTTAGGGAGAAAGCTGATGCCAGTTTTAGATGTTCCCGAGCCTTAAAATTGCGAGCCAATACATTCTGGCTGTTAAACCAACCCACTGTGTGGTATGTTTCACAGCAACCAGGAAGCTAAGACATATACATATCTAAACACAAATATGTATTACATGCACACATAATGTAGAATGTCAAAAGAATAGTTATAAACAATTATTAAATTATTTCTGATTAATTAACAGTTATAAGAATTTCTTCATTGAATAGCCACCATTTAGACTGTAAGACCCTAGATGAAGTGTGTCCAAGCTGCCACAGAAGCGTGTGTATCAGATCATTAGTAGCTAGGGAGTCTGTAAAGGTGATCGTCACTGGCGCCAATTACACAGTTGATGATGGTACGATGACATCATCATCTGCAGGTTATTGCTTCTGACTGGTTCCAGCGGAAGTGTATATACCTTATTCATTACACTTTCCATTTTAATCTTTACAGGCCAGTTAATATTCATGGTGGCACCAATATATATCCCATCCTGCTTGCTTTTGACATTCTTCCAAGAGTGATGCCGTCCATATTACCTCCTTTTGAACCTGTGTGAACTTTTGTGTCTGCCTCAACTAAAAGAATGGTAGAATTTGTGCTGTGTGACTTCTGAGGCTAGGTAATAAAAAGGAATATGGCTTCTTGCTGAACCCATTCTGGAACCCAGATTATTATGGCCAACAAGGCCAAGGCTGAAGAACTTCCCCCATCAAGTGGTATGTCAGTAAAAGGGCTTTGTCCTCCAGCTAAGGTCATAAATATCATGGAGCTGAGGAAGACTTACGCCCCTGCACTTTGTCTGAATTCCTGACCCCAAAAAAACGTGAGAGATAATAAATGATTTGTATTGTTCTAAGCTAAGTTTTGAGAAAATTTGTTGTACAACAACAGATAATGCAGTCTAAAAGAACACCATGAAAGATATGTTTTAATCCTCCTCAGCAGAATTTCATTAAATTTGATATATAAACTATAAAAGATTTTTTAAAGATTAGAATGGCAAAAGTGAATTCATATGTTATAAATGTGTAGAATTTATGAATGGAAATTACAAGGGAAATTAAGAGTTAAAATTCTCATTCAGCAGTTGTCTAAAGCTCAATACCATGGAAATAGGAAAGAATATTAGGCAACAAAATTATATATATTCAATTCACCTAGAGAGAAAAAATTCAGTCTGATAAATGTGCTGACTTTCCCATTTATATCTCTCATTTCTAACGTAGAAATAGTCCTGGAATTATGCTTGGAGGAATACGGCTATAGCATGTTTAAACTAATAAGGATCTAATCTACCACTGAACCAAATACTTTATGAATTTTCCAAGCATTAGATGAAATCATGATTGTTATCCATTCTGGGAAAACATGGGTGACAGGCATATATTACTGAAATAATGCTTAGACCAAAATTTCTATAATCTGATATTTTAGACCCTAGAAAAGGGTAAAAAAAAAAAGGTGCTTGATATAGACAGTGCCTTCGGGGGGAGGTCAGTTTAGTCAAAATGCATTTCACTGTCCTCCTTTCTAGACAAGTGCATAGAATTTTTACATTTTTAGGAAACATATTCTACCTAGATAAGTCAAGGAAGCAAAGAAATAGTAAACCTTAACATTGCAATTTTTTAAAAGAAATATTTAAACTTATAGGAAAGGGTAAGTTCCATACAATTATATTTAAATAAAACTATGTATAGCGCAGGCCAGGGTAGCTCAGCAGGCAGAGTTCTTGCCTGCCATGCTTGGAGACCCAGGTTAGATTC
Source organism: Tamandua tetradactyla (assembly GCF_023851605.1). Taxonomy (NCBI): domain Eukaryota; kingdom Metazoa; phylum Chordata; class Mammalia; order Pilosa; family Myrmecophagidae; genus Tamandua; species Tamandua tetradactyla. The sequence goes on from NC_135350.1 coordinate 35,962,672, forward strand.
CCAGTGTCTGGCCATGCAAAAAAAGAAAAACTATATACAATATAATTTCCCTTAAGATGTTGCCATTTTTTAGACAAAAAAAAAAAATCATGTCATCTCTCTATTTTATGACCACCTCATATTTCTCCTCCTTTCTGACCGAACGATCATTTAATCTTGGGTATTTTGTTAGTTAGATGGGTTATTTTGTTTGCTTTTATTTTAATGGATATATTTAATTTATCTGTACTTATATTTGAAAATCAAAAGCCAAACTACCATAATGTTATCATGATGCAACAAAAAGAAAACATCTATCTGCAACTATTAAAGTAATGAACAAATCTGAAGCAGTAAAGAAGATCAAAAAGCATGAGAGAAATCAGTGAAGCAGGTTATGATAGCTTACCCCTTCCTCTTAGCAATTCAGTTTTACAGAAAGTGAAGACTCCCAATCCTATAACATGTGTACTCTCTCATGCATGTTTATACTTTTACTTCCTATTCTTGAGGGTAGATCCTAAAAATATCCAAACTAATATTATATCTGGTTCTGTATAGTCACAGATACCTATCTTTTATGTTGTACAGACCAGCCAAGGTAATCTGGCCTCTTATTGAGTTTTTGAAAACTCTGATTAGACTCAATGCATACCCATGCCCACCCCTAAATACACAATGAAAACCAGGATAAAGTCAGATACATAGCAATCAAGAAAATTCTGCAAGGATGTAATACGGCCTCTGTCCAAACTGAGATTGGATTATATTCCCATCTTCTCCCATATCTTCACACATCCTCAGGCTAACGATTCATGGAATAATTTGGGAATAAATCCCTAGTTTGTGTGGTACTAAAATACTTTACAGTTTGCTGTATTACATTATGGCTCTCTCCAGCACTTCTCAACGTGGTTTCCAAATTGTTGGCAGAGAATTTTGCTAGAATTGGATCTGGGGCTGCAGGGATTCCTCTCCACTGTTCTGGAAAAGATTGCTTCAGGCCTGGTCATTTCAGGCTTGGTTATTCTAGGCTTGGGTGCACCAAGTCCGGTGTTCTGGGAACGGCTGCTCCAAGTTGGGTTGTTCCAGGTCTGGCTACTCCCTATTGGAATGTTACCATAAATGTTCACCAAGCACCACTGGGGATAGGAAGAGTAGAACCCTGGGTATTCGACAGGTGCTGAGCCCTTCGAGGTCATAATGTTGCCAATCTTTGACCAGTCGGCATTTTTTCTGCCACCTCTTATGTTTCCATTTCTGATTCTGGAACCAGGTCTTAAGCTGTTTGTAGCCAAGGCTCAGAATGTTGGAAAGTTCTTGCATCTCCTGAAAGCTGTGGTATTTCTGTCTGAAATCTAACACTGAGTATACACAGCTGGGTCTGAAAGAACATGGTTCTGATCTTCCGTTTCTTAACCTGGCCCTCGTTTTCCTTCTTGGCTGTACTCTTCTATATGGAAGCAGGTCGTTTTACATTGGGACTAGTGGAAGAATCAGGGCTATCCCTGATTCTTGGAGCAAGGAAGAGGGGAGACTGTCTCTGACTGGTGCACCTCAGCAGATGACATTTGCAAGGATGCATAATTTTCTTCAGCCTTGTAAATCTCAGGCATTGGTGAAGACTCCCTAAAATCAGACACTTTGGGGGAAGGCAAGTTATGGGGAGAAGCTAGATCCACACTGATGTTGTTGAGTAGAAGGCAGGGAAGAAAAAAATCAAAGGCCTAGACTGTGAGAAGGTTCAAGACAGGCTTAAAGACTACTTGAGTGGAAGATCTTAGAGAAATATGCAGATCCATAGATAAGAAAGTAATAAAAGGCCAGGACAATGGGGTCCCTTCTACAGTAATAATAACCAACCAGCCCAGCCCAGCAAGACTGCTTGCTTTTTTTGTTTGCTTTGTTTTGATTTTTTTTGTATGCTGTGTGGCAGGGTCACATTTCATTCTTTCTCCATGTGAGTATCCCATTATTGCAGCACCATTTGTTGAATTTTTGTTTGTTTGTTTTTGTTGGTTTCTTCGTTTGTTTGTTTAGAAAGTGCATGGGCCAAAAATCGAACCCAGTCTCCTGCATGGCAGGTGAGAATTCTACCACTGAACTACCCTCACACTCCCAACATGCTTGCTTTTTGTTTGTTTTTCCAACATGTTTTTAATACTGATGATTATGACATACAACACAATATGCACTAAGGCATTAATGCAAGTTTTAGTTTTTGATCAGCATGGAATTTATATTCGAATATAAATTTAAAGTTATTGAATAACTAGAAACTCTACATATTTATTCCATGTAATTTAATTGAATGAACAACACAATTTATTAAACATACACAGCAAGTGCCTGCTTGGACAGTCTTATTCTAGGATCTGAAGATATTAGACCCTGCCCCTGTAAAGCTTGTATTCTTCATGGAATTATTGAGATTTGATTTCAGCACTATCTGAAAGAGTGTAGTTGAGCTATTCAGGTGTTAACAAGAAGAGGCATTCAAGGCAATATCTTTTTTTTTTTTTTTTCCAGACAGCTCAGTAAATTTTCTCTGGAATCTTCTGATCTCTAATTTTTTGTTCTACATTTAATATAATCAACTAATGAGTAGTTATAAATAAATGCAAAGACTATCTTTCTAAGTAAATCTTTATGCTAAAAATCATATTATACATATCTTTATATTTTTTCCTAAGACACCTCCTTTTACTTCAAATTTAGTATAGCCAACATTAAAACAGATGACAACTCAATTTCCCTCCCATCTCTCTCTTTCTCTCTCCCTCATCTTTTTGAACAACTATCAAATGAATAATTAATCTTTGCTTAAAGTTACATTATATACATCAAGAACATTTCCGGGTAATGAGACACAATTTATTAATCTTTGATTCTATAGTAAAGTCAGTTAATATAATGGGTTTCACTTTGCAAAAGCATTAGGAGTAAGATTATAATCTACATAACATTCATTCTCACTTTTAAAAATTTATTCATTATATCCTTTAATAGCACCCATTTTTCCAGATTTTAAATATGAATTGCAAATCACAAGAAATGAATAAGGTGTATAGTTTCAACAGGTGATTTAAATACCCCAAAGGGCTCAGATATATTGTAGCTAATGACTTTTGGCTGTTCACTCCTTCCTGTTATAAAAGAGATTCTGAATGGCAAAAAAACGCAAATCTCCTTTGCTCTGTCTCTGTTTCTTCAATTCAGAGCAAGTAATTGCTTAATATTTAGGAATCTGCTCATTTTACAGTTAAATCTTCTTCTAGAAAAGAAAGTTGCATTATCAGTACATGTGAATAAGATTTGATTAAATGAGAAGAGATAGATAGGCCAATGTAAGCAGAATTATAGAGGCCACACTGAGGATAGTCTTTGGGAAACTGTACAGCCACAGCCTGTAGCTGAACTGGTAAGAAGCAGGAAGCACAATGGCATAGGTTAAATGAGGCCAACTTATGCAAAGCCAGGTACATCAAGACACATTGGTATTTCATCTTCTAGGCTCAGAGTTCTCAATTTATAAACAAATGCTTAGTTTCTACATGAGCTAGCCTATGTAGAAATTTACTCCTAGTTCAATGAGTAAAATGGAAGGTTATAGAAATACACAGTCAAATCAAATAGGATCTACAGGAATATTCTCTGCAAGAGTTTCTACCAGATATCACAAGTGACTGTAACAGGACGATATTCAATTTCCATAAGTGTGCCAAGCGGTTTAAAAGAGAGAAGGAAGGGAACAAAATAACCACACAACATTAAACCTCCTTTAACTTCTTTCAGATATTTTCATCCAAAGAGTTAGTTACCCAAAGGGACTCTGGCCTCGCATAATTCAAATAACAAATTTCTAAATTCTGAAGGGTCATTTCTTGCTTACAACATTTCCATTTCTCAAGTCTAATTAGCAGTCCTTGATACTACAGAAGTCATGACAACATTTTATAGGGGTCATTGCAGTGTCCAGAAATTATGTGTATCCAAATAAGACACAATTACAGGCCCAGGTGGATGTGATGCTGCCCACTCCACAAAGATGTTGAGATAGGGATTGTAACCACAAACTTTCCCTTAGGATATAGGAACCTATTTCTGAAACAAAATGGATCTCTGACTGGAAAATGTATCACCTGATTGAAAAGCCCTTTAATTGAATTGGTTAATATTCAAATCTTTGACATGATAGATAATTTGCATAGATACACAAACTTTCAGATTTTTGTATGAAAACAATGCTATGGACTATGCAGAGCCCAAGTCTATCCCAGCACTTCTGTATGTAGTTTCACATACAGCTATTCTGCAATTGATATTTTTCCTTAAAAGATTATTTTAATCTGACCATTAAAAAGATTATTTAAATCACTGACATTTATTCTGTGCTCAATTTCACAATTAATAACAAATATCTGTATCTATCATTTTAAAACTGCATTATTAGATTCCAATATTTTAAATATAATGCATTCATTATAATTGTTTTTAACCTGAGAAATTAGACTTAAAGGAACATGTGTTTCTTCTTTCAGGTAACTGTGGATTGAACAACTATTTGCCCATCATTTTTCATCTTTTTGGTAAGAGTACTTATGTATATACTACATGTACATGAGAATTTTTAATATTCATATTCAAATTCTGATATATAAACTATTTCTGTACTGTGTTACCACTGTTTTATTTATGGCTACAAAAAAATAAAACATGAGATACATAGATATTAGAAAATGTCATTAATGTTTACTGGTTCAATGTGCCATCATAGAATAAGGCATCTCAGTTATGGCAGCTTTCCTGTTTACTAGAGGAATTATGACTATTATTAAATAGAAGACAAGATCAGCACCCTTATTAAATAATGAATAAGAAAGGAATTAAAGTAGCTCAAAATTGTAACATTTTTAATAGCCTGGCAAAAACTAAAATATCTATTAGAAAAATACCTTGAGTGAAACACTTATAGAGGTAGCTTTGGATCAATGTTTCAATGGCTACACCTTTAGCTTCACCTTCATTTATCTTCTCCTTTCTTTGTCATATTGAAACAGAATAAGAAATGACGGCCAAACATTATTGAAGCATGAGGAATTCTCCACCTGGTTAGAGTACTAAGTTGTGTCATAGATTGATCCTGGCTTTAAAATGACTGTTCATTTTGTCTCAGTAAGCCAATATAAGTCATCCCACTTTACCAGCAGGAAACACAAAGCAGAGAATTCTGCAAATAGAAGCAAAGTGATCATTTTATATGTTGTAATAACTTTATGAAAATCTCCATCCCATTCCCTGAGGCCTAGCCAACTGACAGTTGCATTATAGCACAGATTCTAAAATTTTATATTCTGTACACTGTTTAATCATATTACCAGAGCAGATAACCTAAAAGGCCATTATACTAAAGGTACAATCTTCCCAGAGGTTATACATATGTGTGTCTATATTGTAAGTATGTTTAGATCATGTGTATGTGTACATATATTATAAAGCTCCAATAATCTCCTTTTTCCTCTAGAATTTGAGGAATGAGATAAAGTGGCACCCAGTACATATAGAATATTAAATATGCATTTGTTGGATAAGTTATTCTGTTATCATGACTTTTGTTAATAGTTTATTGAAGGAATAAAAGAATTAAAATCATTTTATATTATCAAAATAGAAATGAGGCCATGAAATTTATAAGATGCATCTCATCCTTTAGTAAACCAAAATAATGCCACATGTTTTACTTTTATATTTGTGTGTGAACTGGGAGCACACGCATCAATGTTTACTTAACTGCTTGACCAAGGACTGACAACCTCTCTCTGAATAAAAGTATTTGTTACAAGTAATTGTTTCCGAGGAACATAAGATTAAAATTTATAAACAATATACCATCAGCTATAGGAAATATATTCTAAATCTATCTTGAAGATGTTGTTTATCTGGACAAACAGTTCACTTATCAGCGTAAGACTCACTTCAGGATTCTTGCCTTCTTCTGTCTACCAATTCCAAATTGCTTTGTGAGCTTCCAGGTAGGAGGACTGTGGCAGATGGTGGAGTAGGAAGCTCTACAATCCAGTCACTCCCCCAAAACCGCATTGAAACAGATAGGAAATGTCTGAAGCAGCTATTCTGAAACTCCGGAGGTGAGAAGAACGCTGTACAGCATCCAGAGAAGAGAAGGACTGGTAAATTATGGTAAAGATTAGTCAATCGCTCTTTCCATGTGACTGGCATCCCTCTCCCACTCTCACAGAAGGTTGTCATGAGGTCCAACTTGTGGCTAGCTGGCGGATGACAGAAAGGGACGTAATAATTCTCTTCCCCAAGTCCAGGGGTGGGCACAGCTGATCACAGAGAATCTGATTATCGACTTTGGATCAGTGGGGAACTGGCTTTGAGGGTGGGCATTGTTCTAAACAATCTCAGACAAAGGTAGTGGATGAAGGAGAGTTTAAAATTCTATTCTTCCTCAGAGCTGCAGGGACAGTTAGTTGAAGTGCTGCTTTTACTGGGCAGTTCCAGAAAGCTCAGCTTTGGGGATCCATGGGAGAAGTTCTTGATGTCCTTCCTGATGCCTTCCCCAGGACTCTCTGGGGTTGGTTGGTGCCACCTTCATGGGTCCCTGGTCCTGTTTCAGCTGGAAAAGACTGAATTGGGAAAATGCTCTCAGGCATGCCTCCACTCCCAAAATTTGCCCTCTAGGCAAAAGCAGCTTAAACAACAAAACAATTGTAAGAAACTACAGAGGTCTACCTATAACTATGCTAAGCCTACCTATAACTATGTCAAACTGTTCTTCCAGGGAAATTCTGTTGCTCAGATAGGGCCACTCTCTCTCTAAGTCCAACTCTGCAAGGAAAATCATTACCCTATATGGGGCATGATGTCCAGGGGTATAAGTCTCCCTGGAAACATCTGACATGACTCCCAGGAATGAGCCTGGCCCTGGCACCATAGGATCAACAATGCCTACCTGACCAAAATGGGGGAAAAAGTAACAAAATAAGCCTTATATTTTATAACACTTAGGTAACACTTAAGTGATTCAAAGAGATAATCACTTAAGAGATTCAAATAGAATGGAGATGATATTCTGTAAGCTACTCTCATGCAAGCTTCAGCTAGATATTGCTAATTGCCATGGTTTGCCAAGTCCAAACCAATAGTATTCCTATAAACCCTAAAGAACATCCAGGGCTCTATCTGAGATTTGATAAAAGTTTCACCCACTAAGTTTATTTTTCAGAAAACTATACTAGGCCAGATAAACACTGAAACCCAGAGTTAACAGTCTCTCCAAGAGCATCAACCAGTTGCAGCCACTATCCCATAATGTCAACACCACTTTCAAACATGAAGAAGTTAGAATTGTTGTTGCCAAAATGTATTAGTTTGCTAAAGCTTCCATAATGCAATATACCAGCCATAGATTTAAAAGGGGAATTTATTAAGTATCAAGTTTACAGTTCTAAAGCCATAGAAATGTCCAAAATAAGGCATCAGGGGAAAGATACCTTAACTCCAAAGAAAGGCCAATGGGTCCAGAAAACCTCTGTCAGCTGGGAAAGCATGTGGCTGGCATCTGCTGGGGTCTCTGGCTTCTGGTTTCAAACAGCTTCCCTAGTGGCATTTTCTTTCTTCATTTCCAAAGGTCTCTAGCTGTGTGGGCTCTGAAACTTTTTCCAAAATGGCTCCCTCTTAAAGGACTCCAGCAAGTGGCCCCCACTTTAAATGAGTGGAGATGCATCCTCATGGAAACCACTTAATCAAAAAGTCCCACCCACAACTGGGTGGGCCACATTTCCATGGAAACAACTTAATCAAAAAGATTCTACCATTAAAGAACATGGCTTTTCTAGGGTACACACCAGTTTCAAACCAGCACACCAAATATCCTTAAATATTGGGAGAAGGATCAAAGGAGAAGGAGAAATTGTAATAGGGAAATAGAATTTAAAAGATAAATATTACTATTAATCATTATATTGACATTTATTTTTTTCTCCAGTGTCTTAGAGCAGCTAGAATACCTGAAATTGTAAAACTGTAACCCACACCATACACTGAAATCTGTTCTATTACTACTTGTTAAAAATGTACTTTGAAACTTACCACTTTTTTATATATGCTATGTTCCTCAATTCAAAAAAAAATGTTTAAAAAAATATGGTAATGTTTTTTGAAAATTAGAAGTTTTTAAAAACATATATATCCTCTTCAAGTTCTATCATAATCAAAATGATATGTGTAAATTAGAACCACATAATGTTCACCACTCATCTTTTTTAGTGCAATTTTGCTGAGATACATTCACACAGCATACATCCATCTGCAGTATAAAAAGACTCACAGTATCACCACATTCCATTTTTAATCGTCACGTAGTTGTATATTCATCACCATGATCATATTTAGAACATTTACACCACTCCAGAAAAAGAAAGAAAGAAAAAAATGCATGCAACCCATACCCCTTACACCTCTCTCTCATTGACCACTAGTATTGCTATCTAATTTTTTTCTTACTCCTTATTCTCCTTATCATTTAATTATTTTTGCCCTTACATTTTTACTCATTTGTCCATACCCTGGATAAAGGGAGCATCATCCACAAGGTCTTTACAATCATATGGTCACACTGTATAAACTAAATAGCTATACCATCATTTTCAAGACTCAAGGCTACTGGAATACAGTTCAATAGCTTCAGGTACTTTCTCCTAGTCACTCCAATATACCATAAACTATAGGGAATATCTTTATAATGCATGAGAATAACCTCCAGGATAACCTCTTGACTCTGAAATCTCTCAGCCACCGGAACTTAATTTTCTCTCATTTCTTTCTTCCTCCTTTTGGTCAAGAAGTCTATTCCATTTTGTCATGCAGATTTATGCCCCTGGAGTCATTTCCCATGTAGAGGAGAGGTCAGTGAATTCACCTGCCAAGTTGGCTTAGAAAGAGAGAGGCCACTTCTGAGCAACAAAAGAGGTTCTCTGGGGGTGACTCTTAGTCATAATTGTAAGTAAGCTTAGCTTCTCCTTTGCAGGAATAAGTTTCACAGGTGTGAGCCCCAAGATCGAGGGCTTGGTCTATTAAATTGGTTGTGCCCATTGCTTGTGACACTATGAAGAATTTCCCAGGTGGGAAATATCTCCTCCTTTCTCCCCTCAGGGTCTTTGCAAATCCTTTTATTTTCTCTGCCCCAATTATTCTGGAATGTATTGGGGCATCACACAAACAACGAGATCGTACTCCCTATTCAAGATACTATGCAATCATGGTATAAGGAACTGTTCATAAAAGCAAAACCAGACAGTGCCCTGCCAAAAGTATATATTTTGCACCAAATAAATCCTTTGGTCTCCCACCGAAGTTGAAGCTTTAAAATATAGGCCATGTATATCATCCTTTACCCTGTATTTTGATTTACCTTAGTCCTACCCAAATCAGCTTCATTCATATCTTTAGTTAAAGACTGATCATATTTCAAAATTTTTAACATTGCTGTATGCTGTATAGCTTCAGAGCTCTAACTCTGAGTCTCAGGTGTCACACACAAATATCCAAAGTTCCAGAGAACAGCCAGGTTATACACAAATAGCTCAGCATCTCACAATTTAGAAATAACAATTACAAGTTGGGAATAGAGTGACTGCTGAAAGAGCTTCCAAGCTAGGAATGCTTACAATAGGCCCTAACCTGATTACCCATGCTCTCGACTTCAATTCAGCACTATAGTTACTCCATATGAATTAAGCATGATAATATTTTTAATGGATAAATGGCATGTCAGTTAAAAAATCACAAAACGGTTTTTAATTTTTTCTCATTTCCAATATGCTCATATTGATCGATTCCACTATTTTATTATCTGCATTCTGCCAAATAAGAATATAATCTTATACTGATTGAGAAGGAGAATCCATTCATTCTGCTCTTTGACAGTGAAGTAGATAGATACGTAATAGATGATGGATACAAAGATGACAGATACAGTAGGAAACTGTAACTGTCTTTTTTAATGACAATGTCAATCTTAATTAACGTCAAGAATGTTGACCCACCACCAAATATCTTGTATTCTTTCATTAAATCTTGTCCCTATTATCGAGTTAATGTCTTTTTTTCTTTTTGAGATTATATTTTCCAACATTGCCAGTGGAATAAATTAGTTTCACAAGTATGTTATAAAGGTGCATGAATTAGCATTTTCTTTTCTTTTCCTAAATTTGTCTCTTTTAATTATTGCCCTATTATAATATTAATTGGTATTTTGGTATCTTGCCTTAATAACATCATTTATATCTTTGTAGTCTTTTATAATAGCTCTCTTTCAGAATTCTTTTTTTTTTTTCAGTCATTATGTGCTAAGAACATTGGAATTATCCAATGTTTGACAACATAAGAACAAAAATGAAGATACGGAATAATGGCTGTATTAAACTTTGAAATTATACTAAGCAAAATGTATTTCAGCAAGTTAATATCAAACAATTATTTGGTTTATATATTTTGCTACAAAAGGATTGCTATGTATCCTCTTTTCCATAACTTCAGTAATTCTAAAACTGTGCAAAGATCAAATTTAGTTTCTTCACACAGGCAAAAATGTCACTACCTTTGTAATAACATCTATAATAATACAATTTTATGGTAGCCTACATTTATTGACTTTTCTGTTTCAGAAAGTATAAGCTTTTTTAATGAAGTATTTCATTTAATCCCCACTTCTTAGGAAAGTTTCATCATCATCACTATTGTTATTATTCTATTTTACATTGGTGTGGAGCTGTTTAAATAAATTACTTAGGTTATACAGTTATTAAGTGGGTGATCCAAGACTTAAACAAAGCCTGTCTGATTTCAAAGTCCATGGTTTTTCTACTGTTGATAAATAATATTCACATCACTATTAATCAGGAAGAATAAAAACTTATGGACATTAAATTACATCTAGCTATTCAAGTCCCAAAAATCATTTCATGATTTATAATTCCATTCTGTTTGTTATATACTCAACTAATTCATATTTTCAGATTTAGATCATGTTAGCAGATTAGAACACCATATTGAGACATAAGCAATGAGCTTACTGACCTCAATGCTGTAAGGTGTCTCACAGCACCAATCAAGCAATCCACAAATATTAGATGATTTCTAAATTTTCCTTTAGCTGTAAGTTCTTATTATGGTTCTCCTCTTGGTTTTGAAATACAGGTGCAATTTTAAAATGCATATTGTATTCATAATATTCACATAATTTCTAAGCTGTGTATAATTATGTTTTCTAGCTTGAGCTATACTAGATTATCTCCTGAAGATTTATATCTACAAATTTGCAATTTTCTGTGATTTGTGACACTTTCCATGTCAGAATTTTGTTATAAAGCAATCTAATTTAATTTCTAGAAAAATACATTTTCATTTACTGATGATCAATAATGTCATTAATTAAGGCATGGCATATCACTTAATATAACTCGTGCTAGCATATGTAAGTGTAATAACTATCCTGATTTTAAGGATTGCTATGAATTTTTCTGTTATGGGCCTTAATCTGAGTTCAATCTTGGTCTGTGCCACAAACATATGTGAGTAAAAGTATAATTTTCTGTTAATCCATGACATCATGGATCTTGAAATTTACATATTTTAACTTAAACAATTTGGGAACATTATAAATCATTGAAATGTGCACAATTTAAAAAAAAATTAAACTAGCCCTTGAATTTGACTAGTTTTATAGTTTCTAAACCTTCAATATTTTTTTTATATGTGTAGGTCAAAAATGGCCAACTATGCTCTTTTCGAGCATGCCACCAACAGGGAATATGTCAAACCTACAAGTCTCTATTAACTGTTGCCAAGGAATAAATTTTAATATCAACTGAAATGTTGTGTCGTTGCTTGAAACAGCCATATATTATCAGTTCAGGTGAAAAACAGTTAACTTAAAATACTGCTGCATTTATGGTATACATAAATTAGCACATATACAACACTGTTAGAAAGATATTGAAATCCTGTTTTTCAATTAGGCTTTTACTCAAAAGATAGACATTCTACACCACTTATCAACAGAAAGAACACTATTGGAGTTAATTTGGTTAATTTTAGTTAATCTCTTCCTCAGTAAATAGCATTCATAGGATCTAAAGTTTCAAGAGATGAGAGTCTTAAGAAATAAAGCTTCTCTTGAGAAATATGGCTTCTGGTTCCTGTATCCTATAACTTCATTTTTCTAAGAAGCAATTAATTTAGAATTGAACATCTATATATGAATATAAAATATTAAGGATTGTGTTTTCAAATCTTCCTTCAAGTTGTTATTATTCAATGACAGAATCTTACAAAAGTCAGCAGAAAGTTTTCCAATAAAAACATTAGTAAAGTAGGATTTCTTCCTGTTCTTCATGCATATAAATTTGCTATTTTCTTTTCTTCTTTACAATAATGGAACTTCAGTTAGTGAGTTTAATACATTGTGGTACTATTTGCTTGTTTAAACATTTGCAATGCTAGTTTCACATTAGAATGAAAGGTCAAAATTTACTTTTCTTAAATTAGAAGAACAAAATGAAAATGAAGAAGAGGAAGAAATAGGAAAGCATGGGATCCTGAGACCAACGTTAACCACATAAGGGTCCAATAAGAAAATATGAATGAGGGGGAAAGGCAGCAGTTGGGAGAAGTATTAAGTTAGTAAGCTAGTGTGCTGCCCAAATGATATAAGCTCCAAACTATAACTCTGATCAGGGTGATCTCCTGAGCAGATCTTTATCATATCCCCACTCCTTAGTCTGAAATAAACACTTTCTCCATCAAAGGCCACTAGCTTCCCAGCCTCATCCCTATCCTTTCTCATCACACCAGATTACTTGCTGCAACACAGATACCCTCTGTTCTATAATAGTTCTTCTCCTCCTGCACTCAGACTATTCCCTCTACCTTTAATGCAGCACTTCATTTCCTTCTCTACCCAAGAAACACTTCTTTATTCTTTAAAACTCCAGTCAAATGTTATCTTTTTAAAATTCTTCAGTTCCTTTGAGTTTAGTAGTTGCTACGGCTCTTGATGCAGCTACAGCACCTTCTAAAAACATTTTTACCCCCTGATGAAATTATGAGCTACCTGGTTGTTATGACCCCACTTGCCCTGTGTGAAAGAGTGCCTAGTGATAGGAAAGGGCTAACAATCTAATTGCCAATTGAAAATCAGAAGCTAGAATTATCTAACTACTAGGAGCTAGTAGTACACTGTACTATGATTATGCTTTTTAAATTATTTGCACAGTTATTTTCATAAAAAGTTCAAATGTCAAAATTCACTTCCACTTAAATTAAAAGGGCAAAATGAAAATGAAATAAAAGGAAAGAGAAAGCTCAGAATCTAACATTGATAAAGATAAATTAAGACTCTGCTAAGAACAATCACATAAAAAGATAAAATTCAAAAAGACTGATAAATATCTGTTCAACCATACTTATGAGTATAACTTGTAAATTCAAATATGTTATCCTTTTAATTTTGAATTTCCAAACTGTTGAAAGAGGATATGGTAAAGAAGTTGTTCTCATATGCAGCTGTTAGCCGATATTTATAACTAATCCTCTTGTAGTACAATTTTCCAATAAATACGCAGATATTCAAAATTATGATGATATTTCATTCCAAAACTCCATTATCTAGTTTCTTCTAAGAAATCAAAGTGTATATTTTATGGAAAACATTTCAAGTTGAAATATTATAAGCAAAAAAAAAAAAAAAGAAAGAAAGAAAGAAAGGAAAATTACCAGAGGTCTAACTTAAAGCAAATTTTTAAATAAATTATACTTTTTTTTTTTGATAGACCATGTAGTAAAGAGCCTGGCTCTGGATATCAGGTGTGCCAGTTTGAAAGGATTGTACCCTGGAAAGCCATGTTTTAATCCTGAGCCATCTCGTAGAGGCAGCTGTTTCTTTTAATCCCTGTTCACTACTGTAGGTTAGAAACCTGATTAAATTATCCCCATGGAGATGTGGCATGCCCAATTGTGGCTATTAATCTTTGATCAGAGGCAGATGTGACTCCACCCATTACAGGTGAGTCTTGATTAGTTTACTGGAATTCTTTAAAAGAGGAAAAATTTTTGGAGAAAGCTTCAAAGCCACAGATCTACGAGAGCCGACATAACCAGAGATGTTTGGAGATGAAGAAGGAAAACACCCCTGGGGGAGGTTCATGAAACAAGAAGCCTGGTGAGAAGTTAGCAGACGTGGCCATGTTTGTCATATGCCTTTCCAGTTGAGAGAGAAACCCCGAACTTCACCAGCCTTCTTGAATGAAGGTATCTTTCCCTGGTTGCCTTAGATTAGACATTTCTATAAGCTTGCTTTAATTTGGACATTTTTATAGACTTGCTTTAATTGGGACATTTGCATGGCTTTAGAACTGTAAACTTGCAACTTAATAAATTCTCCCTTTTAAAAGCCATTCTGTTTCTGGTTTATCACATCCTGGCAGCTAGCAAACTGGAACATCAGGCTACCCAACTTTTATAGCCCACTACTCTTTCTCAATGAATTTAAAATATTCAATAACATTTCAATAAAATTCAATAATATTTATTATATAAAGCATGTGTCAGATGTTTATCAAGCTATAGATAAGAAAACGTTACATTTTTAATGTCTTGGTATTATTATAAAAATAGTTTTGAACTCATGGGTCTCCTGAAAGCATCTTGGGGAACCTCAGGGGTATGTTGACAATTCTTTGATAATTACTGCCTGAAAGGCAGAAATGACAATTCCATCCCCTTTGTGAAATAAGTCGGTGATGTGAAATTATATCCCTATTGCCAGACCTAAGCCAGTGTGGGCTAATGAAATATGGGGAGACACTTATCTGGGACTTCTGAGAAAGCAGTCTCAGTGGCCATGAAAACTGAGGTATGTGCTCCAATTGTTGTTAGGCATTTTTTGACCCCACAAAGACACTGTACCCAAAAAGAAGACCTCAAGGCAAAAAAGAGAAAAACCTAAATCCCTGATAATATTGAGGTGTTGAAACAAATAACACTGGAGCCTGTCCTTCTCCTAGACATTATATTAGGAAATGCAAAGTTTCTTTATTATTTAAGACACCTTGAGCTCCGGATTACAGAAAAAATATCCTAACATATACTAAGTGTTCATCACCTAGAACTGCAGCACAAGCACACTAACTATTCTAAACTATGAGATTGATTTATAAGTTAATGTAAGTTCCTCTTACAGAAAAGTGACCATGTTTCTTATTTGTTTTCCTTCAGTATGAAGCAATCACATATAGGCAAAAGCCTTCACTGTTTTAGGATCAGAAATACTTATGTCCATTTTACAAAAGGCAAACAAAGAGAGGTCCTGTAATGCTTCCAGAATTATGAAAAAACAGAATCATCGTTTCAGTTTCCTGGCTGTTAAAGCAAAAGCCATGCAATGGGTTGGCTTAAATGATGGGAACTTATTGGTTTATGGTTTTGAAGTTAATCCAAAATCAAGGCATGATCAAGGCAATGCTTTCTCCCAGAAGACTGGCATTCTGGGGCTGGCTTGTAGCACAAAGTGTTGGTCCTTGGCTGTTCTGTCACATGGCAATGCACACAGAGGTCTCTCCTGGCTTCTGCTTTCTCTTCCAAGTTCCTTTGACTTCCAGTTTCTGGCCACTCCCTGTGGCATTTTCTCTCTCTGTGTGATCTTCCCTTTAAGGCCTACAGTGATAGGATTAAGACACATCCTAATTCAGCTGGTCCACACCTTAACCAAAGTAACTTATTCACAAGGTGCTATATTCATCCACCTACAGGAATGGATGAAGCTTAAAAACATGATTTTCTGGGGTACATAGTTCCAAGCCACCACAATCACATTTCTCTTCAACTCACTTCTATTTTACTACACCATGCTGCTTCTATTTACTTGTATAACAATTTCAGAATGAGCCCCATGTTGGTACTTAGAAATAGCTAATACTGAGAGAGTTGACACTCTGTGCCAGCTACCATTGTGCCTTATGTAGACGATCTCATTTTACCACCAACATTTTTAAATCTTCAACATAGTTCTGGTATTTCCTCCATTTTATAGATGAAGAAACCAAGGTAAAAGGATTCTACATAATTGGAACACTGTTAGTTAGTTGTGGAATTGAACTCACAACCCAGGCAATCTAATTCTAGAACCTGTGAGTTTAATTATTATATAAATGTGAACATTTAATTTACTATACATTTTCACATTAATTATCTCAAAACATAGAATGTGTTCTAGTCTCAACTGCTTAATATTCTACCCTTAATATCCTATTATCTCCAACAGCCCCCACTCAGACCACTTTTCTGTCTCAGTTTATCACTGAACACTATTGTTCACCCGCCTTTGATCTCCATATAGAAATCTTACCTAGTCAAAGTACTAACCACGTCAGGTGAAGATGCCACCTCACAGCTCTTTCATCTCCCCCTCTGTATCTCTGTATTGCTTTTAACGAGGTTGTGTTTTATGACTGATGTGTGTGTGTGTGTGTGTGTGTGTGTGTATCACTTCCTCTCAGGCAAAAAATCAAATTTTATTCATCCTTGTGATGCTTAATGTGTCTGTTATAAAGACACACATAGCAGCAATGCAACTAATATTAACTGAACTACTATTGGGATTTTAGCATGCTCTAAAATGTCATAAAATAGTCATTTAAATTCTATTAGTGATCTTGTTATCAGATCATTAGTTGGATCAGCAGGATACAGAAAGTAAATCTATTATCATATGCATTTGTATATGTTACTCTTAGAACTTTTATTCAAATATGGAAATTCTAAAAAGGCCAGTGTGGCTGGATTAGAATGAGTGAGGGGTGGGGGGTAGCCAAAGTAGAATGAAAGAGGAAGTGGTAGTACAAGACAAGTCAGAAAAGTAGTAACAGGGGGTCAGTTCTTGCGGGACATTGAGGGTCACTAGGGGACTTTGTTACTAATGTGAGATTTTAAACCACTAAATGGATGAGTGACCTCTCTAACTTAAGCTTTTATGATATCATTCTGGTTGCCATGTTGAGAATATACTTTAGGTGGGTAATTATGAGTCCACTGCTGTAATCTAGATGAGCCATTATAGAGACGCACACGAGAATAATGGTAAAGGTAGTGAGACTTGCTTATTTATTTAGAGCCCATAGGATTTATCAAGGGATTAGACGTAAGATGTGAAGAAATGAGTCAATGGTGGCTTTAAGCAAATAAAATAATGGATTTAGCTGCTGAGATGAATAAGAATGGGAAGGACAAAAATTGGGAAGAGCAGTTAGGGCATATAAATCCAGAGTTCAGTTTGAACATATTTGAGAGGCCTATTGGCATCCATATGAAGATGCCAAGTAGAAGTTAATATATGTGTCCAGGACTCAGGAGAGATGTTTAAGCTGGAGACAGAAACTGGGAGTTGTCCATACATAGACAGCATTTAAAGTTAGGAGACTGAATAAAATAATCAATGGTAAAGGTATGGACATAATAAAGAGAAGTCTAAGAACTGAACCTTGGAACATGGCAATATTGAATAATATGGAGATGGGAAATACCCAGCAGAGAAGACTTTCAGATGGGTAGAAAACCAGAAAAAAAAAGGTAATTTCATCAAAGCCAAATGAAGAATTCAAGGAGGAAAGAGTACTTTAAATGCTTAATACCTTTAATATTTATTATTCATTATTCAATACAATCTCCAGAAATTCCTTATGACTTAGACATGTATTTGTTCAATTTACTGAAGAGAAAACAAAATTACAATGTGGTTGGTTAAGGTCACAGAGTTGGGTCAGAATTGGGGTTCAAAAAGAGGGGTGCTGATTTCAGAACATGTGCAGCTAACCCTAAACAGGACTGTTTAGATGATTGTGGAAGACAAAAGCTAAGACCTCCCCCTTTAATGATGTCAAAAAAGGAAAATTTCTTTATAATTATCTCTGAAGAGAAATGCATTTATTTAATAAGAAGATTCCATCCATATGTATCAGGTGATTATTTTAAAAAAATGTTAATATCACTCCATCGTGTGTTTATTAAAATTATATTCATTCATCTTTTACAACTCCATTTCTAGAACTTATACTGAGGAGTTCATAAGAGTGACTCCAGGATTATTCTGCAATAATCTTAATCAAATAACCTTTTGAATTTGTGTACTCTCAAGAATGTGTAAAAACATGCTTTCTGATAGAGGTAGTAAAACAAAATGTCTGTTGTGTCTGTCCATTCCCATGGAATATTTCTACCTGCAAGCTAGCCTATATAATTTGGAGACAAAGGATATTCAGAGCTCAGACTTTGAGTCTGCCAGCAATAAAATCTTGTTCACTTCTCAGAGGCTCTGGTGCTTTCTTGTGTGGTGTTTGGAATTTTCCCCTACTATATTTCTGGTGCATTGGCCAGGAAACTCTCTGCACCCCAAGAGAGAGGCACCCTTGTGTTCCCTTCCCATCTCTGGGGAGGCCCAAGCCACAGACCAAACTTGATCATCCTCTGGGTGCCCCTGGAATCTCTTCTTCTGGATTGGGATCATCTAGTTGGGAAGGACACCAGCTTCCCTAGACTCGGGAGGGACCTCAGCAGCCCTGAGAACTGGACTGGAGGCTCTGCCCATCGCAGTGGTAAGAATGGCTCTTTGGTCAACTATAGGGACTGACAGGTCCTGCCTCTCAGGCAGAAGATGAGACTGATGAGACCTAAATGAGGCCTAGTACCCTTTGGATAGAGGAGAAAATGAAGAAGAAACCCCCAGTAGTTAGATGCACTGTGGTTTTGGAAGGCAACATAATTTGTCATGTTGTCAAGTGCCTGGTATGTGAAAGTATATGAATGAGACGTGGCTCTGTCCTGATGCTTCAGCACTGTCACCCATGAAGGGACCTGACTGTCCCGATTTGCAGTTCCTTGGGTCTTCATACCCCATAAGGCAGCCCTTTCAATCAAAAGAAAGAGCATACTGGTTGGGGGTTTATACCAACCCACCTCATGCCAAGAGGACACTAAATTCCCAAGAAGGAAGTGGTCAGAGGTGGACGAAGTGGCTGTCTTTTGTTTATTCTTTCATTGTTTGATTCCCCATGAGGATCGCTGTGGGTAGCACTGAGAGCAAAACCCCTTTAGCCTGCCTCCTTAAGAATTTCAAAAAGGATTTACTGGCGACTACAGAGTAAAGCTTAAGCCCTAAGAGTTGTGCAAATTTTGCCAATTGAACTGGCCCACTTTTGGAGTTGGATGGCCATCCAAGGGATCGCTCAACCCACAACTGACCCGAGCTGTCCAGCAAGTTGTCACCGGACAGCCTGGCCACCCTGACCAGTTCCCATACACTGACTCCTGGCTCCAACATTTTGAGAATTCACCACCATGGCTAAAGGCATACATTGAAATCCATGTGAAAGTGCTGGTAGCCTACGCCAACCTGGACATTCCAGTCCCCAGAGAGGTTGTCACAAAGCAATTACCTCAAGCCACCACTAAACTTCCAACCCCAGAGAACTCTCCACCACTGACAAAGAAAAATCTCCTTCTACCCTCAAGCTGCCAAGATGAAGGGACAGAGAAGCCGCCCTCCTCGCAGCTGAGAGAGACTCTTTATTTTCACTTTCATAAATCCTCAATCCCGGAAAAACTTCCAGTCCTCCCTGCTGCTGACAAAGACCCATCACCCCTGTTGTTCTAGTTTGCTAGCTGCTGGAATGCAACACACCAGAGATGAATTGGTTTTCAGTAAAAGGGGATTTATTTAGTTGACATATAGTTCTTCAGAGGAAAGGCAGCTAACTTGCAACTGAGGTTTTTTTCTTACATGGGAATCCACAGGGCAATCTCTGCTGGCCTTCTCTCCAGGCCTCTGGGTTCCAACAACTTTCCCAGGGGTTATTCCTTTCTGCATCTCCAAAGGCCTGGGCTGAACTGCGAGTGCTGAGATGGGGCATGTTGAACTGGTTGGGCTGTGCTACATTAAGCCCTCTCATTTAAGCACTAGGCAATTAAATCAAACATCATTCATCACAGCAGGCACACCTCCTAGCTGACTGCAGATGTAATCAGGAACAGATGAGGTTCACGTTCCATTAGCTCATGTCCACAGAAATAAAACTAGGCACCTTCACCTAGCCAAGCTGACACCTGAATCTAACTGCCATACCTGTCTTATTTTTACTCGGCTCCAGCACCCCAATGCCCATCTCAAGCACCATCTGTGGTTCTGGAAGCACCATCAGCTCCCCTGACTTCCTCTACTGAAATCTCCACCTCATCAGAAACTTCAGCCAGCTCTCTGCTATATCTCCCCATCTCTCCTGGTCCCAGTCCACCTGAACCCCCTCCAGAAATCCCACAAGCCTAGAACCTTCGAACCGAAGCTAAAAAACCTGCAGTACCTTAGGAACTCTGCAAATGCCCCATGAGAAACCATAGGACCACTTTACTATGATCCTGAAGGCCAGTTGCAGGAGGCCAACCAGTGTTCATCTGCCAGCCTTTTTCAACCTCTGACCTCATAAACTGGGAAAACCATACTCCCTCTTACACTGAGAAGCCCCAGGCTACTTACTCCAGTCAATTGTACAGAGCCACTGACCAATACGGCAAGATAGCGGCCAGCTCTGCATAACCGTCTTTAACACAGAAGAACGAAGACAGATTTCACAAGCCACCCTGAAGTGGTTGGAAGAAAATGCTTCTGCAGGGACAATGAACATGGCCCACTATGCTCAAAATTCCTTCTCAGATGCTGACCTGAGATGGAACTCAAACACCAAACTTGCAGAAACAGTTTAAATCTCTACCAAGATGTGCTCATTCAAGGCATGAAAAAGGGGGCCATGAAAATGATCAACATATCAAAACCACTGAAATTCTGCAGACGTCAGACAAAACCACTAGCCAGTTCCACAAGCGCCTCTGTGAAGCCTTTAGATTGTGCACTCCTTTCGACCCTGAGGCACCAGAAAACCAGACTTGTTAACAACGCATTTGTCAGGCAAGCCCAACCCGACATCTGGAGAGAGCTGCAAAAATTATAAGGGTTTTCTGGAATGAATATCTTCCAGCTCCTTGAGGTAGCTACCAAAGTCTACATGAACTGAGACCAGGAGGCATGGAGAGAAGCAGACAGCCAATTAAAGAGAAAAGGCAGACCCACTTGCTGCAGTGCTCACCCAGGGCACCAGGAAGCCCCATTCTCAAAACCCAGAACCTTCAAGTGACCAGGACCAGGAAATAAAACACCCACTCATTGGGGGTTGCCCAGCGAATGTAGGAGAACACTGGCAAGAAACCAATGTGCTTACTGTAAGGAAGAGGGACACTGGAAAGCAGAATGCTTCAACAAATTATGGGAAGAAAATGACACAGACCCCACTAGCATGGAAACCCCAGAGCTTTGAAGTGCTTCAAGAAGTGCTTGAAGACAACTCAGACCTGGCCCCTTCACACTTGTCACCGGGGAGCCCATGGTCACAATGACAGTGGGTGGCCAAAAGATGGATTTATGGTAGACACAGGCACAGAGTTCAGGAAAAGTGGGGTGAATGAACAGCACCCTAAAATCACATCTGAAAAAATTGTCAGGAAACCAATCTAAAATGGATTGATGTTTTCCCTTTAGCCTTGTTAAGAGTAAGATGCAGTCCCACAAAGTAAACTTAATTTTCACCTTTTGAAGTTTTGTTCAGATGGCCTCTACTGTTGATAAAAGAGTTCCAAGGAAATATTACACAATTTGGACAATTAACCTTAAAAAAGCAACTCCAGGGCCTAAGCGCCATGCTGCCTCAGCTGCACAGCTGGGTAAATGGAAGATTCTCACTGCAATTAACACCCCCTTGTGCACTCCTTTACCACAGGATCCTTAGTCTGGGTAAAAGGTTGGAAAACTCAGGCATTAACGCCCACCTGGTTAGGGCCCCTTATGGTCCTCCTTTCTACTCCTACAGCTGTCACAGTTGCCAAGATAGTCCTCTGCATCGCCACTCCTGGCTGAAACCAGGAAACAGCTCAATCTCGTCTTGGAAACAGATTAATTCAGAGAACCTGCTACATCCGACGCTGCATAATGAACCCACCTGCCCTAACCCAGCACTCCAGAGCTGGCTGGTCTACACATGGCTGAAGCTTGAGGAGCTGCTTTAGTAGTCATGTGCTAACTTTTTAGTCGTGTACTAAGTTAGCCTTTCATGAAATGAGTGATACAGGAAGTCACCAATCACATGAAAACCCTAGCCCATAGCCCTGTTCAAACTTGGAACTCCTGGGACCCCAAAAACCTTCTAGGGATGTGGTTCTCAACCTTTGGAGGGTTCAAAACTCTGATTGGAAGTGTTTCAGTACTGCTTAGTATATATCATATTCTCCCCTGCCTCCTCCCTTTCTTACTAAAACGTGTAAATCAAACTATAGAAGCCTCAGTAGACAGAAAAACTGCCTCCCACCTACTTCATCTGAGGGGCCTGCTCTCCTCAAACTGCCATAAATATGAATTAGTCCCCACAAGTGAAAATGGTAAAAAATGTGACGAATAATATCATCAAAAGGGGGGAATGATGATATTCATTTTCAGTGTTACTGCTGTATTTCCTTACTAAAATAATCTTTTGAATTTGTGTACTCTCAAGAATGTGTAAAAACATGCTTTCTGATAGAGGTAATGAAATAAAATGTCTCCTGTGTCTGTCTGTTCCCATGGTAACTCCTGCCCTGCAACTAGCCTATATAATCTGGAGACAAAGGATATTTGGGACTTGGACTTTGGGCAGAAGTCCTCTGAGTCTGCCGGCAATAAAAGCTTGTTCACTTCTCAGATGCTCCAGTGTTTTCTTGTGTGGTGTTCAGAGTTTTCCCCTACTACAACATCCCAGACTGTAGAATAAAATACAGTAATTCATACATAGAAGGAGTCTCAACAGAGCCACGCAATGGAAAATTCAAGGAAGTCAGGGACTTCCATCTCCCAGCCCTCACCTACCCCTGCTTCCTTTTCTATTGTGTGCAGATGTTTCAGTCTGTCTCCATTCTGCAGCCTGTGGGTGATGACAGTTCGAATGAAAAGGCCTGACTGTTCCTTAAACCCAGAACAAGCTGTTCCAGCTTCATATTAGGGTGAGAATGCTCGGTGATATGGGCCCCTACACCTGAGATTGTATAAATACTCAAGACTCAAACAGCACAGGTCTCTGCTCACCACTGGGTTAGGAAATATGTGTAGCTGCCATTAATTCATACTGATCGGAGCAGTCCAGCTGCCCTGGGAGACTGGCCACAATGGGATCTCTTTCCCTGCTCTTCTGGACCATTTGTGCTATGTAAGTAATAAAGTAGTCATTTGCTGAAAGTTTCTGTGCCTGACAGAGCCTGTGATTCCCTGATGCACTGTATAGCATTTCACTCAACAGAGATGGTTCAGCACAGGTGGGGACGGAGAGAGAGGAGTTGAAGAGACAATCAGAGAAAACTTTCATTCTCTGGCAAAATCCATAATTGCTCAGTCCCGTGAAAAGATCTGGGGGCTTGAGAATGGAAGAGGCAAGATGGCAAATAGCAGAATCACCAGTGACCAGTAAAATATCTCCAAGCTGCCAGGGGTGCCGGTCTTGGTGCCCATAAGGCACTGAATAGGCTTAAATGGCAGGACACCTACATTCAGCTTCTCAAAGCCAAAAGCTAATGCAAGAACTTACCACAACCATATTTTAGAGGAGAAGGAAAGGCACATTGTTAGTTATATACATTTACCATTGAATTTGTTAAAGATATTCTGAGGTAAAAGCAAATGCTCTTTAGTTTAATTAAACATAGACGCTGAGAGAGCAGCATCCAGCAAGCCAGCAGTATTGCATGAAACTAGTCTGGAAAATGTGTGTGGCTTGAGTTAACATAAGTGCTATGCTAACAAAAAGCAATAAACTGCCACTGTTTTATTTCCTACATACTCTCTCAGGTATAGAAAGAAGAATTTCCAAATTTGTGTCCATTTAATCACCACTAAATTGATGAGATTTATACACATTATACATATGTAAGAAACTAGTAGGAAGAAAGTGACATAATAGGATTTCATCACTTTACTGTTTCTTAAGCTATTGGTAAAAGGAGACTTACGCCACACTAAGACTCTCCAGTAGACTATTCCTACCAAAAGCAGACACTTGAAGAATTTTCCTAGAGATTTATCGAATGCATTCTAAAGATGAATCATGTGGTTTTATTTGCTGCTTTCTTTCTAAACACACTAAGTCCTTTACAGAGACAATACAATATAATTTTAACTTTACTAATAACCGAGGTTGCAACTAAAGGCCTACTTCTCTTCCTGAACTGAGCTGTGATGAGTGGACATCGGACTCTCTGTTGTGGTGACATTGCTCTTTCTCCCCACCCTTAGATTAAAGCCCTGCCGCCAGAGTTGCCTATGCCAATGCGTAGCCAGTGAACTTGAAAGATGTCTAAAAGAATGTTTGTTTGTTTATTTTGAGAATCCATCCAAATGACTCACTAACATGAATCTATACAATTATCTTATCAGTTACAATTCAGCATGGAAACCCGCTCTTTTCAGGTAAAATATTCTTTACTCTTAAAACCACTATCATCTACAACTGTCTGATGTTTGGATAACAAACATTCCTCAGCTGACATTTCTCAACTTCTTAATGCTGTGGACCATTTCTTCCTCTATCTGTACACTCATGTCACTGGGGAGTAGAATTGGATTTTTAAGTAAACTTAGAGTCTATGTATTCTAAGAAACCGTGACTTCCTTTGTGCTAACTGAAGACCTAAAAAGATAACTAGAGCTTTCATATATTTCTGGAAACTGAGTCTCCTGTGAAATTAAAAACAAACCTTCAGTTTTATCTTTTACATAGTTTGGGGTTTAGCTCAAATGGTTCTTTCCCTCAACTGTGCAATTTTACATCAATTTTCCAGTCAATCCTCCTCCCCAAAACTCGGAAAATTTAAACTATTAAACTTTGAGCCTGAAGGAAATCCTCCTTTTTGTAAGCTAGCACTACAGAGCTATAGCTAAAAGTCCAAAACATAATTCCTTAAAGTCAAAACAAATCCTGGGTGGCAATGGTGGCTCAGTGGCAGAGTTCTCGCCTGCATTGCCAGACACCAGGGTTTGATTCCTGAGCCTGCCCATGCAAAAAAAAAAAAAAAAAATTCCATAAGAGAGTTCAATCTAATTATTTCTACTTTGGATCTGCACTCAAATTTTTCCTTTCCTTTTCTGTCTACAAAATACAGATCATTCTCACTTTTATACAATCTGATGCCATAAATTTAGATTTATGCATGTAACAAAGAAAAAATATTATTTCCACTTTTAATGTCTTATAGTATTCATTTAAATTTCTGTTATTGAAATAGCAATAACTTGTTTTCATTACCACAGAAATATTGGAAATATCTTCAAATCCTTTACTTGCTCAGACAATTCTCCAAATGTTTTCCTAGAGAAGTTCTCTAAATGCAATGTAGCTAGGTACAAAGGATCACCTTGTTATACATTAATCAGTAATTATATACATGCAAACACATATATTTATTATAGGATTAATTAAACCTGTTGAGGGAAAAGGATGGAATGTGAATACATAAACATAACACATAATTTACTGTAAAAAAGTCTTGAAAAACAGTTTGTTGTATGACTCTCACAGCCGGTAAGTTTTACTATATTTCTAAAGCAATGACATTCCAGAAACATTAACTGTTGTGACTGCTAAAATATTTAAATATTCAAATCCCTGAAAGGCAGTGAGAACTGCCAATAAAATTGGAATCAGCTATGCAATGCATTTTAATTTACATATGCTTTTAAGAATACTAAGATAATTTGGATTGATTTCCCTTTTGATGAATTTCATTCAGGGTTTGTATTGGAGTGTTAAACGCATACAGACTCTGCACTTAAAGGAAGAGCTCTTGAAAATGAATTTTGACATTGTCTCAAGTGATTTTTACCCCTTTTTAACATTTTTTCACTTTTTGTATGGCTGGGTTTTCTCCCCCTAGTGAGAATATATCTGACATAGGAATTCAGATAAATTGATTTGTAAATATTCACATTCATAACTTATCAGAAATCCTTATTAATTTATACAAAGAAGAAAATACCAACTGAAATCCTCTTTGGAAGTGTACCAGGTAGAAATTATAATTAAATGGTAACTACCACCAGTGTATCCCGGACCTGGATCGTCTGGAAGGCAATTTCTGCTTCTACTAACATGCATCTTCTCTCATAGATATCCTGTTTGTCTTCAAGACCTAGTCCAGGAGGACTGAAGAGCCCCTGATACTACCGATGCTTGGGCAACAGAACTGATCTTTTATACTTGCACCAAATGTTGTGTGGTTTTCATGTAATGTTTGACTCATTCTGCTGTCTTACTAATTGCATTGTAAGCCCCTTGCAGACAAGCACCAAGTCTGGGTAATTTTATGAATTATACATGAGACTTACACAGACCCTTGCTGTCTTCTGAAATCTTGCAAAATATAAAACAACAATTCTAAAATCATGAAAAGTTTATTTACTCTGACCTTTATTACCTGTCTTCCAGATAAAGAACTAAAAATTGAAAACAGATACACAAACAATCAAATCATATATTTGCCAGGCAAAATAATTATATTGTTGCTTAAGTTTTGACAAGCTACATGGTCTTAATAGCATGACATACTGTTGTTGTTGTTTTATTTCCACAGTCATTTTTCACTCTATATTTCTGAAGTTGTATGACTTCGTTTAGTTCTGTCATTTAAAATTCCGTCTGAACTAATTCTTGTCCTCTAACATCAAGACACCAAGAGCAGAGTTTGACACAATTCACACATAGTTTTCTGATGAAATTTTCAAAGCCCATTATTATTTCAAGCTCTCTTCTTTACATATGTTGTTCTAAAATTCTTGGGAATAAAAGAAATAAGCTATATTACTATGATATTTTGCTGAAATGTAAATACCTATATTCATAATCCCTTAAATCTCACATCATACATGATCATAAAGATTACTACAGGATAACTCACATTTTTTATGTGCAAACAGTTTACTAATTCAAAGACCTTTTTCTAATGGATAGTTTAAAGAACTCTGCCATCAGACCCTCTTTGTATAAATCATTGATCCTTACAGTAATGCAGAGACTTTCACCATGGCAATGTGCTTACATCACATTTTGCCATCAATATTTCACCTTTGATTCTAATCCTTTAATAAAGTAACAGTGTTTTTAAGGTGATAGTCTTTTATATTGAAAGACTTCAATTTTTAGAATGGTTTTAGATTTGCAGAAAAATCAAGCAGATAGTACAGAGTTCCCATTTACCTCCTGTACTATGGTTTCCCCTATTGTTAACATCTTAAATTATTGTTCATTTGTTACAATTAATGAGCCCCTATTGACATATGTTCATTGAGCAAACGCCATTGTTTATTCAGATTCCCTCCCCCCTTTTTTTTTTTGGCAAATGTGCCTTTCATTTTCTAGGATCTCATCCAGGATAGCACATTGTATTTAGTTATCATGCCTCCTTAGGTTTCTCCTAGCTTCAACAGCTCAGACTTTCCTGTTGTTCATGACCTTGGCAGTTTTGAGGAGTACGAGTCAGGTGTGTTTTTGGATACCTTCTATTAGAATCGGAGTGATGTTTTCCTCATGATGAAACTGGGGGAACATCACAGTTTACTTTTGCCATTTTCATCACATCATACCAATGAGACAGATTATCAACAGGATTCATGACACTGGATCCTACACTTGACCACCTGGCAGAAGCAACCTATGTCATGTTTTTACACTCCAGTGTTACTCTCCTATTTCCCCCCTTCCCACACAGCACTCTTTGGAATGCAGTCACTATGCACAGCCCACACTTAGGAGGTGGGAATTTTCCTTCTCCTCAATGGTGGAGTTTTTCTATAATTCATCTAAAGCAAGTGACAGTTTTTAATAAACATTTTTAAAGATATTTATTTCCACTAAAAGAAAGAATAATTTATTTACTACCAACTTAATCTCACAGGTTCATTTATTCTATACTATTTACTGTATTTGTTATGTGACTTTTATTTTTCTCAAGCAATTGAGTAAACGAAACTTAAATTGAACAAAAATTGAGTGCATTATTTTTCATCATCCAGAGGCACTCTGACAAAATAGTTAATATTCTAACAAATCTCTGATGAAAGAAATTTATTTAGTAACTAACATGATATGGTTAGAGAAAAGCATAGACAATTATAGAATATTTGTTTCTCATAAAATATGTTTGAAATGCCTCAGAATCCATAACTCTTCTCAGAGGTTTCCATTAAACATTCTTATGGATCACTAAACTACATTTTAATCTTTTTAACAGATGGTAAATTTACAAATTCAATGACTCATTAATTAATCATCTTGTCTCTTCCTCTCTATCTCTCAACATACGCATACACAATTTCAATGAACTCTGCTATAAACAAAAAAAGCACATAGCATGTCTATCGGAATGTAGACTATGCTTTTTTATTTCAGCCTTTGAGTTTCTTTTTTAAAAAACTCTTCAAACTTTACTTATTTATAATGCACAATATGAAACACTGACAACAGGAGCAAAATAAGTTCAATCGGATTTGTCATAGTTACATGCAAATTCACTTCTAATATCTTAATGTAGAATGTTGACTTTGAGTCGCAGATTTTTAGTTCCTCCAAAACCAAAGCATTTTAATTATCTTTTTGTTATTAATTCTCCAATATTCATAAAACAGGTAGCTTTCTCATGTCTTTGATAGAGTATGAAATATTTAATCAGTATATATCATCTGTCTGATTTTACAAATATTAAGTTAAACAGCATCTGCCTTAGGATGGATGGCATTCCATGTAGCATTTAACGATACATTTATTGCTAATAAACCATCAAATGTTTGAGAATAAATTTAAAAACCCAACGTAGGTCTACCCAAAGGTCTTAAACAAGAAGTACTTCCTAAAGCAAACACATGGGTGTGTCATAAATTATTTCTTCTAGGGGAATACATTTACCGGTTGCAAGCTTGCTTTACTATTATCAGTGAGCTTCATTTAAGATCTCATTTTGATATTTTGATTTCATATTATTTACTTCATTTTTTATTATATGAACAGTAAATATCTCTTTTTCTATACAATTCTGTTATTCACTAAATGGGCCAAGTTGTTTACTATTTATTGTTGATATTGGAAAGAGAGAGATGGGTTAGAGAAAGATAGTGATGTAGAAGGAGAAAAAGAAAAAGAACAGATTCAGCTTTTAAATTCTGTCTAATAAAACAATCCTGTACTTTGCATAATAGGTTTTGTTAGCCTTTGCATTCTTAGAAAATATATTCATCTCCTGAGGAATATTGAAAATAAAAAGGTAGAAAGGGAAAAATTACAGTTATGTCAGCAAATCCATCTATAAAACTTGTTTGATTTAGAATCTATGGGCATCATATCTGCAAAATGTGTCAGAATCAGTCAGTACTAAAATACCTAGTCAATATAACAAAACTACAGGTATGACTCTTACAGAAATGAGTTCTCTTCCTTTTGGCTATAATAAAAGTAGACTGCAACATAGAGCTGATTTACATTGCATTCTAATCATCAAAGAGTAGTTTGCATTATTCTAGAATAACAAAAATCTCATCATGTCTCTAAGCACAAAATTGGCACATATAAATACATATTACTGAACAAAATTAAAATCAAATATAAAAATAGTTGGAATTTCAGATCTACATTTGATCATGACTATTCTTTTGAAAGCATAGAGTTTTTAAAGGAAAATCCTTGCTTAAAATTTTGTTTAAATCACAGTCTTCTTTCCATTGGATGTTTGAGGATACTGAATAAAATAATCATCATACCTTTGGACTACAGTTATTACATGCAGTCAACCGGGATTTTCTTAAGGGTGACATAGAAGTGCCTTGTGATATACTATTTGGAGGGATCGTTATTTAACTCAGCTGTAACTTCTATTTTAATTTATTACTTCATTAATTTTATTAAATGTATATTCTACAAGATTCACTCAAGTCTTTCCATGTTCTGTGATTTGACAATTATGTAATACAGAGTAAGTCATTTTACTCATGAGAATTTTAATTTGCTTATACAGAAACAGAGTTGGATTAGAACATATATAAGTTCCCTTCGTTTTCTAAAAAGAAATTCTCTTTATTCAAGATATTTTAATAAATTTCTGTCCTAATTCTCCAGTGTTAGTTTTAAAGGTATACTTGAAGAACTAAGTGACAGAACTGACAAAAAGTTTCTCTGTATTGTTTCCCACTAGGATAAAAAACATGAATACAGATTTGACTAGTAGACACACAAAAATGCCCATTTACAATTATAAGTCCTGCTACTGTTTGCTTAAAAGGAAAGCTGACTTTGATAATTACTGAAATTTAAGAATTCCCACTTGAACTTTAATTTTGTTTTCTACAGATATATTACTTTCTTGTCCCTTACAGACACATTTCAAAAGTTTTTTAAAAAAATTAACCCAGATATTTTTTAGCCATTTTAATTGAGAAGATTGTTCAAAGCAACTTGAAGGCAATTATGCTAGAAAGAGAAGTACAGCTATTTTTTTTTAAAAAAAACAAACTGCAAGGTCTCAAATCATAGGACTATCATTCCAGCTTAATTATTTCTGAAGATTTTATTAATATATAGCAGCAAAATCCTATATTTGAGAAAAGCAAACTCTCTCTCCTTATGTAAATACGTATATACTTAGTACTTTATTTATAGCAAATGTCAAAGACAAAGCCTATTTATTTTCTCATGAAAAAAAATAAGATTTAATTTAAAGTTTCACATATAATTCTAAAGAAATGTTGGGTCTAGAAAGGCTAGTCTAACTCTTTATCATTTTTTAGATATATTGAAACACTCCATTCTTCAATCATTTCCTTATATTAGGTCCTTGCTCATGGAATGCCTTACCCCTGAGCTTTTATTGTTACACAAAAAAATGCACTTCATTTAAATACAGTTAATGCACAACCTCTCCTATCCCATCTACTACAACACATAGAAATACGTCTTTCCTTTGAATATTATGACTTTATAACTTATTTAGCACTAGTCATCATTGCCTAGTATTGAACTTATGTTTTTCAAGGGCACATATTAACTCTTCAAGCAGATCAGTGGTTTTCAGACTTAATTTTAGTACTTGAACACTTTGATATCTAGTAAGAAAAGAAAGGACATTTCAGGTTGAGAAAATAGCACTCAAAATGTTATATAGGGGGGGGACTTCCTGGAAGATGGCGGCTTAGTAAGACGCGCGGATCTTAGTTTCTTCTCCAGGACACCTACTAGGGGAGTAGAAACGATACAGAAAGCGCCCAAAGCCACAACAGAGATAAAAAAAGACAGCGTACCCCATCCTGGAACGGCTGGCTGGCTGAGAGAAGCAGCTCGGGTGAGATCGCTGAGGCGCGCGGGCCTTACCGGGCGGGGTGGCAAGCGGCCGGAGTTATTCCCTTCCCCCTTCCCGGGCCGGCTGGGAGAATTGGAGAGGCGGTCCCCTGAAACAAAGACGGCTGGCGCCCACACCACGCGCAGCCCCCGGACCAACTGAGAGAATTGGATCGGAAACCCCCAGGCCGCGGAGAACGGTGACGGGTGGGGGAGGCCCCTTCCAAACCCGTGACTCCCGGGGAACGTGCACTCTCTCGGGCGGGCCGCTGCCGCTGGCGCCCTCCCGCCACGCTTGTTGCCCAGGGCCGACTAGGAAATTCAGACGGGCTCTTTCCCTGGCTGCGGCGACCAGCAACCCTCCCTGAGTTCGGACCGAGGGCCGGCTCAAGCCGCTTCGGCTAGCGAACCCCCAGGACGGCGAGAGTTTTCCAAAGTTTAAGGTCCCACAGCACCTTTTACTGGTGGGACCCGCAGACAAACGGGTGCCACGAGCGCCACCTACTGGGCAGGATAAGAAAAACAGAACCCAGAGATTTCACAGAAAAATATTACAACCTTGCTGGGTCCAACACCAAGAGAAATCTGAATAAATGCCCAGACGCCAGCAGCAGAAGATAACTGTCCACGCTCAAAAGATTGAGAATATGGCTCAGTCAAAGGAACAAACCAATAGCTCAAATGAGACACAAGAGCTGAGACAACTAATGCTGAATATACGAACAGAAATGGAAAAACTCTTCAAAAATGAAATCGATAAATTGAGGGAGGACATGAAGAGGACATGGGCTGAACATAAAGAAGAAATAGAAAAACTGAAAAAACAAATCGCAGAACTTATGGAAGTGAAGGATAAAGTAGCAAACATAGAAAAAATAATGGATAGCTACAATGATAGATTTAAAGAGACAGAAGATAGAATTAGTGATTTGGAGGATGGAACATCTGAATTCCAAAAAGAAACAGAAACTATAGGGAAAAGAATGGAAAAATTTGAACAGGGTATCAGGGAACTCAAGGACAATATGAACCGCACAAATATACGTGTTGTGGGTGTCCCAGAAGGAGAAGAGAAGGGAAAAGGAGGAGAAAAACTAATGGAAGAAATTATCACTGAAAATTTCCCAACTCTTATGAAAGACCTAAAATTACAGATCCAAGAAGTGCAGCGCACCCCAAAGAGATTAGACCCAAATAGGCGTTCTCCAAGACACTTACTAGTTAGAATGTCAGAGGTCAAAGAGAAAGAGAAGATCTTGAAAGCAGCAAGAGAAAAACAATCCATTACATACAAGGGAAACCCAATAAGACTTTGTGTAGATTTCTCAGCAGAAACCATGGAAGCTAGAAGACAGTGGGATGATATATTTAAAATACTAAAAGAGAAAAACTGCCAACCAAGACTCCTATATCCAGCAAAATTATCCTTCAAAAATGAGGGAGAAATTAAAACATTCTCAGACAAAAAGTCACTGAAAGAATTTGTGACCAAGAGACCAGCTCTGCAAGAAATACTAAAGGGAGCACTAGAGTCAGATACAAAAAGACAGAAGAGAGAGATATGGAAAAGAGTGTAGAAAGAAGGAAAATCAGATATGATATATATAATACAAAAGGCAAAATGGTAGAGGAAAATATTATCCAAACAGTAATAACACTAAATGTCAACGGACTGAATTCCCCAATCAAAAGACATAGATTGGCAGAATGGATTAAAAAACAGGATCCTTCTATATGCTGTCTACAGGAAACACATCTTAGACCCAAAGATAAACATAGGTTGAAAATGAAAGGTTGGGAAAAGATATTTCATGCAAATAACAACCAGAAAAGAGCAGGAGTGGCTATACTAATATCCAACAAATTAGACTTCAAATGTAAAACAGTTAAAAGAGACAAAGAAGGACACTATATACTAATAAAAGGAACAATTAAACAAGAAGACATAACAATCATAAATATTTACGCACCGAATCAGAATGCCCCAAAATACGTAAGGAATATACTGCAAACACTGAAAAGGGAAATAGACTCATATACCATAATAGTTGGAGACTTCAACTCACCACTCTCATCAAGGGACAGAACATCTAGACAGAGGATCAACAAAGAAATAGAGAATCTGAATATTACTATAAATGAACTAGACTTAATAGACATTTATAGGACATTACATCCCACAACAGCAGGATACACCTTTTTCTCAAGTGCTCATGGATCATTCTCAAAGATAGACCATATGCTGGGTCACAAAGCAAGTCTTAACAAATTTAAAAAGATTGAAATCTTACACAACACTTTCTCGGACCATAAAGGAATGATGTTGGAAATCAATAATAGGCAGAGTGCCAGAAAATTCACAAATACGTGGAGGCTCAACAACACACTCCTAAACAATGACTGGGTCAAAGAAGAAATTGCAAGAGAAATTAGCAAATACCTCGAGGCGAATGAAAATGAAAACACAACATATCAAAACTTATGGGACGCAGCAAAGGCAGTGCTAAGAGGGAAATTTATTGCTCTAAATGCCTATATCAGAAAAGAGGAAAAGGCAAAAATTCAGGAATTAACTATCCATTTGGAAGAACTGGAGAAAGAACAGCAAGCTAACCCCAAAGCAAGCAAAAGGAAAGAAATAACAAAGATTAGAGCACAAATAAATGAAATTGAAAACATGAAAACAATAGAGAAAATCAATAAGGCCAGAAGTTGGTTCTATGAGAAAATCAATAAGATTGATGGGCCCTTAGCAAGATTGACAAAAAGAAGAAGAGAGAGGATGCAAATAAATAAGATCAGAAATGGAAGAGGAGACATAACTACTGACCTCACAGAAATAAAGGAGGTAAGAACAGGATACTATGAACAACTTTACGCTAATAAATACAACAATTTAGAGGAAATGGACGGGTTCCTGGAAAGACATGAACAACCAACTTTGACTCAAGAAGACATAGATGACCTCAACAAACCAATCACAAGTAAAGAAATTGAATTAGTCATTCAAAAGCTTCCTAAAAAGAAAAGTCCAGGACCAGATGGCTTCACATGTGAATTCTACCAAACGTTCCAGAAAGAATTAGTACCAATTCTCTTCAAACTCTTCAAAAAAATCGAAGTGGAGGGAAAACTACCTAATTCATTCTATGAAGCCAACATCACCCTCATACCAAAACCAGGCAAAGATATTACAAAAAAAGAAAACTACAGACCAATCTCTCTAATGAATACAGATACAAAAATCCTCAATAAAATTCTAGCAAATCGTATCCAACAGCACATTAAAAGAATTATACATCATGACCAAGTAGGATTCATCCCAGGTATGCAAGGATGGTTCAACATAAGAAAATCAATTAATGTAATACACCATATCAACAAATCAAAGCAGAAAAATCACATGATCATCTCAATTGATGCAGAGAAGGCATTCGACAAGATTCAACATCCTTTCCTGTTGAAAACACTTCAAAAGATAGGAATACAAGGGAACTTCCTTAAAATGATAGAGGGAATATATGAAAAATCCACAGCTAATATCATCCTCAATGGGGAAAAATTGAAAACTTTCCCCCTAAGATCAGGAACAAGACAAGGATGTCCACTATCACCACTATTATTCAACATTGTGTTGGAGGTTCTAGCCAGAGCAATTAGACAAGAAAAAGAAATACAAGGCATCAAAATTGGAATGGAAGAAGTAAAACTATCACTGTTTGCAGACGATATGATACTATACGTCGAAAACCCGGAAAAATCCACAACAAAACTACTAGAGCTAATAAATGAGTACAGCAAAGTAGCAGGTTACAAGATCAACATTCAAAAATCTGTAGCATTCCTATACACTAGTAATGAACAAGCTGAGGGGGAAATCAAGAAACGAATCCCATTTACAATTGCAACTAAAAGAATAAAATACCTAGGAATAAATTTAACTAAAGAGACAAAAAACCTATATAAAGAAAACTACAAAAAACTGCTAAAAGAAATCACAGAAGACCTAAATAGATGGAAGGGCATACCGTGTTCATGGATTGGAAGACTAAATATAGTTAAGATGTCAATCCTACCTAAATTGATTTACAGATTCAATGCAATACCAATCAAAATCCCAACAACTTATTTTTCAGAAATAGAAAAACCAATAAGCAAATTTATCTGGAAGGGCAGGGTGCCCCGAATTGCTAAAAACATCTTGAGGAAAAAAAACGAAGCTGGAGGTCTAGCGATGCCAGACTTTAAGGCATATTATGAAGCCACAGTGGTCAAAACAGCATGGTATTGGCATAAAGATAGATATATCGACCAATGGAATCGAATAGAGTGCTCAGATATAGACCCTCTCATCTATGGACATTTGATCTTTGATAAGGCAGTCAAGCCAACTCACCTGGGACAGAACAGTCTCTTCAATAAATGGTGCCTAGAGAACTGGATATCCATATGCAAAAGAATGAAAGAAGACCCATCTCTCACACCCTATACAAAAGTTAACTCAAAATGGATCAAAGATCTAAACATTAGGTCTAAGACCATAAAACAGTTAGAGGAAAATGTTGGGAGATATCTTATGGATCTTACAACTGGAGGCGGTTTTATGGACCTTAAACCTAAAGCAAGAGCACTGAAGAAGGAAATAAATAAATGGGAACTCCTCAAAATTAAACACTTTTGTGCATCAAAGAACTTCATCAAGAAAGTAGAAAGACAGCCTTCACAATGGGAGACAATATTTGGAAATGATATATCAGATAAAGGTCTAGTATCCAGAATTTATAAAGAGATTATTCAACTCAACAACAAAAAGACAGCCAACCCAATTACAAAATGGGAAAAAGACTTGAACAGACACCTCTCAGAAGAGGAAATACGGATGGCCAAGAGGCACATGAAGAGATGCTCAATGTCCCTGGCCATTAGAGAAATGCAAATCAAAACCACAATGAGATATCATCTCACACCCACCAGAATGGCCATTATCAACAAAACAGAAAATGACAAGTGCTGGAGAGGATGCGGAGAAAGAGGCACACTTATCCACTGTTGGTGGGAATGTCAAAGGGTGCAACCACTGTGGAAGGCAGTTTGGCGGTTCCTCAAAAAGCTGAATATAGAACTGCCATACGACCCAGCAATACCATTGCTAGGTATCTACTCAAAGGACTTAAGGGCAAAGACACAAACGGACATTTGCACACCAATGTTTATAGCAGCATTATTTACAATTGCAAAGAGATGGAAACAGCCAAAATCTCCATCAACAGAAGAGTGGCTAAACAAACTGTGGTATATACATACGATGGAATATTATGCAGCTTTAAGACAAGATAAACTTATGAACCATGTAATAACATGGATGGACCTAGAGAATATTATGCTGAGTGAATCCAGCCAAAAACTAAAGGACAAATACTGTATGGTCCCACTGATGTGAACGGACATTCGAGAATAAACTTGAAATATGTCATTGGTAACAGAGTTCAGCAGGAGTTAGAAACAGGGTAAGACAATGGGTAATTGAAGCTGAAGGGATACAGACTGTGCAACAGGACTAGATACAAAAACTCAAAAATGGACAGCACAATAATACCTAATTGTAAAGTAATCATGTTAAAACACTGAATGAAGCTGCATCTGAGCTATAGGTTTTTGTTTTGTTTTGTGTTGTTTTGTTTTGATTTTACTATTATTACTTTTATTTTTTTCTCTATATTAACATTTTATATCTTTTTCGGTTATGTTGCTAGTTCTTCTAAACCAATGCAAATGTACTAAGAAATGATGATCATGCATCTATGTGATGATGTTAAGAATTAATGATTGCATGTGTAGAATGGTATGATCTCTAAATGTTGGGTTAATTTCTTTTTTTCCGTTAATTAAAAAAAAAAAAAAAAAAGAGAAGGGATAATTGGAGATGAAGGGATACAGACTGTACAACGGGACTGGATATAAAAACTCAGAAATGGACAGCACAATACTACCCAATTGTAATGCAATTATGTTAAAACACTGAATGAAGCTGCATGTGAGGTATAGGTTTTTTGTTTTTGTTTTTTTTGTTTTTTTTCTTTCTATTATTGTTTTAATTCTTATTCTGTTGTCTTTTTATTTCTTTTTCTAAATCGATGCAAATGTACTAAGAAATGATGAATATGCAACTATGTGATGTTATTAAGAATTACTGATTGTACATGTAGATTGGAATGATTTCTAATTGTTTTGTTAATTCTTTTTTTAATTAATAAAAAAAAAAGGAAAAAAAATGTTATATAGGTGAAAAAGAATGTAATACTTTCAAGTTATTCATCTAAAACCATTTATTCCCTACTCTGCCAAATCAATATTGGGCTTCCTTTAAATTCTCCAATTTGTCACACTTTCTTCTAGGCTTTCCAGTTTGCTAAACCATCTCTCCCCAACCTCAAATAACACCCTCTTATCCTCTATGTGAAAACGTACATGCCACCTCCTCAAAGAATTCCTTCTTCATCCTTAAATTTGTTATATTCTTTACACTGTTCTTTTATTTCTTCAAAATTGTTTATAAATGAACTTGTCCATTAGACTCGATGTAACACAGCCAATATGTTCCTGCTCACTACCATAATACAAGGACCCATAGTCAACCTTCAATAAATATTTGCTCAAGTCAAGTTCAGAACGAAGAAAAAGTGGTGATTGCTGAAGCATGGGGATTTTGTAAGCAATGCTAATGAAACTGGATTTTATAATGAAGAATTAATGGAGAATACCGAAAGATTATAAATTGGTCAGTGAGGACGTTCAGGTTGGTGGGTAAACACACTCTAAGAGCAGTATGGTAAATGGATTAGAGGAGCTCAAATTTATAGATAAACAGGAGGTTTGCATTTATAACAAGATAGAGACCAGGTTATCCCTCCAGTAGCAGTTATGAGAACCTACTGAAGAACCTTGCTCTATTGGGAAAGTGCTACTGGGGGTGGATGCTGAGCCTTCCAGCCTGAGTCCACACCATGCCTTGAAAGCAGTCTGCAGATCTGTTTTGTATGTATTAAATGCAGAAAGAGGACAACTGGGCCAGATTGTGGAGAATGATGTGACAATGAGAAAGAAACATAAGAAAAGTCCAGAAGAGAGAACAAAATGAAACTCATAATTACTGAAATGAAGTCTACTTTAATCGTGAAAGTTTTTGTCTGAGAGAAATCTTTGCTTGGTTGGGGGTAAGGGATGGAAAACTGAAAGAGGCCCTGAGTTCTGCATTAAAATTGGGACTGGGAGGAAACAAAGCAAAACAATAGCCAGAGACACGCTAAGGACACTGGAGCCAGAGAGAGGACCGTAAAATACCAGCTGTGTCACATATTGTTAATTGGAGTGTAAATGATGTGGGCCTGAATTGTGGAGCCAAAAATGGCTGAGAAGGAGAATTAATAAAAGCAAATGTCACGAGATACCGGTGCCTTTCACCAACAGAGAAAACACACAAGGTGAGAGCAAATTAAGAAGCAGGAAGAATAAAGTTAATTTTGGATCTATTAAATTTAAAGTATCTAATTGACATCATATAAAACTGCTAGCAGGTAGAGAGAGAGAGAGGATAGAGGGATGGTAGATAGTGAGAGATAATAACTATCTACAGAAAATTAAACTGGGGGAATAGGCTTGAAAGTCAATATTTCTAAGTACGTTTGAAGTTGTCCTCTCCTATCTTCACAGAGATTTAAAGAGGTAGACTATGAGGTAACAATGTAATTACCAGTAACAGAAACCTCTTCTCCCAAGGGTAGTTATTCTCTATGTGAGAACAGTGAAGATCAAATATATAGGACTAGGACAAAGATACGCACATGCACATATATGGATAGGAATAAAACAGTTAAATGTGCTATATAGGTCATGTATACAAGAAGAGAAATATAAGTACTGTACTCAGTATATATTGAAGATAATAATACAACAACCATGGACAAAATAAACATGATTACATTAAGGATACTGTGCTGGTTTGAAATGATGTATGTACCCTAGAAAAGCCATGTTTTAATCCTAATCCCATTTTGTAAAGGCAGCCATTCCTTCTAATCCCTATTCAGTATTGAATGTTTGAAACTGTAATTAGATCATCTCCCGGAGATGTGATTTAATCAAGAGTGGTTTTTAAACTAGATTAGCTGGAGGCGTGTCTCCACCCATTTGGGTGGGTCT
The DNA here is from genome assembly GCF_023851605.1 of Tamandua tetradactyla. Lineage (NCBI taxonomy): Eukaryota > Metazoa > Chordata > Mammalia > Pilosa > Myrmecophagidae > Tamandua > Tamandua tetradactyla. The sequence goes on from NC_135350.1 coordinate 36,002,361, forward strand.
TGATCAGTTTCTGGAGTCCTATAAAAGAGGAAACATTTTGGAGAAAGAAGGAGATTCAGAGAGAGCAGAGCAGAATGACATAGCCACAAGAAGCAGAGTCCACCAGCCAGTGACCTTTGAAGATGAAAAAGGAGCATGCCTCCTGGGGAGCTTTGTGAAACAGGAAGCCAGGAGAAGAAGCTAGCAGATGATGCCCTGCTCGCCATGTGTCCTTCCAGATGAGAGAGGAACCCTGATCGTGTTTACCATGTGCCTTTCCAGATGAGAAAGAAACTCTGATTGTGTTCATCATGTGCCCTTCCACTTGAGAAAGAAACCCTGAAATTTATCGGCCTTCTTGAACCAAGGTACCTTTCCTTGAATGCCTTAGATTGGACATTTCTATAGACTTGCTTTAATTGGGACATTTTCTCGGCCTTAGAACTGTAAACTACCAACCTATTAAATTCCCCTTTTTAAAAGCCGTTCTGGGGGCGGGCCGCGGTGGCTCAGCGGGCAAAGTGCTTGCCTGCTATGCCGGAGGACCTCGGTTCGATTCCCGGCCCCAGCCCATGAAACAAAATACAATAAAACAAGAAAATGTTTAAAGATGTTTCCCTTTCTTCCTTCCTTCCTTCCTTCTCTCTGTCTTTCCTTTAAAAAAAAAAAAAAAAAAGCCGTTCTGTTTCTGGTATATTGCATTCCAGCAGCTAGCAAACTAGAACAGATACCCAATCAGAACAGCGGCTATTCTGGATTCTTTCAATGGACAGGAACTGAAGTCAAAACACTCTAGTTAATATTTTGCCCCTAAAGATCTCTCAGATTCCAGTTTTTCTTATCTAATATATATTTTTGGATCTAAGATATCAATGATTGCAAGACACAATTATTTTATGTTCCTTTATAAAGGGGAGAAAAAGTTGCAATATAGGACATGGTAATAAAACACCTTCACATAAACACATCAATATCAGAGATAAAATATGAAAAAATCTGAATTTTTAAATCATTGAAATAAGGTATCAAACAGGAACACCTGATAAAATTGGTAATAACCTCTTATTTGCATTTTCCTTAGAATATTTTTACCATTTTATCAGTATTTCCCTCAAAATGACACATATTTAAAAATATTTTTGATCTATTATGAATGTTCAGTAATGAGGAAGTACACTCAGGTTACTGTTTGTGACAAGATATCCAAAAAAAGCCTAGATCTGCCTTTGTTCCAAAGAGTAGATGAGGTTCTAAAATATAGACAATATCTTCCTTACCCGTGTATTCTGCTCTACGTTAATTCCAACCTGATCGATTTCGTTTTTATCTCTAAATACCAGGTTACACATATATAAAACAGCTCTTCCAAATCCAGAAATAACAATTACCTCTCTAGATTAAATGTGACTGCTATAAGAGCTTACATTCTACGCCCTGGTTTTCTTATAAGTCTTTTCTAAAGGAGACCACACAATATTTGCTCCTTTGTTTCTGGCTTATTTTGCCTCACAAAATATCCCCCAGGTTCATTCACAACATTGCATGACTCAAAACTTCATTCCTTTCTGTAGCAGTACAATATTATATCATATGTATACATCATGATTTGCCAACCTACTTCTCAGTCAGTGCCTCCTTCATGAAGCCACCTCCATTCACTGGGCATCATGTGTAATCAACACACTCGATTTTAGATAAAGTCATTGTTCCCAAGAGAAGATAACCAATAAACACACCCTCAAGAAATAGGAAATCTAAACCTCCCCTTAACTCTTGTCCCTTCCCCCATTATTTACCCGTGCGGCTGCTGTGGTGTTATGGATGTTTTCCTGTTAAACACAGCCCATAGCATACAATAGCATTCCCCTCATACCAAGAACATATACACTCTTTGTACCATATTTATACATTGCAGTAGCTCATGCAAGAACTTGTTTATATTTGTAGTGTGGATCAGTGAGACACATGGGTCTGTAAATTCTCTTTCAATCATGTTCACCTTCAATATGGTAATACTTATAAAACCACTAGTGAACTGCCTGCACTTCTATCTATTCCCTTACATTCAAGTTCAACCTCATTAGTAGCTGTTCACCCATCTCTAGCTTCCATGTATCTCTAGGTACTCTATATTCTGCATTATAAATTTCTAATTTTACTTTTACCATCTTTTTTTCTTTTATATCTTACTTTTGCAAGATATCAAAAAAAGCCTAGCTCTTTTACTGCGTAAGTGATGTTTAATAAACAGCCAAGTTTTCACAAGGAGAAAATAAAAGACTGTAATACCATCAAGTCATCATCTTCAAACATCAGATTTACAATGACAGCTTGGTTTAATCCCTCATTCCGGGTAATGTTCCTATAAACCGTGACGTCTGGAGAGGAGGGTGAATCTGGGACAACGTAGGGAGGACTTTCCTCTTTCTTATCTAAACCTTGTTCAGAATATCCTTATATCCTTTGGAGACATAGCCTGGAGACACTTCTGTCCTCTTACCCAAAGTATCCTCCTAAAAACAATGATTTCAGAAAATTTCACAGTTTGGTTAACATGGAAGCTCCATATCTAATTCTGTGGACTCTTGAGATTGGAGATGAGATCTAGTCTCCTGATTTAACAGGGCAGTAAGGGCTTCTGGTGAGGCATGGACAAAGGACCAAACTCTGATCATGGTCCTTTTTTGTGGTGTGGTATTAAGAAATGTCTGTCCAGGGTAAATGTTGTTGTACAGCTGCTGCCCCATGAAATGATTCAGGAAAAAAAAAAAAAAAAAAAAAAAAAGATCATCATCCAGGAAGAACAAGAAAAGTCTGTACTTAAGGAGGTTGAAACAATCTCCACCAGAAACTTCATATGTGATTGTGATGCCTCAAACAGTTGTGAAAAACAGGATTGTTCATAACCCTAGATGAAAATGGTCTATCCTTCAACTCACGCTAAATAACCATTAGTTTCCTAGAGCTGCCATAAAAATAACCACAAATTGAGTGGCTTAAAGCAACAGAAATTTGTATTCTCACAGTTCTGGAAACTGGAAATCTGAATCCCAGTATTTGCAACTGCATGCTCCATTGGAAGGCACCAAGACAGAATCTTTCCTTGATTCTTTCCACCTTCTAGTGGTGTATGAGTTCGCTAATGCTGCTGGAATGCAATATACCACAAATGGAATGTCTTTTATAAAGGGAATTTATGAAATTACAACTTTAAAGTTCTAATACCATAAAAATGTCCAAATTAAGGCATCCAGAGAAAGATACCTTGACTCAAGAAAGGCCATTGTCTGTTTCATGGAAAGGCTGGCATCTGCTGGCCATTATTGCTGGTTCTCTTGCTTCAGCTTCTGATGCCAGCAGTTTCCTCTCTATGCATCTGTGGGCCTTCACTTAGCTCTTCCTGGCACAATTTTGGGTTCTGGCTTGCTTAACAATTCATGGGAATGCACATGGTGATGTCTACTGGACTCTGCATCTCCAAACATCCATGTCTAGGTGTCTGCTCTCTCTATCAGCACTCCAGGTGTCTCCAAATGTCTGGGTCTATGTTGACTCTGAAGCAACTGTGTTTTCTCTAAAATGTCTCTCCTTTTAAAGGACCCCAGTAAACTAATCAAGACCCACCCTGAATGGGCAGAGTCACATCTCCATCTAATCAAAAGGTCACACCTGCAATCAGGCACATCTCATCTCTGTGGGGCAATTTAATCAACAGCCACACCCACAAATGGGTGGGTCGATAACCATGGAAGCAAGGTAATCAAAAGTTTCAACCCTAAAATATTGAATCAGGATTAAAAGACATAGCTTTTCTAGGGTACACAACACTTTCAAACCAGCACAGGTGATTTCTGACAATCCTTGACAGTAACCAGCTTGTAGCTATATCTCTGCAATCTCTGACTCTGTTTTCACGTGGTTTTCTTTCCCCTGTGTCTATATCCAAATCGCCCTTGCTTTTCTCTTGTAAAATCGCCAGTCATTGGATTTAAGGGCTGACTCTAATCCAGTATGACCTCATCTTCACTTGATTACAGCTGCAAAGACCCTATTTCCAAATGAATAAGGCTGGGTATTAGGACATGAACAAGAGAAGACACCTAGGAGGAAAAAATAACCAATTACAGATGGGGGTGGGGAGAGACTGAGAATTAAAACCACCAACCCCCAAAACAGCTGACATGAATTTATGATTTCATTGATATAACCTTATTATTCCAATAATAATGGATTCTTGTCCAGGAAATAATTTTATAATTCATTATAGAAACTTCTTAAAAGGCCCCTCAACTATTCAATAGGATGCACCAACAGACAGATGTTGTCCTAAGAATCTTTGAACCCTTCACACTAAAATCTTTGCCTTGCTGTTTCCACCAATTCTAAACTATTACATCCTGACCCTAACCCAGACTTAATCAAGTCCCCTAATTGAAAACCGTACCTAAAACCAGATTTCACATTTTCAGTAAAATCCTGCCTAGTTCCCCTCATCAGTAAAACCGCCAGAGCTCACTCAGTCAAGATGGTGTTTCCCATCACCATGTTAAGCATTCAGAATCACTATCTTATCTAGAGGTTGAGGAGCTGACATTTGGCATCAATCAGATTTACAACCACCTGTTCGCCAGACAAGTCTTGGTCTTATTTAAATTATCCTACCCCACTGAGACATATGGTTATAGAAAAGGAGGTCCTCATAAGAGAAACAGATTCCCAATTCAATAGTAAACATTCAGAAATTCTGATTAATAAATGGAGAAGCAGAAAACAAATAAAAGTAGAAAGATACTATAGTAACACCTGAGAAAATTATGCTATTAAAATTTTATAGTTCAAAGACGAGAATCTCTATAATTGTTTTTAGTGTGTACAATTACAACTTAATTTGTTGTAATAGTGTGAATGTTCATTATCATTTCTCTTCCTTTCTGCCTCAGACATTGTAGAAAATTATATTTCACGTCAGTGGATATTTTTCTTATTGGTGAACAATTTTAAATACATAAATATTCTATTCCTTCATAAGAAAGACCAGTATTTTGCTTTCTTAATTACTTGTTCATTTTGATAGTGACAGCTGCTGTTGCTAGCATTATTCAAGCAATTGTTTGGAGATGTCACCACATAATTGTAAGAGGCCATGAAATTTTATATCGAGACACATATTTTGTTTCTAATTGCTCCAAAATAACCACGCTGAATGAAAAAAATACTTTCCTTTGAGTGTATCCTCTAATGAACTCAGGCCATTCACCGCCCTTTTGTGTAGCTAAAGAGAGTTTATGATGCTAGGAAATGCTACAATAGCAGGTTACAAGTAAATTCTGTGACTTCATTACAATTGTTGTCATTTAATATTAGATTAGGTCAGAATGTATAAACATTTCTCAGCTACAGTTGATTAGATTTTGAAAAGTGTTCCATCTAAATGCCCTCTTTGTAACTAAAGCAATCCTTTTGAAGTATAGGAAAATCTGAAAGGCAAAATAGCCAGAGGCCCTTTTAAATCTTCAAATACAAATGAATTTACTCTGCTGGCAATCATAATAAAACATAAAATAATTATTTGCCACGGTGCTTACTAAATGGACCTAGTCAGTTTCTTATTAAGTGGTTTGTCTCTACCACAAAGGAATTGCATGACCTTGAACAAGCTGTGTGACCTAAAAGCTCTGAATATTCAGGGGGAGAAATATGGACTTTACTTCTCAATATCTGAAATTCTCTCCCAGTTAAGACACTCTTTCTTCCATCATTTAAATACACCAGTTAAAACAGTGAACTGAATACTGAAAATCATGGCGCCAGGTAAATGTCACTATTTTAAAAATAAATTTGACATTTAAAAAAATGGCAACTGAAAATTAGTTGTAGATCCAAGGAATGGATCAACTTCTGTCAAACAAAAAAACAAAAATATTATACTTTTGAAAGCTCAAACCTGAAAACAGATAACACCGATAACTGTATACTCTCGCCTTTAAGTGATATAAGACCTTGCCTTTTGAAGGATGGAAATTAGTAAATTTTTTCATCTATCTCTTCTTACGTCTTTTGTAAAAACACTGGGAAGAGATAGAGGGAAAAAGTACCTTATAAAAGGTCTTCAAAAGAACATTCACGTGCTTGCGATAGAGAATCCTTACGAATAATACTTCTGGATTGTTAAATTTTCTGAAGAAATAAATGTTTTTCCCCCATTTAGCATATTAAAGATTAAAATATATTATAATAGATGTATTTCCAGAGAATTATATAGCTTCCCATTATATTAAACAGAGTATGCTGATTATAGTTTATTTTACCTTGATGATTCAGAGTAATAATAATTACTATAATAGTAGTGAGATAGATACATTACAATATAGCAATGCCTAATCTGCTGATATGGGTAAAGACGTTTGTTCCTACATTAAATAACCCCACACTGTTCTGCTTTATGACTTTCTATCTGCTTTCCATATCTCTTTCCAAGGCCCTTGCTTTGAGGCTAGAGTTATTTTTTCAGCTCAGTCAGCACGCCTGCTTGAAGCAACTCTTCAATTCTCTTCCAAGATATGCCGTGATTTTGGGTGGCTGTGGAAAATATGTAACCAAACATACTAGAATTGTATGAAAAATAAGTAAGGAGATCTAAAAAGATGATGGAAATAACCAGTCATTTAGTGTTAAGATCTAAGTGCATCTTGGCTATGTGAACTTCAGTAAGTTCTTAACCAGGGTATTTGCTTCCTTCAGTGAACTTGGGATATACTAACACCTATTTCAGAGTGTTATTGTGATAATTTGATGAGATAACATATTTGAAACCCCTCATAAACTATGCAGCTGAATACAAATGTGTCATAGGGTTACCAAGATCATTATCAGAACAAGATTGCCATCTCAGGGTAAGCAAGCAGATAGCAAGATACTCGGAACCTTTTAAAGCAGAAATGAAAATAGCATTAGAATCAATTGTTCAAACTTACTGAGTGACAACTAATGTCACAATTGCATCCATTCTCTAGTGTTATTCTAACAGTGTATTACAAAAGAACATTTAGACCCTTGTTACAACTTCTGGTAATTAAACATCACTGAGAGCGTTGCAAAAGGTAGAGTAGATAGACTTCTGCATCACAAAGGCATAATTTAAACCCTAGTTCTGAACTTGGAAGCTCTGAAATCACGGATAAATAACGTGGCTTTTCTGTGTCTCCATTTACTCATCTGTAAAGTGAGGATAGTAATACTTCCTGAAAGAGTTGTAGTGAGGATTAAATGAGTAATGCAAACTGCTTAACTCTGAAATCACAGTTTAAAAACAAAACAAAAACCGAAAAAAACAAAGTGCCTACACCAGTTCTTGGCACAAAGTAGGTTCTCCCATAAATAAATATAACTCTTGGATGCAGTCAAAAGCAGATATATATAATATTAATGACTGAAAACACTAATAGAAAGAAGAGCCAGTTTAAGACCAAGGGTTAGTGAAACTGTGATTTTTTTTTTACATTTTATTTGAAATAATTTTAGTACTCAACAGAATACATGATCATATTGATTGAAGGCAGAGTCTTCAGGGTCAAGCCAACTTTGTTTAGATCCAGCTGGCTCACCTACTTCCTGCTGAATTTTTTTCACTCAAAAATTCCATTTTCTCAAATGTGAAAAAGGATGGTATCTTCCTTACTGAATTGGAACAAAAGTTCAATAAATTTCATTTATTATTTTGTTATTTTATTTAATTTTATAAGTTGGGCACAAATAAGAGGAAGAAATTAATTGCATATATTGTGGCATTCTGTACTTGAAATTTGAGAAATTCTGTATTTGAAAACATGTTTGAGATCTTCAACTAACAGATACAGGAAAGATCACTAAAACTGGCAGGACAGGATTCCTACTAATCCTCAGGTACATCACATTTTATTATACTTAGTATATCTAAGATAACCGTATTATCCATCGTTGTTAAAAGCGTACGGTATGGCAGCCATGGAACTGAACATCCCACTATGCTTTAGCTTATTTATTCCTCACAACACTTGTGGTACGTATTGTTATTATTGCCCCCATTTTCTGATAAAGAAAAACTGGCAAAGTAAATAATTTGCCAAAGTTTACGTAGCCTCGCTGGTGGCCGAGTTGAACTATAAATCCAGATTTGTCAAAGGCCATATTTTCAAACAGTATAATATACTCCAAAATAAAGTGGCATTTATTTTAGTTTCATACAAGCAGGCTGAAGAGATTTCATAGCACTTTTTCTGACCCAGACCTATCAGAGTTTGTAGAACCTTATACTAGATTTTTCTAATTTTCCCTGTGTGAATGTCATTGCAATTCTTTATACATTACCATTCATATTAGCAAAATCACTAGGGTTTCATCTCAGCTCTGCTGTGCTCTTATCCATTAAAAATTAATAGCAAAAATTACCTCCTTAATTAATAGGCACAGGAGGAGTTCCTAACTCACTGCAGAATTTTTATATTGCTTGTTCATCAAACTCAAAATAATTTAGCAACTACCTAATTAATTCCTAATTGATATCATTGGGCCATTACTCCCCCATTTTCATCTGGCCGTACACCAAGAGATACTGCCTTAGGCGTTTTTAGATTTAACATCAAAATAAACATCAAAAGCAGGCTAACTTTCTTTACTCAATCATGCAAATGATCATTGCATTCTTTTTAGCAAACATTGCTAAATAAGTGAAATATAGTTCCAATTGAGTAACATTCTACAAATTGTAAGGTTTAAAAGTAATACAAAGTAGTAGCTTGGCTTTCTCTCATGCTTTATAATGCTTTGGGTTAGTAAGTTTTAAAGTATTTAAAATAGAAATTTATTTTTTCTCAAAGCAATTGCTATTTTAAATATGTTGTAGTATTTGGGATATATGACTAGTAGCCAGAAAATAAATGTTTTCATACATTTAAACCCACAGGTACTACCTGCAATAAGCAAAGGGTTTTAATTAGTGTTGCTTATTTAGTACTAGCAAAACTTTACTTAAAATGTTAAATAGATTTTAGATGATAAAAATTTGAATCCAGAAAGCATGTTTAAAAATAAACTATAATAATGATGAAACATTAAGATATTAAGACTATGAAAAAGATTCAATGACAGAGTAAACATTCATTAACAAAAATATAACACTACCTAAGATTTTGGGGAAGGTAACCAACTAACTTGTACTTTATTCCTATACTGTGCCAGGAAACTGTGAAAGACACAAAGAGACTTAACAGAACATGTACATATGTTACCCATTTAGGTAAGATGATATTTTGAGATAGAAGAAACTGACTCAAAGATTGTATCACTTGCCCAAGGCACTGAGCTAATAATAAGTGGCAAAGCTGGAATTTAATTTGTATATATCTGTCTCCAAAGTGTCTGATCTTTTTAAATAATAACTTGCATTTTCTTTAGTTTGAATGTATCTTTCCCACCTTGTAAAATTTCTTTGAATGACTTACTTTTAAATGGACTAAAAACAGTCTTAAAATGGCCTATAAATGGACCTTGACCGAGAAATGAGGAAATAAAATGTAGTTCCAACATGAAATTACTGTCACCTTCTTTATTGAATAAATCTTTAAGGTGCAATTTTCTTTAAGGGAGTTGTGTGCACATTAACTTGAGATGACTTAGGACAAGAACCTGGTTCATTATTAGCATTCGGTTCTTTCCATCCAATATGGATTACCAGCCACAAATTACTATAACTAATATACAACCTACACCTGGCACTAACACAGCAGCCAGTGTAAGAATTGAAGAATTTAATGAATAATATCCAAAGAGGTAAAACCAAAATGTGTTTTGACCTTCTTTCCTTTTAACTTCATTTTATTCAATGAATTATGATGCATCAATGTCAAATTAGCAAGATGCATGTTAACCAAGCTTATCATTAAAGTACTGGTGTCTGCCACTAGAAAGATGATACTGAGAGCAGTCTAAATAGAAAACCAGTATAAATTTTCTATTTTATTAGTTTACTGTGAAAAGAATGGTTAAAGATTAAGTGTTCCAAAACCCAAATCTAAATTCTTATTTAGCATTGGCACTGTTCAATATTTAACTGGTTTTTTGATAGTAACAAATTGCAGCAGTCATTTTACTCAATTTCCCAAGGATAACATTTTGCAAACAGTTCATCTCAGAGGATGCCATCAGGAAGTGATATTGCTGAAAAGGAGATATTCTATTAGGCTGTATGGTGAATAGCTTATGTCAGAGGAGAATGCTTAACAAAATTTACATTAGTTAATTTCTACATTAAAAGTATCACAGGAATATAAACTATGGACAAGAGTTTGGATGTGACTTTGGATTAAGCACGATGCTCAGAAAGCTCCTAGCTTGTGCATCACTGATGTGGCAGCATTAGAATTACTTCTACTGAACTAGTGGCATGATGCCATCAGTTTGTATTGAAGGGGGTTGCTGAGGAAATTGTTTTTGATATCAAATCCTATGTAACTTATGTAATTTAATATCTTCCAGTTTTTAGTAACAAGAATTCCTGTATTGAGGAAATGCACTGATTGAATTATTGATGACAGATATTTCTCTTCACATATATGATAGCACTACACTCAAAATAACATTGTCAACAGACTGCAATATTAGGTATACATTTTGTGTGTCAATCCTAACCAGGGCTTCATCTTTTTCATATTTATTTTATTGTTTCCTCAAATAATTTTTCTTTATTTTGTATTATAAGTATTTTGCAAGATGCTTAAATTATTTCTACAATGAACTCTAGCAAAGAAACATGGTAAAGAATTTTTAAAATTCTAAACACAATGTAAAACTACATAAAGCAAAAATAAACAAAAATACATTGCTGGGATTTTTCTTTTGACAGACTGTAGTTAACAACATGCATTTCATGTAAAGAAAATATAAAGGTGACTTATTTTTGGAGTTTTTGAAATATTAAACTTTGGTACAGTATTTTGGTGCTTTCTTTTTTTATTTTTTCCAAAACAGCATTGATATATACCTAGTTAATATTTCTAACATATTGTCTAACTCAATTTGTGTAAGAACATACCAGCATTAATAAGAAAATAAGGAGGGAAATGAAAAACTGGAAGGGTCATCATATATTTTTTAATTTAAAAATATATAAATGCTAGCATCTCATTTCTTTAATTAAATAAATCACTTATCATAAGTGCTTTATAAATTATTTATTGAATGTAGAAACAAAAATATAATAATATTTTGTCCCAGAGGAAGTAAAAATGTCTGGCAATAAATGATTCGATAATGCCATATCTGAAACATAACTCACATTAATTATTTCACAAACAAAATTATCAAGAAAAAGCAATTTAAGCATTAATTCAAGAAAACATAATAAAAGATATCTGGAAAGCCTATTCACAGTGTTTTCAATCCAAAAGGTTATTTTTTATATTCAAATTAAAAATATACATTAGATAATGCCCAAGATCAGACTAAATTATTCAGAATAGTTGCTTTTGTTTTTTTTACCTCTAGACAAGTTTCTTTTAGGATACGACCCATATACCTTGCATTAAAATTATCTTTTCTCACTTAAAAAAAAAATTGTAATATCCATTGAAGGCATTCTAAAACAGATATTTTATTTGTACTAGTTCTTTCTTTAGGAAAGATTTTGAAAATCACTGAATATATGTTTATATATTCAAAGGATTATGAAATTTTATTCAAATTGTTTGCTGCAATGGTCAAAAACAAACTTTTTAAAAACCTAATTACAAATTTACAACTAACTTTTTTATTTATTATTTATTTTTTTTTACATGCGCCAGGAAGCGAACCTAGGTCTCTAGCATGGCAGGTGAGAACTCAGCCTGCTGAGCCACTGTGGTCTGCCCTACAACTAACTATTAAACAAGGAGGAAAGAAGATAGCAAAAAGTGAAATACAAAGCATATTAAAAGATGTCCAGGACTGTCCTGACTACAATAATAGTCATTCTTTATCAAGGTAGATATGTTTATAGGCACAAAATTCAGCAACTTGATACAACGTACATTTAAATACGAAAATGTACATGATTTTTTTCTACGACAGAGGCCATCAGCCACACAACTCAAAGTGGCTTTTTCTTCTCTTTTTGTGTCATTCTTGTATTTTACTGGCATGGTTGATATGCCTTTGCTCATATTGCTTATACTGCAAAGTAGTACACCAACAAACGATGATTAATACCATATGAATATTAATACATATGAATTAATGATGCTGCCTATTGTTACCCTTCAGAATGACTCTGCATGGTAAATCACTCAATATGAGAAGTATAAAATATGACAAAATAAAGGGGTCTTTTTTTTCCAACTACATATTTCCATACTCTGTCCAATGAAATAAATCTCTTAAAGGAGTTTGCTTTTCTATAAAGAAAAATTAACGAATATAACTTTACAAATTTTTGTTTTAATTTTGAAAACCAAATACTCTTATTCAATACTTCAATAGTTCAAATAAAATAAAATTAATAGATACCTATTGAGCCTCTACTATGTGCCAGTTACTGTAGTAAACAGGCAAGCAGGATTTCTACACTTTATACATAGTGATTTCTCGTTCTTGTAAATATAATCAATATTAATTGCAAGCTAAACAGAATAAAATTTTATAAATGTCCTGAACTATAAAAATATTTGAGAATGGATTTTTCGCTCATATGAAACTTTTCGAAAACAAATACTTTTGTAGTCTTTTATAAATTCATCTTGGCCATTGTATTAAGCCTTATTTAAATTGCTATGAATCTTTATTGATAAGCCTCTATAGTAAAAAATGATATGCTTTGTCCTAACAAAATTTTTAAACCTCTTAATGATTTTCAGTAATATAAAATATATAAAATATAATAGTACGATAATTTTGTTTTCAGATTTTTAAAAATCACTTTTCTTTTGACCATCATTTTAGAATGTTTAACACTAATGAGCATTATATCAGTATTAATCATCAATAATGGGCTTTTTATATGATGGGGAGAACTTTAATAATATTGCTTAATAAAGAAAATAGATAATATCAAACCAGTTCAACCAGAGATCCTTCTTTCTAAGCTGTTGTGATAAATAGATAATTGCTGCTTTTTTTCAAACCACAAAATGTGGCATCAAACACGAAATAGATTTTTTTGGGGGGATGCATGGTCTGGGGAGCGAAAAAAGAGAAATAGATTTTTAAAAGACATTTCATTAAGTGATATCACACAATTTTGACAATTTGTCAACTTAGTTTTAGCAATTCCCTCCCAACTAGCTGCTGGTAAAGATATCGCATGATTCAATTGTAGGCATCTTTAACAACCAAAACAAAAACAACATTGCAGCATCCAACAAAATGAAAACATTTCTCTGATCATAAAAGTCAATTTCTCTGATTGACTTAGAAATGTTTTTTACAGTATTTATATATTTTTAAAATAAGCACATCAACAAAGGCTTCTCACTGCATCTGCTTGCTCTGTTTCTTAAGCTTCTTTTAATTTACAACAGTCTCTCCTCTCTCTTCACCAAGCCATTTCTTTGTTGAAGGAACCAGGCAGTTTATTTCATAGAATTTTCTACCTTCTGGACTTGGGTGTTGGCCATCTCATTGTGCCATCGAGCATTTTCCTCCCCTGTCCTCTGCTTCCTATTAAATCATGGTTCAATCTAAAGACTTGAGTAGATGGAAGTACTTGACAGGGTTGCGGAGTGGAGAAGCACAAAGTAAGTCTATGTAATTCTTTTTGACATTGTCTTCTTAGGGAAGTACAAAATGTCTACAGGTTACATTTTTAGTAATTGATCAGTGTGTCTGGATGGTGTCAATCTTATCTATCTATCATAACTTCTCTGGCAACAATATATTCTTAACATCATGCCATAGCAGATATAGACACATTCTTCTTTCCTTTTCATGACTGCTTACCACTTTCGAACTGTTACCAATATTTGCCATTACAAATATGTTGCAATAAATAACTCCATGTGCACATTGTTTTGTATTTTGCCAGAGTAGGATTAGCTTTCTAGAAGTTGGATAAATGAATCTAAAGAAAAATACACTGATAATATTGCTAGATATCAAAAAATTCCTTTCCAAAGAAATTGTAGCTCTTTCAAGAAAAATGCACATGGAACCTGACATTTATTAGGTATCTACATATCCATTTTACAAAGACTATATGACAAATTAACTGCAGAAAGAATATCTAGAGAAATGATTATAATAACTTAATAGTCAACTAAAAAAACTCAGCTGTTTTGAAATAAGCCTTAAAAATATATTTAAGAAAATATAAACATAACTATTGTCTTCTTTCAACAACTGTTAATATGATATTACCTATAGTAAACTAAGAATTCTGTGTGAACAAAAATTCATTATAAATATTAAAATTGGGAATAACCTTAGAGATCATCATTTCTAATTTTCACAAGTGAAAAATAAGGACACTACAATTCCAAGGGGTTGGTTTTCTTAAATTTATGTAATAGGACCATGCAATAGAATTCATGATATTAAAGTTTTAGTTTAATGTTATTTCTATGTTAAATTTAAAATTATCGTATTAAAAGCATTATTAACAATACAAAATAAGTGCAGAAGCTTATCTTTATTATCAAAGATCTACTTCAGGAGAGTAATTTACATATTTGCAGAGATGGCATTTTATTCTTTAATATAAATTTAAACTATTACAAATATAATGGGCTCCCTCCTTAACTCATTCAACAATAATTTTTTTATCTCATATTATAATCCTGTTTGGGTATGTGTGTATTTTTATGAGTGTGTAATCATGACTGCTATTGGTAATTATTAATTTTGCATCAACATCAACCTATGTTGTTATTATAGAGGTGGCTAAGATTTGGAGGAGTAAATCAAGATATGCAATACTTACAGATGGTAATATGAAATACTTGGAAAGAGAATTGTAATATTTGTTTCCTTCCCCTCAAAAGAGAAAATATTACATTTTAAAACTGTTAAATATATAATCAGAACATTTTTTTTGGAAAGGCCCTTGTTTTATAGGTTTTCCTTATTTCATGAATATCTTTCAACAAAATTTATACTTAAAGAATAGATTTTAAGATCTTCTAGGACTCGAATCATATGTAATCACAGTACCTATCATGTGCCTTACACACAAAATACGAAAATTAAGGACAAAAACTGAATCTTAGACTATACAATATTTAGCTTACCAATGGAAGCTAAATTATTAGCCTCAAAGTTGCATAATATTGTGCCTTTGTTCAATACTTACCTGAAGAATGAAGATTTTGTTCCTCTAAAAATTCTAGATCAAGCATAAGATCATCTTCATCCAATTCACAAGATCCCAAATTATTCAAAACATCCTGAAGAAAAAGCAAAATCAATACTTAGAGACAAAAATAATAATCAATACTTAGAGACAAAAATAATAATAATAACCCTGAGAAAATGAAGAACTGTTCATATGCAAATGATACAAAGTACAAAGAACTAAAAATGAGAAGTAAAAAGTATTAATTGAATCTCAGAAATTATGGCCTATTATATAGGCTTTCCAATGATCAGTCTAATAAAAAATTCCAAGAATCGTTCTAAACCAATCTTAGTATTTGCATTTATATGCATATCGGCTTTTATAACATATCATTAAGTGGAAGTAGGTATGAACTGGTATCAAAGATATTAGAATACAGGAAACAGTTTTTTTCAATACAAATTTCTTTAATGAACATGAGAAAAGATATAATTTTGCTTATTAAAATGCAAAAAAAAGACATATTTTTTAAAAGGCATACAAGTCAATGAACAGAAACTTTGTATTCTTCCTGTAATATTTATTTTTTAACAGAACATTTGAATTTTGCATTTAATGAATTGTTTCTCAAACAAATTTGTATACAGTGCTAATGGTAAAATATTAATTTAGATCACATGGGGAAGTGGAGACCCGGTTACCATTCACCAGTATTTATTTTAGATTAGAGGGATGAGCAGAAGAAATACATATCCATTAGATTAAAAAGTTGACCTACTTTCATAACATCATAATATACTGGAACTCAGATTATCTTCCCTATGTTTATTTTCTAGAGAACAAATATCAGAGTAAACTGGAAGGATATATAGAGAAGTTTGGGGAGTTAACCATGATGTGCAAAAAGAGGAATCATGTCCTGATATGTTTATTTATGTATGTAGATTAGTGGCACATCTATTAAGAAAAGTAAAACATTATGTTTAGAGACTAAAATACCAAAAGTACAAAATATATGACATCAGGAAAACAGCCTGAAAACAAAATGAGGCCACAAACATCTCAAGTCATTTTCTCAATTAATTTGAATGTTGCCATAAACTATATTTAAAGGTGATAAATATCCCCAAATGTAAGTATTTACATTGTTCATGAAGGTAACTAATTACATAAACTATGAACATAATCAATTGTTTATTGGACGCTCTGTCCTATACTGCAGGAGGTATAGTTGCTTCTCTATTTACCATAAAAAGATGTTTTAAAATATAAGTAATAAGAGCTATGCTGCTATCTTCAAAAAAGAAAATAAATATATTAAAATAAATTTATTATGTAAATAAAATGAAACATTAAAATAACAAAATAAACAGAAATGAAAATTGAAGAGATTCTGAAAGCTAATATTGCCGGTGTTTATTTCACTATCCAAATGAAAAATAATCTTAAGCTGGTAGACAAGAATATACTGGTCAAAACAAAACAAAGTGCATTTTATACTGAAGGTGTAGTAATTTACCAGCTTCAAATTAGCCTAAATACTTTGATACTCAGATTTTGAATGTCATCAGCCAACAACATTTAGAAAGCAATGAAGGAAAGGAAAAAGGAATAAAAGAGCAAAGGAAACAAGTGGGTTCAGCATATGACTGTCACCTTTCTATTTTACCAAGTAAGGATATCTCCATCATTGTAAGCAACCATGATATGGCTTGTCCAGCACTCCTCCCTTTTATTGGGAACCAGCCCACCCCATCCACTTAGCTATAAAGGTGCTACCAGGATCTTATATGTGCCAAACACCCTCTCTTTGGTTGCTGATCCAAGATAGGCATCTTAACCAAACTGAGTGGCCAGAGTCCTTACCCAGAATTTCTCTGAGAATACTACATTTTTCTAACTGAAAATGATATTTCTGAATGAACATGCTATTAATAACTTGGTGACAGATATTGCATAGTCAATAGGGACATGTGTGGTTAACAGCAGTCTAAGACTTGAAATAGGAAAAAATGTCACATTACAGTCTCCTGGTTCCTGGCTCTAGCAGTTCCTGAATTCCAGAAGTATACATGTTTTGTTTTTTTTCAAAGTTAGATTACTAATCCTTTTTTGAATTTTGAAGGTAAATGCATACATCCAGAATTTGAAGTAAATTTTAAGGCAAAAATATTTTATATTTTAACAAGGAAATACTTAAGAACCTCACATTTCTATACCAATATTTCACATAAGAGAATAACACCAACAAAGTGAATAAATTAAAATTGGGAAATTCATTACATTGTTGTGATTATTTTCTCATTTTTCAGTTGGTGCTTGTCATTTGGCTCAAGAAGTCCATTTACCTCTGATCCAGATGAATTGCTTCTTAAATCTCCTCATTCTAAATTACTATGCTTTGATATCTTGCTTACAAAGCAACTTTCTTTTCAGTATAATGGAGAGTCTTTGAATCTGATGAAATCTCACAATAAAAGGAGAACAGATGCAGCAACAAGCTCTATTACAGGAGAAAAAACAGTGTGAACTCATAAACCTAAAAAGAAATATCGTTTCCACCTTTCTCCCTGAAAAAGTACTCAGTAGCACTTTTTGCCCACAACTAGCACATATGGGCAATTCTAGCACCCAGATATTTGTTTTCCAAGAGCAACAACAAAAACAATGTTTCCAGAGCATCTTTTTGATGCCAGGAAATAAGGTTGGTTAAAAAAAAGAAGTTAAAAGTAGTTTTGAAAGGCTAAGGAAAGAAACCTAAAAAGCTTCTCCTTGGCTAATATCTGAACATGTAAATGTCACAAAACCAATAATTGCTATGGCTGAATGAAACAATTTGAATCTGTCAAAGGTAATGAGTTCATAATACACAAAAGAGAAAAGTTAGAATAAAGGACATAGAAAGTAATAATACAAAAAAAAAAACCCACATAAATTAGGGTAGTGTATCTTTAATTTCTATTGTTTTTAATAAATAATGTATGAGTATTTTATTTCCTTAATTGTATTTATGTTTATAAAATCTAGAGATGCGTTTCTTTATGTTTGTGTAAGCAGGGAACTATAAGGAAAGCAGTGCCCCCAAAGTAGGTCTATACCAAGAATAGAAAGGAATAATCAGCACCAATGTCCACACATAATAACCAGGTGGAAAGGGAATCCAGCGGTTAATTAACACTAACGAGCATATCCCAAATCTGAAAGTATGCAACTGTGCATTTCAGACATTTGATAAATTAGCAGAATAGCTAGAAATGGAGTGTTAACCGTGCAGAAGTAGTCCCTGATCTTCTGGTAGATAGAAATTCTAGATAGCACCACATAATAAGGAAATAATAAATGAGCATCCGTGAGTTTTTAATAACTGTAACATATGAGGTCCATTTATCATAATAACAGGACAATCGTTACATAACAAAGGCAACTTGGGACTTAAAAAGTGTATCATTTAGTGAAGAAATGCCAGTATTACAATATTAAAAGCTAGTTTTTAACAACATAAAAAAAAGTCATAAGGGCATAAAAATAACAAGTAAATTTTAACTGTTAAAAGAGAATCCAACTGCTAAGCAGCAGTATCTTGCGATTAAATCAATTATGAATGTGCAGCAAAGTCCATTGACCAGACAAAAATCTCCCAGTTAACCCAAAGGTTGGAAATTTAACAAAACGGTTTTCTCATAAGTCTAGTATGGTTACCAAAGTCTATAAATGTACCAAAGTAGAATCAGATCATTCTGAAATCTCAGAAAAGCATAAAAATTTCCACATCAGCAAAACGTATTCCCAGCATTAGCACTTTGTAACCAGTTTTAAAGTAAACACAGTGATTTCTTTTGGTATCACTGTAATATGTGCGCAGATATTCTTTAAAAGTGGCTGAACCAAGCAGTTCAACCGTGGCTCAGTGGCAGAATTCTCAGCTGCCATGCCGGAGACCCGGATGCAATTCCCAGAGCCTGCCCATGTCAGAATAAAAAAAAAAAAAAAAAAGTGGATGAACCATGCACAGCCAAGGTGGCATTTTCCCACGGAACATTTTCCTGGCAGTTCACTAAGTCCAACCAGCCTTCTCTGGATTGCCTAGCCTTTTCAGCCTGGGTTGGAATGAACCATGCACTCCTGGTAAAGCTGACTGATGGCCTAAAGAACAAAAGGGTCCCCTGTGCAGAGGTTGGTGGTAGTTTAGAACATGTTCTCCCCCAGATATGATAGGAACAGTTTCTCCTCTCCTGATGCTGGTAGCAGTTCAGGGATTTTCCTCTTCTGGCTGACTCCAAAAGAACGAGTGAGGACAGGGCAGCCAGGCAAAGATACAGTAGACGTGTGGGAAGGACTCATTTTCTGGACTGTAGTCCCAATCGCTGCTGTCTGCAGCGGTAGTCAAAAGCCAGTCTGTCTGTTTCACAGACAGTCAAGGAAAACTCTGGGGCTGGGTGCAGGGGCATGGTTAACCAGCGCTGAGACAGTGCTGAGCTGTTCTGGATTCTGCAGCCCCTGCCTCCTCCCATGCAGCCCAGGGTGACACCGGAGGCTAGTACTACCAAGTGTCCTTCACAGTTGCCATCCTCAGAAAACCTTAGTAAAGGCTGTTTGCAGTTGAGAAAACTCAACCACCTAAAAGACCTTGAAACTCAAATTTCCAAGACTGCACCTGACTTGCATTGAAAACCAGATGAATGAAGTCAGTGCTTTGCGGCTCTCCCTACTCACCCAGGTGTCCAGAGTCACCTGGAGATGGATGGACAAATCCCATTTCTCTTTCATGTCTGAGTGATGGGTTGCTGCATTTTACCTGCTGAGTCACGTGTGTGTTTGTATCCCTATGTAGCCAGTAGACTTTGGACCATTTTTTCCACCACTCTTTTTTGTTATGAGTGCCCATCAGATTCTTCATCCAGTCTGTTTATGGAGAAATTTTAAATGAATCTGCATTGAGTCTGTTGTTTTCTAGCACCTTAAATAATTACTTTTTGATCTATCAACTGATTTGAAACATTCAAAATGTGTTTTTTCTTAACTCCATTCAAACCAAATACAATTGACTGGCATGTTATTCCCCAATGACACAAGTGTGGCCAGGAAGCTCAGTGTTAACACACTCATCATCCTCTGTCCTAGCACGGTGGGTCCATGCTTTTCTTTGTAGCCAGTGCATGCAGCAGGGAAGTCGGCTGAAAGCACTAGGACCCCACAGTGGCCTCAGGGCAGTACCTGAGCGTTCGCCACAGAATCAGAGTTCTGCACCCTTCAGGGGGCTCAACACCCTGAAAGGAGATGCCAGGGAGGAACTAAGGGCACAACTGTGGGAGTCTCCCTAGAAGCACTGCTGTGGCACCAGGGCCCCCTATGGTGGTGCTGACATCTCAGTTTATGAATAATGTGCACACGTTAGACATCATGACATGTAAAAAGTGTATTTTATAGTGTTGGTGACTAGTTTAGTTTTGTATGCATGATTTTTACAAATCTATTAAAATTTGCCTTAAATTTTCAAAAAAGTGGCCAAAGCATTAAAAATAAAGTAACATGTAAGGTTTGGGATTTTAATTACACATTGGGAAGAATGCGATTATATAATATTTAAACCAATATTGAAAGATTATAGAAATTTTATTTTAGTACATGTTTCTATTTATTGGCATAAAAGATTTATTGAATATTTAGGGAAGAGTTGTCTGTTGCATTGTAAGGAAAGGTTGATATTTACTATATTCATAAGATTAATAAATTGGACATTAAAGCAAGCACAAATATTACTAAGCACTCTTCAAAACAGACATTAAAAGCTCTATTAACAATACTGACTACTCATTTAGTCTGCTAAATGACTTGGTATTGAGAACCTTTAAGAAAAAACTAGAACTTCCATGGAAGAGGGTGGAGTAGGGGGCTGCAGTACTCTACCTTCCTAAAAACAGTTATTGGACAGGCAGAATCTGTCTAAAACATCTGTTTTGGGACTTCAGAGGCCAGGGGAGTATTGTAGAACATCCAGGGAAGGGCAGGACAAAGAGGCTGAGATACTGTGGTAAAGACCTGTGAGTAAAGTACTCAGAAGCAAATATAGCACCCAACCCCCACTCCTGAGGGTACTTCTTTGGTCTGGTTTTGGCTGGCTGCTACAGATGAAGAGTGGCAAGGAAGGCCTCCTCCCCTAGGACAGGGGGAGGCAACATAACCAAGCATTGATGACAGCTTTTGATTGGCAAATTGTGATGACTGGATCCTGTCTTTGAGCTGCCGTTTTAGCCCACCCTGGACAGGGACAGCCCAGTCATTGTTTTAACCCCATCCCCAATGGAGGTGAAGGTGGTGGAAGTTCAAAGGTTCAGGGTGTCCTCTGGGCTATGGGGAATACTTTACTGAAAAGCACATATTCTGGGCAGGCCAGGAAAGGGCAGCTTCAGGAGCCATCAAAAAGTCTGTTCAGCATCTTTCTTGGTCCTTTCCCAGGGCTCTCTGGAAATGGTCTGCACCTACTTCATGGATCCTTGCCTCGTTTTGGCTGGGAAATACTGACTTGGGAATGTCTCTCAAGGGTGGACTTCCTCCAAGAATTTCCCCTCCAGGCAAAAGTAACTAAAGACAATGAGAGGAGAGTTTATAAATAAATAAATGAAAGTATAAAGGTAAAACAAAAACAAACAGAACAAATAAAAAATTTCAGGAGAAGAAACAAAGGAAAGGAAGCATTCCCTGTGGTTGAGTGATTACACAAATAGTGCACTCTTAAAAACTTGTACGACAAACACAGGGGAAGAATCGGATAGAAAAGAGCTGAAAAAAATCTGATCAGTTAAATACAGGTAACTCTAAAGGTCTAGAATAAGTTGAAACAAGTGCCAAAGAAGAGTCTAACATAAACCCAATCAATAAAACCCTAGGCAAGAGAGAGAAACCATTCTTCAGAGCAAACTCATCCTGATAATCAGATTCCTAGACAGCAAAATATTACAAGCCAAACTAAGGCATAGGAAGATATAGCCCAGACAAAGGAATAAATTAAAACTTCAAAGGACACACAGAATTTAAAATAATTAATCAAAGATGTTGAAGTAATTCATGGCTAAAGAGATAATGAATATTAAGAAGAAAATGGGTAAGCATAAAGAAGAATTTGAAAGTATGAAAAGAAACATAACAGAATTTCTGGGAATGAAAGGCACAATAGAAGAGATTGAAAAACATACAGGCATACACAGCAGATTAGAGTAGGCAGAAAAGAGAATCAGCAAATTAGAAGATATAACAGCTGAAATATCACAGACAGAAGAACAAATAGAGAAAAGAATGGGGAAAATGAACAGGATCTCCAGGAATTGAATGGCAGCATGAATCACACAAGCAT
Source organism: Tamandua tetradactyla (assembly GCF_023851605.1). NCBI lineage: Eukaryota > Metazoa > Chordata > Mammalia > Pilosa > Myrmecophagidae > Tamandua > Tamandua tetradactyla. The sequence goes on from NC_135350.1 coordinate 36,024,968, forward strand.
ACATTTCACGGGTGTCCCAGAAGCAGAAGAGAAGGGGAAAGGGGTAGAAAGAATATTTGAGAAAATAATGGCCCCAAATTTGCCAACTCTTATGAAAAGACATAAATGTACATGTCTAAGAAGTACAACATACTCCAAACAGAATACATCCAAATAGATCTACACCAATACTCCAAGACACATACTAATCAGAATGACAAATGACCAAAGATAAAGTGACAATCCCAAAAGCAGCAAGAGAAAAGGGCTTTGTCACATGCAAGGTAACTGCAATAAGACTAAGTATTTATTTCTCCTCAGAAACCATAGAGACGAGAAGGCAAGGCAGTAGTATGATATATTTAAGGAATTGAAGAGAAAAACTGTTAACCAAGAACTCTTTATCCAGAAAAACTGTTCCTCAAAACTAAGAGAGAGTATAAAATATTCAATAAATAGAAACTGAGTGATTTCATCAACAAGAGACAATCCCTACAAGAAATACTAGAGGGAATTCAGCAGATTGAAAGAAAAAGACAGGAGAGAAGCTTGGAGTAGAGTGTAGAAATTAAGATTATCTGTATGGGTAACTGAATGTGTAGAGAGAAAGACATAAATAAGAACTGACATATAGAAACCAAAGGAGAAAACGGCTGAAGTAAATATTGACTTTACAGTAATAGCATTGAATGTTAATGGATTGCATTCTCCAATCAAAAGATCTGCAGAATAGACAAAAAGCATGATCCATTTATATGCTGTCTACAACAGACTCACTTTAGTCCCAAGGACACAAATAGGTTGAAAGTGAAAGGTTGGAAAAAGGTTTCCTGTGCAAACAGTAACCAAAAAAGTGCTGTAGTAGCTACATTACTATCAGACAAAATAGACTTTAAATGTGAAACCGTTATAAAAAACAAAGAAGGACAACATATATAATAGAGGGGGCAATTCACCAAGAAGATGACCATCATAAATATTGATGCACCTAACCATGTGCCCCAAAATACATGAGGCAAATGCTAGCAAAACTGTAAGGATAAACAGATGTCTTCATGATAATAATTGGAGACTTCAGCAACCCATCTCATCAGCAAGTATAATATTTAGACAGAGGATCAATAAGGAAACAGAGAGCCTGAATATGATAAATGATGTAGATCCAACAGACATATACAGAACATATATCCCCAAACAGTGGGATATATGTTCTTCTTTAGAGTGCATTGATAATTCTCCACGAAAGACTAAATGTTGGGTCACAAAACAAATATCAATACATTTTTAAAAACTGAAATTTTACAGTGCACTTCCTGTGGCCATGATGGAATGAAGCTTAAAATCAATAACAGAGAGAGAACTAGAAAATTCTCAACTACATGGAAGCTAAACAACACACTCTCAAACAGTCAGTGGATTAAATAAGAAACTGCAAGAGATCAGGAAATATCTGGAGACAAACGAAAATGAGAACTAACATATCAAAACGTATGGTAAAGCGAAGGCATTGCTGAGAGGGAAATTTTAACACTGAATTTTAGCCTTTTGGCACCTACATTAAAAAGGAAGAGAGAGCTAAAATCAAAGACCTAACTGCACACTTGGAGGAACTAGTAAAAGAACAGCCAACTAATCCCAAAGCAAGCAGAAGGAAAGAAATTACAAAGATTAAAGAAGAAATAAATGAAATTGAAAATAAAAAAAACCAGTAGAAAGAATTAAGAAAACCAATTGTGGTTTGTGTTAGTTAGAGTCAGTTGTCAACTTGGCCAGGTGAGCATACCTAGTCTTGTTGCTGCGGCCATAAGCCAATGGTACGTGAACTTCATCTGTTGCTAATTACATCTGCAGTCAGCTAGGAGGCGTGTCTGCTGCAATTAGTGATGTTTGACTTAATTGGCTGGTGCTTAAATGAGAGATAGCAACGTAGCACTGCTAAGCAACTCGGCATTCCTCATCTCAGCACTTGCAGCTCAGCCCAGGCCTTTGGAGATGCAGAAAGAACTCACCCCAGGGAAAGTTGTTGGAACCCAGGGCCTGGAAAGAAGACCAGCAGAGACCATTCTGTGCCTTCCACATAAGAAAGAACCTCAATGGAAAGTTAGCTGCCTTTCCTCTGAAGAACCAACAAAATAAATCCCCTTTTATTAAAAGCCAATCCGTCTCTGGTGTGTTGCATTCCGGCAGCTAACAAACTAGAACATGGTTCTTTGAGAGAATAAAAAATATTAACAAACCCTTAGCTAGACTGACAATGTAGAAAAAAAAAGGATGCACATAAATAAACTCAGAAATGGGGGGAGGGGTGCATTACTACTGACTCACCAGAAATAAAAGGATCATAAGAGGTTCATAAGATGATACTATGAAGAACTATATAATTTGCCAGCAAATTAGACAACTTAGATGAATGGGACAAACTCCGAGGAACACATAAACAGAAATAGAAGACCTCAACACCAATTACAGGTAAAGAGATTGCATCAGTCGTGAAAACTTTCTCCACAAAGCAAAGCCCAGGACCAGATGGTTTCATATTTGAATTCTATCAAGTAGTCCAAGAAGAAGTAATACCAATCTTGCTCAAACTTTAAGAGCAGGGAAAACTACTAACTCATTCTATAAGGCCATCAGCTAATATCAAAGCAAGATAAAGATACTACAAGAAAAGAAAATTACCAATTTTTAAAATTAATATAGATGCAAAAATCCTCAACAAAATACTTGCAAATTGAATCCTATAGCACATTAAAAGAATTATACACCATTATCAAATTGGTTTATCCCCAGGCATGCAAAAGTGATTCAACACAAGAAAATCAAATAAGGTAATATATCTCATTAGTAAATCAAAGGACAAAAAACCCATAAACATCTCAATTGATGAATAAAAGGCATTTGACAAAATCCAGCATCCTTTCTTAATTAAAATACTTCGAAAGAAAAAAAATGACGTGAAAAGATGCTCGACATCACTAGCTATCAGGGGAATTCAAATAAAAAACACAATGAGTATCATTTCACACCTCCTGCAATGGTCACTACCAAAAAAACAGAAAACTATAAGTGTTGGAGAGGATGTGGAGAAACAGAAACACTCATTCACTGCTGCTGGAAATGTCAAAGGGTGCAACTGCTATGGGAAACAGTCTGTCTGTTCTTCAGGAAGCTAAGTATAGAATCGCCACATGATCCAGCAAACCTGCTGCCAGGTACACACCCAGGAGAACTAAAAGCTGCAAACTGAGGAGATATTTGCACATTGATGTTAATAATGGCACTATTTACAACTGTCACAAGATGGAAGCAACTCAATTATCCATCAACTGAAGAATGGATAAACAAAATGTGGTAAATGCTTCCAACGGAATATTATTCATCTGTAAGAAGGAAAGAAGTCTTCTTGCAGGGGACAACATGGATGAATCTTGAGGAAATTATGCAGAATACAATAAGTCAGACAGAAAAGGACACATATTGTATGATTTCACTAATGCAAACCAATTAGACAGAAAAGGACACATATTGTATGATTTCACTAATGCAAACTAATTATAATAAGCAAAGTCACAGATTTAGAATCTAGAATATAGGTTACTAGGGGATAGAGTGGGGGGGTAGAGAAATGGGAGCTGATGTTTAATTTGTGCAAAACTTCTATTTGGGTTTATTGCAAATGTTTGGAAATGAATTTTGGTGATGGTAGCACATGATTGCAAGTGTAATTAATTAATAGTGCTGAGTTAAGTATGTGAATGTGGCTGAAAGGAGAAGTCTGGGGTTGTGTCTGCTATTAGAAAGAAAGTTAGAAGATGAAACATGGGACTGTATAACACAGCAGACCCTGCCGTGGACAATGGACTGTGGTTAACAGTATAAATATAAGAATGTTCTTTCACGAATTATAACAAGTGTACTGCACTATTGCAAGGTGTTAATAATAGGGTGGTATATGGAGAAAATACACCAAATGTAAACTATGGACTCCAGTCAACAGTAATATTTTAACATCCTTTCATCAATTGTAATGAAGGTACCACACTAATGCAACATGTCAACAATAGGAGAGATATATGGAAATATTATATTTTTTACATGACTTTCCCCTAAACCTACATCCTCTCTAATTTAAATAGTACATTTTGTAAAAAATTATGTTAAGTGAAACTGCACATTATATGATCCCACTTTTATAAAATGTAAATATAAATAAATTTTTAGAGCAGACTTGGATTAGCAATTATGCAGATAGGGCTGGGGAAGGATAGAGGGATTGAGAGTGACTGCTAAGCAGTACAGGGTTTTTGTTTTTGGAGTAATGAAAATGTTCTAAAATTGATTGTGGTGATGAATGCACAACTGTGACTATGCTAAAGACATTGTATATTGTGGGTGGACTGCATAGTATAGAAAAATATCTCAAAAATAAAATATACTAAACCTTATTAATTAATTCAAAATTAGTTTCATAAGCTCTAGTAATAAAGCAATGAATCCAATAGGTATGGTCCTTTTCTCAGACATTACTGCATGCTAGTAAAGAAAAACCAAAACCCTTTATAAATAAACAAAATAGGTATTATCATTTATAAAGCAATCTTTTGCATTTAGTAAGTGTGAATCAATTCTCAAGAGGCTGGTTGCTATTAGCTGAAATAATAATTGAATTTCTGAAGCTGAAAAGTTGAGAAAACAGGCTCTGGTCATTCCACTAAATGCAAACATTTCATTAATTCATTCTGAAAAAAACCTATTATCCTTACTCATCTCTTTATTGCAGTAAAGATAACAATATTCATTGTACTAAAAATAAAGGAAGCTGCAACATCAACATGTAAGGCATGAGGAAATATTGCTTAAATAATTTCATCAAACGAAATTAAATTAGTAAAATATTTTTAAATAATTAAATGAGATTATTATATACATAATAATATATATAATTATTATTATAAATGAGACATTATTGGTTAAATGAGCTATTATTCTCTGTGCATTATAGTGGTAAAAATTGGAGATCTGGAAACAGGCACTTTCTGCTCGGCTACAGCACAATGAGTGAGTCAGTCTGTGTCCTGTCATGTAAGGTCATAACAGGAAGTACAATGAATGACCCATAATACTCCCTATGCAGATGAACTCTGCTCAGAGTGGCTACAGCTAGTTGGTTATGTTCTTAAGACCCAGAATGTGCTGAAAATCCATCTGGTCTCTTCAGAAAAGCTGAGGGAGTTTTAAAAGAAAGATTTTTTAACTTTCCTACCATTATTAAAATCATTTTCCAGTTTTATGTTACATGTAGAATTTGATAAATACCTGTGATATAGTAAAGTAAAGATAGGTGATTTGTTTTGGTCGTTCAAGCATTTGGTGCAAAGGGGTACACAGTAAAGATGTAGAGGAACAAATCAAATATAATTTTCAGAAAACAATCATTAAATACACCTGCTTGTAATAATTAAATTTACCAAAATCAATTTTGGATAGGTAGCTAAAAGTCTTATGGTAGGATTCTGAATGACAGGAATTCAGTATTTATTCTGTCGCCTGATAGACTGATATCATTGCCATCTTTTTTGCGTATAAAGCAATGAGGGAATGTGTACAAAAGGATATTTTAGTGAGATGCATCTCAGAGTACTGTTTAGAAAGAGAGTTGAGGGGCTAGAATGTTTGTGGACAAAAATTGACAGGGCCACTAATTAGGAGGTAACGAAGTACTCTTCATAAGGGTGGAATGTTCAATTGAGAAAGAAGAATGGAAGTTAGAAATAATGATTCTACCGAATATTTTTTTAGAGTTACAAAAAGCCTACTTTTAGAAATTAATTTCCTGGTTGCCAAACTGTTGAACAGTATCTTTCTTTTTGTACATCAATTTTAAAAATACTAGACATTGTGAAGAAAAAAAAAATTCCAAAATGTGTTATTCAAAAAACATGTATTTTATTTTTTGGTGGCTTAGAGTCAGAAGTACAAACATCATCATGCATAATACAGAGGACACTTAAGGGCTCTGAACTGCTAGTTCTACACTACATTGTCTTAGAAATTTGGAGGTGTCGTTAATCAAGTTGTAATTTTAGCCAGACTGAAAATGCTTATTTCTCACCATAAGTGTGTCTAATTCTGAAAACTGTGTGATTCTCCCATTACTTTGTTATTGTAATATATAAGGAATTGGAATTTCCCAAAAGTAGCCTAATATGCAATTTTTTAAAATATTGACTGCATTGTTAGTCAAAATAAAATCAATACCTTCTAGACAGAGTTAACTGCTGCAGAGAAAAATAGATGTTCTTATGCATAGATAATTTTCCTATAATTATATACTCAGGGTTTTAACTTTTTATCTAGGTTTATTTTAATATGTGGGATATTATGAGATTAAGGAATATGTGACTGAATTATAAACTAAGATTTGTCATAATATTATTTCTAAAACAGGAAACAATGATGTCCAAATGATATTTATTGTGTCAAATAACACAGTGTCATGGAAAATACAAAAATTGGGAATGATAAACCTGGTTTCCAACTGTGACCCAGTCAATAAACCAGCTCTTTGAACTGAAGCAAACCATAAAATCGCTAATGCTTTCTAATGAAATTAAATATTATTATAGGATTCTCTGTAATTCCACCCAAATCAAAAATGTTAAAATTTTTTAAGACAATGATGAGCTCTTTCCCATGTGGTGTCTACATAGACAAGGTGGGGTTTGTAATTTATTTTATAATTTACAGTTTATTCTGAAATTGTTTTAGATTGAGTAAGAATATGGAATGTTTCATACAATTTTTTGTTTACTTTCTAAGATTCCAGCCATATGCATAGGTGGGAAGTATCATTATGAGCTTTTTAAAAAATTAAAGCATAGTATTTAAATAATATTTCAAAACATAATCTGAAAATGTTGTACACAAAATGTTGTATATAACATGTGGGTTAAAACTTGTCTTCCTGACCAAAAGGGGCAAAAGAAATGTAACAAAATAAGGCTCAGAGTCTAAGAGAGTTCAAATAGGGTCAAGAGCCTATTCTGGAGGCTACTCTTATGCAAGCTTCACCAAGATATTGCTAATTACCATGGTTTACCAAACCCCAAGCCAAAATATTCCTATCAATCTTAAAGAACACTTAAGGCTCTATCTGCCATTCTACAGAGTTCTACATACTAAGATTACTTTCCAGAAACATACAATCCCCAGATGGGTTCCTAGGCCAGGTAAGTCCTGAAACCCAGAGGTGCCAGGCTCTCCAAGAACATCAACTAGTTCCATCCCCCTATCTCATATTGTCAATACCTCTTTACAACATGAAAAAGTTAGAAAGGGTAGAGCTCATATACCCCTAAAGATGGGAGAAAGATCAAGGGAGAAGGAGGAGTTATAACAGAGAAGATAGGATTTAACAAATGAGTATGACTGCTGAATCATTATATTGATATTTCTTTTAGTCTCCAGTGTGTTGGAGCAGCTAGAAGGAACAACCTAAATTGTGGAATTGTAACCCATAGGAAACTCTGAAATCTCTTCTATAACTACCTATTGTGATGTTCTTTGAAATCAACTGCTGATATGTATACGTGTCATATTTCACAATAAAAAAATTTTTTTTTCAAAAAATGACTGGGCAGTTTTCACTTAAAAAAAAAAAAAGCTTGGGCAGGCCATGGTGGCTCAGCAGGCAGTGTTCTCGCCTGCCTAGCTAGAGACCCAGGTTCAATCCCCAGTGCCTGCCCTTGCAAAATAAATAAATAAATAAATAGCTCATTCATCATTTTCTACTTCTTTTTTCCCAAATCTCTCATATTGGATTCATGCTTTACTTTTAAATTTTCCCCTTATTCAGTAATATTTGTTAAAGTTCTACTAATTTCCAAGAACAGAGATAGTAAACATTGAACAGGGAAAAAGGGGGAAACACAAACAAGCAACACAAATAAATACGATGATAAATGCTATTTAAATAAAAAGAGTAAAATAATACTTAATGTGTTCTGAATGATAAGCAGTCTTAATAGTCAGACAGATAAGGATTTCCAGGAAGATGGCAGAATAGGATAGGCTGAGTTCACCCTGCTCAAAGGAACAACTAAAGAAGTGCAGAAAGACAACTGGAACCACAGTTCCAGGGTGTGAGTGACCTAAGAGGGTCTTGTACATTATATAAGGAGGTCCTGAATGAAAAAACTGAGGAATTGGGACACAGATAATGAGATGAGTATGCTCAGCCAGGTTGCCACCAGGAACAAGAGTTTGCACCCAGGAAAGTGTCTGTCCCAGAGCCAACTGGGATATCAGCCCCCACAGCTCTGAAGACTAGAGCTCTCTTGGGAAACCTGGATATCAGTAAACTTGCTTTCGCTGCTCAGAGACCATCCAACTAGTGCACTAGCCTACTGCTCCCCTTTCCATATGGAGGCCCAGGGCCCTCACAGGTGCACAGACAGGGAGGCAAGGAAGAAAAAGAGAGCCATGCTGCACCACGTACCACCATGATCTTGCACCCCATGCAGTGCCCCGTGCCCCATCCCACGCAAACAAACTGCAGCACCCCAACCTCTGCATACACCACATCTCAGTGCCCCCATGCCCCACCTTGTCCCTGAGCTATGCCCTGCACCCAACTCCTGAGCCGTGCCCTGCATCTTGCTACCTGCAACCCATGCTACCATGCCATGCTCAGCACTCATGTGCCCCACCTCCAATGCCCCATGCCATGCTTGCCTTGCAGGCATTTGCAAGTTGGCTGTAGAGAGGGGCTACATATGTTGGCTGACATACCCAACACACAGCCTAAGATCATTCCAAGTGGGAGTCTGGGAGCCAAAAAACCCATAAAGCCCAAAAGGAGAATCCCTGCTGAAGTGCACACTGCCCACTCCCCAGTCCCAGGATTGGCGGTGTTCAATATGAAGCAGGGCCAGCACACCTGACTGGAATTGCTCCAGGTATCCATCCTGCACACCTGGAAGGCCTAAGGGGAAGAGGAGACCCAAGAGCACCATCTGCTGGGAAGAAACAGAAAGTACAATCTGGAAAATTGACTAGCATCAAACACATTATCAAGCAGAGCTGCATCCCCTGCATGAAGTCCAGGCTTTGCTTTGGCAGGGAATTACTGACAACTCAAGAGCAAAATGAGAACTTCAACACAAACCCAAGAAAATACAAAACCTTAGATGATTGAGAGAACTCAACTTTTAAAATACCCCTATTAAGATAATCAAATGCCTCAAAGTGATCCAAAAATCACAAAGCATATGAAGATGCAGGCAAATATGGCTAGCCAAATGACCAAAATAAAACAGCAAGAGAGATACAGACTCTCACGCAAAGAATCAAAAGTTGTATGAACTATTTATTCATAAAAATCTCCAGAGTAAATTCAATGTGTTGGCTAATAACATAAAGGATATTAAGAAGATACCAGAAGAGCATAAAGAAGAATTCAAAAGAATAAATTAAAAAAAGCAGACCTCACAGAGATGAAGGATACTATAGACCAAATTAAAAAGATACCAGAGACATATAACAGCAGATTTGAAGACACAAAAGAAAAAATAATAATAATAAGTGAACTAGAAGACAGAACAATTGAATTTGAACACACAAAATATCAAATGGCAAAAAGATGGAAAAACTGATCTGGTTTTCAGGGAAATAATGGACAACACAAAACACACAAATATAAAAATTATTGGTGTCCCAGAGGAGAAAAGAAGAGTAAAGGTCTTGGAAGATTAGTTCAGCAGATAATGGGGAAAAATTTCCCAACCCTTATAAAAGGCATAAATAAGCAAATCAAAGAAGCCCAATGAATTCCAAATACAATAAATCAAATAGGCCTACTCCAAGGCACATACTATCAGTTTATCAAATACTGAAGAGAAGCAGAAGTCCTGAAACCAGCAAGAGAAAAGTGATCCACCACACAAGGGAAACCACATAAGACTGAGTTCAGACTACTCAAAAGGCAACATGGAGCAGAACGGTTGTGGTATGATATTTTTAAGATCCTGAAAGGGAAAGACTTCTAGCCAAAAATTCTTTATCTAGCCAAGTTGTCCTTCACAAGTGAGAGAGAGATGAAAATTTAAGACAGACAAAGGATAAGAGAATTTGTCAACAAGAGAACAGCCCTACAAGAAATGCTAAAGGGAGTTCTGTCAGCTAAAAAAAAACAGGGGAGAGTTATCTGGAGAAAGGCACAGACTTGAAGAGCACCATTAAGGGTAACTAAAAGGATAAAAAGAGGAAGAAGTAAAAGAACATATAGATCTGACAAATAAACAAAGAATAAGATGGTAGATTCAAGAAATGTCTTTGCAATAAAAACTATGGATGTTAGCAGACTAAATTTACCAATTAAAGATACAGATAGGAAAAATGAGTTAAGAAATGTGAACTATCTATATGCTTCTTACAAGAGATTCATATTCGACCGAAGAATACAAATAGATTGAAAGTGTAAGGATAGAAAAAGATATCCACACAAGCTGGAGTAAGCAGGAGTAGCTATATTAATGTCAGAAAAAAATAGACTTTAAATGTCAAGAAGTCATAGGAGACCAGGAAGGACACTACATATAAATAAAAGGGACAATACAAAAAGAATAAATAACAACCATAAATAGTTATGCTCCTAATCAAGGCGCTCCTAAGTACACGATATAGACATTGGCAAAACTGAAGAGAGCAATAGATGTTTCAGTAATAATAGTGGAAGACTTCAATAAACCACTCTCCTCTATAGACAGAACAACCAGACAGAGGATCAATAAGGAAATAGAATACTTAAAATTTTGATCAATGAATTAAACCTGACATTGATAGATCATTACACTCCAATACACAAGATACATATTCTTCTCTAGTGCTCATGGAACATCCAGAATAGATCATATGATGGAGTAGAAAACAGGTCCTAATGTATTTAAAAGGACTGAAATTATTCAAAGCACTTTCTCTGATCACAATGAATCAAAATGGAAATCAATAATCATCAAAGAACTAGAACCTTCACAAATATATGAAGATTAAATAATGTACCCTTAAACAATCAATGGGTCAAAGAAGAAATTGCTAGAAAAATAGTAAGTGTGTGGAGGTGAATGAAAATGAGAATACAACATATCAGAACTTATAGAATGTGGCAAAAGAAGCACTGAGAGGAAAATTTATTGCCCTAAATGCCTATATTTAAAAAAGAAGAAGAAAAAGCAAAAATCAAGGACTTAACTGCTCACCTGGAAGAACTAGAGAAAGAACAGAAAACTAACCCCAAAGCAAATAGTAGAAGAGAAATAACAAAGATTAAAGAAGGATGCAGTGGAGAAGCTTAGCCTACCTATAGGTATGCCCAGGAATCACATTCAGAGGACCTCTTTTGTTGTTCAGACTTGGTCTTTTTCTCTCTAAGCCAAACTCTGCAAGTGAAGCTATTGCCTTCCCCCCATGGGGAACATGACATCCAGGGATGAAGGTGGAGTTGTAACAGAGAAGAGAGGATATAACAAATGAATATGACTGCAGAATCATTATATTGATATTTCTTTTAGTCTCCTGTGTCTTAAATCAACTAGAAGGAAAAAAATAAAATTGTATAACTGTAATCCATACCCAACTCTGAAATCTGTTCTATAACTACTCATTACACTGTACTTTGAAATGTATTGCTTTTCTGTATATATGTTATTTTACATGATAATTAAAAAAAAACAGACAGATAAACATTTTCAGCAGAGTGAACAGCATGTGCAAATCATCTGAATTGGGTGTGAGCTTTCTATGTTAATGGGGCAGAAAGAAGACTGAGATGGTTTAAGCATAGAGGTGAGGCAGAGAGTGACACTAAAGGAGTTTAGAGAGGTATGCAGAATCTATTTCAGATTAGGTCTTCTCAGTCTGGTAAGAGATTTAGGAATTATTGGAGAGTGTCATGCTCACTCTGCTAAGAATAGATTACAAGAAAGCATTTTTCCAATGATTTCTAACAGCGAAAAACACATGCACATTTTACAGATTAAATACTTGAGAGTTATAAAAATAAAGTGGGAGACTTCGGGAAAGATGGCCGACTAGAGTAGCTCGACATTAGCCCTGCTCCACAGAAAAGTTAGAGAAGGGACAGGAGGGCAACTGAGGCAGCAGTTCATGAGTGGAGCTGACCTAGGAGAGCCTTCTGCACCACATGTGGCAGCCCTGGTTGCATAGGCCGAGGAACTGAGAGGCAGAAAGCTGGAGCCTGGCATGGAGGTGCAGAGCCTGTGGGACTGCGCAGATGGGAACATGGGACTAGGAAGCAGGCCAGGCTGCGTTTCTTGGGTGCACTACCCTCACCAGTGCAGCCCTGTGACTGGCAACTCACCCCATATCCCACTCACCTGAACCCGTCATCCACTCCCATTCCCCATTCTCCAGGTGCCCCCACCCTATCAGCCCCCAGTGCACATACCTGCCCCACAGCCCCACCCCAAGTGTAGCCCAACCCACCTCTCCTGCACCGCTCTCTAGCACTATCTCCCTTTCCCTGTTCCCTGCAGGAGTTACCAGTGCATAAAGGTTGTGGGCACTAACCTCCATACTTAGGCTACCCCTGCCCCCACCCCATAGTGTCACACAGCCTCACCCTGCCCTCCCTGAGCTCAGTGCATCCATTTATGGCACTCCCAGGACAACACATGTGCACAGGCCCACAATCACGTCATTTAGCTCTGGGAACTACCCTTTACAACAGTCCTAGAATTCCGCATGCACATAGCCTTCAGCCTCACTTCCCAGCTCTGAGAAAGTGCCAATCTACACAGCCATATCACATCTGCCCCCAGTCCACGAAGGCATAATGCACCTGCTGCCACAGTTTATGCATCCAAACAAATTGCCCTATGCCTTAGATCAGTGCACCCAGGGTTACATCCCCCAGACTGGTGGACCTGCACAGCTATATCCTCCCTGGCCACTGGGCACCCATGTTCACAAGCATCAGTGTAACATCCCCAACCTGCACCCATACCTACCCTAAAACAAATTACCACCAGACTGAGTGCTCCACCCTGTGTCCTGATCCCTGTTGTACAACTATCCCACAAATACAAGGCCTTAGACTACAGAAAGAAATCAACTCCCAAAGTAAATCAATCAAGATATTTACATGCAATGAAGACAGCAAAAGATCGCTAAGCATATTCCAATGCAGACAGATAAAGCCCAGCATAATGACCAATTAAAACACATAGAGACATAGACATTGGAACAACTAATCAAAGATGTTCATACAACTCTACTTAATAAAATGAGTGGGACAGCAAATGACATAAAGGAGATCAAGAAGTCAGTAGAAGAACACAAAGAGGAATTTGAAAGAATAAATAGGAAAATAGCAGAAAACACAAAGATTAAAGACTCTGTTAACCAAATAAAAAACATACAAGAGGCATGCAACACCAGATTTGAAGACACAGAAGAAAGAATAAGTGATATAGAGGACAAGATATTGCCTTTGAAGACTCAAAACAGCAAATGGCAAAAAAGAAGGAAAAAATTATATGGGAACTCAGGGAAATGATAGACAAAACAAAGCACACAAATGTAAGAATCATTGGTGGCCCAGAAGGAGAAGAGAGGATTAAAGGGCTAGGAAGAGTAATGGAGGATATAATGGGGGAGAACTTCCTAACCCTCATAAAGGACATAAATATACAAGTTAAAAAATCCCAAAGAATACCAAACAGAATAAATCCAAAAAGGCCTTCCCCAAGGCACATACTAATCAGTTGTCAAGTGTTGAAGAGAAGCAGAAAAAACCTGAAAATGGCAAGAGAAAAACAATCTCCTACATACAAGGGAAATAAAATAAGACTGAGTTCAGACCACTCAACTAGTACCCTGTAAGTGAGAAAGCAGTGGTATGATATATTCAAGATCCTGAAAGAGAAAGACTTCCAGCTAAGAATTCTGTACCCAGCCGAACTGTCCTTCAAAATTCAGGGAGGGAGTAAAGTTTTCACAGACAAAGAAGTTCTGAAATAATTTGTCAACAAGAGACCAGTCCTATAAGAAATACTAAAAGGAGTTCTGCTGGCTGAAAAAATAAAGACAGGAGAGGGAGGTCTGGAGGAGGGAACAGACCTGAAGAGTCCCATTGAGGGTAATTTATTAATACAAAGAGAAAGAAGGAAAAGAATATATAGATGTGACAAATAAAATAAAAACAATAAGAAGGTGGAATCAAGAAACGTCTTTTCAGTAATAACTTTGAATGTTAACAGACTAAACCTACCAACTAAAAGATACAAATTGGCAGAATGGATTAAGAAACATAATCCAGCTATATGCTAGTTATTAGAGACTCATCTTAGACACAAGGATACAAATAGATTGAAAGTGAAAGCTATACTACTATCAGATAAAATAGGCTTTAAATGTAAAGACATCATAAGAGACAAAGAAGGACACTGTATATTAATTAAAAGGTCAATTTACCAAGAAGATAAAACAATCATAACTGTTCATGCTCCCAATCAAGGTGCTCCAAAGTACAAGAGATTGACATTGGCCAAATGAAGGGAGTGATAGATGTTTCAACAGTAATAGTAGGAGACTTCAATACACCCCTCTTCTCTATAGATAGAACAAGCAGACACACAAGGAAATAGAGAAGTTAAATAACTTGATTAATGAATTAGACCTACCAGACATATATAGGTCATTCACCCCAAAGAAAAAAGTTGTACATTATTCTCTAGTGCTTAATATTCTCAAGGATAGATCATATGCTGGGGCACAAAACAGGTCTTTATAAATTTAAAAATATTGAAATGATTCATAGCACTGTCTCTGATCACAATGGGATGAAACTGGATCTCAATAACCACCAGAAAATGAGAACATTCACCAATATATAGAAATTAAATAACACACTCTTAAACCACCAATGGATCAAAGAAGAAATTGCTAGAAAAATCAGTAGCTATCTGGAGATAAAGGAAAATGAGAATAAAACTTATCAGAACTATGGGATGCAGGAAAGGCTGTGCTGAGAGGGAAATTTATTGCCTTAAATGTCGATATTAAAAAAACAAGAAAGAGCAAAAATCAGGGGCTTAACAGCAGGCCTGGAGGAACTTGAGAAAGAACAGAAAACTAACCCAAAAGCAAATAGGAGAAGAGAAACAACAAAGATTAAAGCAGAGATAAAGGATTGAGAGGACGAAAGAACAACAGAAAGAATCAATAAAACCAAAAGTTTGTTTTTTTGAGAAAATCAATAAAATTGATGGGCCACTAGCAAGACTGAGAAAGAAAAACACAGAGAAGATGCAAATAAAATCAGAAATGAGAAGGGGTGTGTTATCCAGACCCTGAAGAAATAAAAGAAATCATAAGAGGATACTATGAGCAACTATGTACCAACAAACTAGACAATTTAGATGAAATGTACAAATTCCTGGAGATGCACAAACAAGCTACACTGAATCTGGAAAAATTGCAATAAAACAATCACAAGTAAAGAGATTCAATCATTCATCAAAATCTTCCTACAAAATAAAGCCCAGGCAGATGGCTTCATAGGGGAATTTTATCAAACATTCCAGAAAGAACTAACACCAATCCTGCTCAAACTTTTCCAAAAAATTGAGGAAAAAGGAACTCCACCTAACTCATTTTATGAAGCTAATATGATTTTAATACCAAAACTGGATAAAGATGCTATAAGAAAAGAAAACTACAGGCCAATCTCCCTAATGAACATAGATTCAAAAATTCTCAACAAAATATTAACAAATCATATCCAATAATACATTAAAAATATAATGCAGATAACCAAGTGGGGCTTATACCAGGAATGCAAGGATGGTTCAAGACAACAAAATCAATTAATGTAGTATAGCACATTAACTAATCAAAAGGGAAAGATCACAGGATCATCTCAATTGATGCTGAAAAAGAATCAATAAATTCAGCATTCTTTTCTGATAAAAACACTCCAAAAGATAGGAATCAATATGATAAAGGGACTATATGAAAAACCGATAGAAAGCATCATACTCAATATAGAGAGACTGAAAGCCTTCCCCCTAAGAACAGGTACAAGACAAGTGTTCTAGTGTGCTAGCTGCCAGAATGCAATATACCAGAAACAGAATGGCTTTTAAAAGGGGAATTTAATAACTTGCTAGATTACAGTTCTAAGGCCAAGAAAATGTCCATAGAGATCTACAGAAATGTCCATTCAAAGGCATTCAGGGAAAGATACCTTGGTTCAAGAAGGCCAATGAAGTTCAGGGTCTCTCTCTCATCTGAGAAGGCACATGGTGAACACAGTCATGGTTTCTCTCTCAATTGGAAGGGCACATGGTGAACATGCTGTCATCTGCTGGCTTTCTCTCCTGGCTTCCTGTTTCATGAAGCTCCCCAGGAGGTGTTTTCCTTCTTCATCTATAAAGCATGCTAGCTTGTGGGCTTTCGTGGTTATATCATTTTTCTCTGGCTCTCTCTGAATCACACTCATTCTCCAAAATGCTCTCTCTTTTATAGGACTCCAGAAACTTATCAAGACCCACCCAAATGGGTGGAGACATGTCATCAACCAACCCAGATTAACAACCACTCTTGACTAAATCACATCATCCAGGGAGATGATCTGATTATAGTTTCAAACATACAATGCTGAATAGGGATTAGAAGAAATGGCTGCCTTTACAAAATGGGATTAGGATTAAAATATGGCTTTTCTAGGGGACACACATCCTTTCAAACCAGCACAACAAGGATGCCCACTGTCACCACTATTATTCAACATTGTGCTACAAGTTCTAGCTAGAGCAATCAGGCAGGACAAAGAAATAAAAGGCATCTACATTGGAAAGGAGGAAGTAAAACTCTCATTATTTACAGACATACTACACTTGGAAGATCCTGAGAAATCTACAGCAAAGTTACTTGAGCTAATAAACAAATTCAGCAAATAGCGAGATATAAAATTAATGTCCAGATATCAGTAAGACTTCTATACACAAGCAATGAGCTAGCTGAGAAGTCAGTTAAGGAAAAACTTCCATTCAAAATAGCAACTAAAAGAATCAAATACTTAGGAATGAACTTAACTAGTGACGTAAAGGACTTGTACACAGAAATATACATAGCATTGCTAAAAGAAATCAAAGGAGATTGAAATAGGTGGAAAGATATTCCCTGCTCATAGATAGGAAGGCTAAATATAGTTAAGATGTCAATTTTTCCCAAAATGAGCTACAGAGTCAACGCAGTACCAATCAAAATTCCAACAATCTACTTTGAAGATTTGGAAAAGCTAACTACCAAATTCATCTAGAAGGGAAAAAGACCCCAAATAGCTAAAAGCATTCTAAAAAGGAAGAATGAAGTGGGAGGATTAACACTCCCTGACTTTAAAAACTATTATAAAGCCACTGTGGTCAAAACAAATGGTACTGGCACAAAGACAGAAGCATTGACCAATGGAATCAAATCAAAAGTGCAAAACTAGACCATCAAATCTATGGTTCAACTGATTTTTGACAAGTCCCCCAAATCCTCTGAACTGGGACAAAATTGTCTTTTCAATAACTGGGCATGAAAGAACTGTATATCAATAGCCACAGAATGAAAGAAGACCCCTTTCTTACACCCTACAGAAAAATTAAATCAAATTGGATCAAAAATCTAAATTTTTTATAAGAACTAGCACCATAAAACCTCTAGAAGAAAATTCAGGGAAACATCTTCAAGACCTAGGAATAGGAGGTAGCTTCCTAAACTTTACACCCAAAGCACAAGCAGCAAAAGAAAAAAATAGATAAATGGAAACTTCTCAAAATCAAATGCTTCTGCACTTCTAAAGACTTTGTCAAAAAGGTGAAGAGGCAGCCAACACAGTGGGAGAAAATTTTTGGAAATTACATATCAGACAAAGGTTTGATTTCCTGTATATACAAAGAAATGATACAACTCAACAGCAAAAGAACAAACAATTCAATTATAAAATGGGCTAAATAAATGAATAGGTATTTTTCTGAAGGGCAAATACAAATGGCTCAAAAGCACATGAAGAGATGCTCATTTTCACTGGCTATAAGGGAAATGCAGATCAAGACTACAATGAGATACCATTTCACACCTATAAGAATGGCTGCTATTAAATAAACAGGAAACTATAAATGTTGGAGAGGATGTGGAGAAACTGGGACACTTATGCACTACTGGTCGGAATGTATAATGATGCAGCCACTATAGAAGACTCTTTGGCAGTTCCTTAGGAAACTAAATATAGAGTTGCCCTATAACCCAGCAACAGCACTACTTGGTATATACCCAGAAGAGCTGAAACAACAACAAAAACAAACATTTGAACACCGATGTTCATAGCAGCATAATTCACAATTGCTAAAAGATGGAAACAAACCAAATGCCCATCAACATACGAATAGATCAACAAAATGTGGTGCATAATACGATGGAATATTATGCAGCAATAAGACAAAATGATGTCCTAAAGCACATGACAAGATGGATGAGCCTTGAGGACATAATGCTGAGCAAAATTAGCCAGACACAAAGGGACAGATACTGTATGATCCCACTTTTACGACCAGCAGAAAAGTATAATCAGAGGTTTATAATTCAGAATATAGGGGACTTAGAGATACATAGAAGCTAGAGATCGGTGAATTGTTAGCTAATGAGGTTGAACTCCAATGTAAGGGAATAGATAGGAGTGAATGTGATTCTCTAGTGGGTCTAGAACTAATATTACCATATTTAAGATGAGCAAGATGGGAAGGGGTTGTATAGACCTACGTATCCCATCAAGTCACACTAGAAATATGAATGAGCTCTCGTAAGAATTACTTCACAGATATGATTCTTGTATAAAGAGTGTTTAAGTCCAGATACAGGGGGGAAATTGCTATTGCATGCTGTGAGCTATGTTCAAAAGGAAACCATCAGCAAGCACTACCATAGCAACAGCAGAGGTAAATAATGGGGTGAGGGACAAAGTAGAGGGGAGGTTTAGATTTCCTGTTTGGTAAGGGTGTATTTATTGGTTTTCTGTCTCTTGGGAACAATGAAATTATCTAAAATTGAGAATGTTGATGGACTGTGGACTTTGGGCCCCTACATGATGCACGATGAATGCATGTGGCTGAAGGATGCACTGACGGAGCATTAGACTGGTGAACATTAGTGTATACTTATGAACAAAGGTTTTGCTGCTACAAAAAGGAAGAATGTCGTGAGGCATGCAACAATGTGAATGAACATGCGGGACATTTAGTAAGACAAAATAAGCCAGAAACAAACAAACAAAAAAAAACAACAGTGGTATGGTCACCTGTAGAAAATGCTTATAAGAAAATAGGGGCCTAGATTGTAAGCTTTTAGAGTAGACACATTAAGTCCAGAGTGGTGATTATTATTTCTGGATTTTGAGAGGCTGTTTCATATATATAACCAGATATTTAGAGACAAGAACAAAGCTGAACAAGTTGGGGTTAAAGTAATTCAGAATATAGGGGTAAGGAAGACAGTGTCTATATTTTAGAACCACACATAGTCTTTGACGCCAATGGAAGTAAGGTTTATTTGATCTGGAACTGAAATTTTCTGTAGTGCATAATCTAATTCAACCTATCTGAATAGCTCATTTGAACAACTGACACACAGAAAGCACAGAATAAGAAAGAGGTCCTTATATATAAATTATTGTAATGCCTGGGAACATCCTAGAGAATATTAAGCAGATAATAAAAAAGTATTGGCCAAGTCCCTTGAGGGATGGGAGAAAGACTATGGAAGTATTAAAACTTACCATCAGGGAATCCCCTGATACTGTGTCAAACTTTAGGGATACTCTAATCAATAGGCCATGCCCTCAATCATGAGGCTTCTTGTGAAGCTTATGTAAGTAGTGGAGAAGCTCAGCCTACCAACAGGCAAAGAGTTACTTCTGGAGGACCTCTGTTGTTGCTCAGACATGGCCTCAGTCTCTCTAAGCCCAACTCTGCAAGTGAAATCATTGCCCCCCCCCTTATGTGGGACATGACATCCAGGGGTGAAAATCTCCCTGGTAATGTGGGAGAGGACATCCAGGATGAATCCAGACCTGGCACCATGGGATCAACAATTCCATCCTGGCCAAAAGGGGGAAGAGAAGTATAATTAATCAAGTATCAGTGGCAGAGAGAGTTCAAATAGAGTCAAGAGGCTATTCTGGAGGTTGCTCTTATGCAAGCTTCAGGTAGAACTTGCTACCTATCATAACCTGCCAACCCCTAACCAGGACCATTCCAGCCAATACCAAAGAACACCTAGGGCAATTTATAAAATTCCACAAGCGTTTGAAGCACTAGAGTAACTTTCCAGAAACCTACAACCTCCAGATGGGTCCTTGGTCCAGATAAGTCCTGAAACCAAGCCCAGCCTTTCCAGAACATCAGATAGTTTCATCTCCCTATCCCATATTAGTGACAGACCCTTCCAATATCAAAAATTTAGAATTGCCATAGCCCAAACAACCCCAAAGAGAGGTATGGAAAGATCAAAGGTGATGGTGAAATTATACATAGAAGATAGGACTTAGCAAATGAATATGAATGCTGAATCATTAAATTGATATTTTGTTTTAGTCTCCAGTATTTTAGAGCAGCTGGAAGTAAAAACCTAAAGTTGTGGAATTGTAACCCATGTCAAAGCCTGAAAATGTTCTACAACTAATTGTGATGCTGTGCTTTGAAATTTATAGCTTTTTTCTATATGTTATTTTTCACAAAAAAAAAAGAAGGAAAAAAAGTTGATTGTGATGATAAAAAAATATTTAAGCCCTCCAGCTTCCTATGTTCTGGAGCAGCTAGAAGGAAAAATATGAGAAGATCATCTGGTAGACCACGACAAACTCTGGGGTCTATCCTCTAATCACTTTTTGAAGAGTGCTTTCAAACTATCGCTTTTTTATTTCTTTGCTTTGTATATATGTTATACTATACAATAAAAAAAAGTTTTAAAAAAACATATCCTAAAAGGGCTAGTTTAAAGCCAACAATATTGGCATTGGTATGTCATAGAAACAAATATAGTCACAAAAAATATATTCATAAAATCATACACAAGCCTAAATAAATTTCTTCTTAATATACAAATAAGTAAAAGTAGTTATAAGCGATGAGGGTCAAGCCAGAATAGCATTATGTTCATTTCTTAAGTTTGGGAGGCTGGCTAACTCAATCTCTGATACAAAGATTTCCAAGTGAATTTAGTCCTGTGGTCAGATCAATATGAAATTTAGACAAATGTGCCTTTTTTAAACAAATCATTTGCAAAATTAAAAAGAAAACTGGAATACTGAATTTTATCCAACCTTTCATAATAGTTTTTACTTCAAATCACTGAAGTATAAAGAATTCTAAATGAATGAAGTACTCTAATTAGTTCAGTCCTACTTCAAAATTCATCAATACAAGCCAATCAATTCAACTTAATTAGTATATAAATTAACGTAATGTAAAATAAAATAGAAAGCATATAAATAATAATGATTATTAAAGAAAATAATAAGTGTAGAGAAACATACCAGTTAAAAATTGAATTTTTAAGTGAAATAGTTGCTTTAAGATATGATTTTACTATAAATCTTTTTTCTCTGGTAACTCATTTTTCTTTCATTCTTACCATTACAGATTCAGATTTATTCATATGACTCCCTGGAATACATTCTGTGAATGCATTTGCCCCTTTTTTCTTATTTTCCCTTCACAGTAAGGTCATCACATTTGTTAAATAAAGTGACTATTATTTAATCTCGTTGGCAGTGTGATATTTTTTAGAATAAAAGTATTAAAAAATTCAATGCAGGTACATCTAAATTTGTTTACATTTTATATATATGCCTACACCAAGATATAATGCAAAATAAACATAAAATCAGCCTTTACATTTTTATGAAACTGTTATTTTCACTATTTTCCCCCTAAATGAACCATTGATTCTAAAAGATCCAGTATTTTGAAACTGATTTCATATATTTGAAGAAACTCTTACAAAACAATGAAACAAAAAGTTTTTCATAACTTAAAATGAACAACTTAAAGGATGTAAATATGAAGTTCTTCCTGCTGCCCTCCTTCTCCCTAATTACATCTCATACCAACTGCCACATGGGTTGGCAAAAGTTATGAGATCAGTGACTTTTTTTTGGTTTTCTTTCAGGCCAAGCCTGCATGCCCTTCACAATACAATCCTTGTTCCCGAGAGGTCTAAGAAATCTCATTATTAGTTCCTCTATTCCCACTGCATTTGCTGGAGACTTTGACATTGGTTGTCCAACATTCCTAAGCGCCATCAAGGTCCAATACTTTGGTCCAGATTAACTACCTTCCTTTGTGCTCCTACATCATTGCACACTCATTCCCATTTTACCACTTAGCTTTGCATTGCAGTCAGTTAGTGAATTACCTGTTTCCATGATTAGACTCTAAGTTCTTTGGGAGCATGGAGGCAGACAAAATACTCTACACTTCTTGAACAAATGGGATATATATTAGATGTTTGCCTTTAAGGAGGTCACTCTATCATAAATGGAACTCTAGTGCTCACCTATAAATTGAAGGAGATTGGGAATGGATTTTAATTAAACGTTTTAAGGGTATAGAGAGTGACAACTTTTCCTCACACGGCTAAATCCAGGTATTGGAAACCTGAAGTAAAGACTGAATTAAGTTGAAATATTTTCAGAAAATGTAAGGAAAGCACATGCAAAAGGAAATGTAGAATGGAATACTGAAATAACTAGTCTCAGAAGTTAAAGATTTTAAATGTGCTCTGGGTGGCAAAGTCATCTCAATTTGAGTTAAATATTGTCTCTTTCTACATATAAAATGAATATAGAGCTTATAAAGACTTAATAATAATATCATAGCAAGTGTTTTGAACAGAGTAAAAGGTCATTAATTATTTAATGATAAAAGCAATTAAAATAATACCTTTAAAAAAATCAGTACCTGAGGAATCATTTAAATTGTACTTATTCTTATAAGGGAACTCCACTTTGAGCATTTTCTTATTTCAGCAACATCATACATTTGTCCCATTAATATCATGTCTTTCTTCAACCACTTTCTGAGATATTCAGAATGCTTATTGCAATTACTAGTGCTTTTTGAGACTATCGCCCATTGCTTAAAAAAAAAAGTATTTGTTTCAAAGGTTTCCAACACACCATCTTAACTCTATTACTACCACTCATGCTTCACTGTACCAAGCAAATGACTCCTCTGTGATATACTATTTTCCCCTCCATCCCCTATATTGAAACTTTTTGTCATTTATATCTCCATTAACCATAGAGGGAAGTGTCTCAATCTTTGATTCCCAAGAGTCTTGGCAATTTCCTAAGTATGTGCTTTACATGGTTAATTGACATAAGAGGAAACATTCTTTTTTGTTTCAAAACTGCAGATCTTCAACTTTTTCTTTAGATGACTATTAGTCTACATATTCCAGACTCCCTTGAAGTTATGTTGGGGACATGTGGCCAAGTTTTGATCTTAAAACTATCCTTGATAAACCTCCAACACTCTCTCCTCTGCTGAGATAACCCAGGAAATCCATATATTAAGACAACAGGAATTATAAAGTGGAGAAAGTCTTGCTTTTTGAGTCATTGCCTGAAGGAGAGCTGTCCTGGAGATTTCCCAGATCCTCACTGGATTTGGTATGAGCAAGAAATAAATTTGTGTTGTGTTAAGCCACTGAGAATTTTCAGGAGTTATTTCTTACCACCTTATAGCCCAGTCTTCTTTAACTAATAAATCCTCTTTCTGTTTTACGTCATACAATCCCTATTCTTTCAATTTCATCCTTAATTAAACTGTGCAATTTCCTAAATTGTTTCTCTAGAACAGACTTTAAGTGTCTTGTGCTCCTATCACTCAGCAGTCTTGTTTACTTTATGATCATAGGGCATTATTGACTGACATAATGGCAAAATACTTTGTGTACAACATTTTCAGGGGATCTTATAATGTGTTTCAAATCCTAAGGGCTCAATATTTTTTTATGTTGTATATTTTAAACGATGTACATAAACCCCCAGGACATGAATCAAGAACAGAATTACTATATACATTATAGTATAAATTAATCTTCCTTGTAGACATTATGAACATAAATTCATTTTGACAAGAATTTGTATGTTTCATTGCAATCAAATGTGCTCTGCAGATATATGGTGTAATACGTTGGTAACAATAACTTAGAGAACTAAGATGGAAACTAGTTCCAAATTTACAATAGTAAAATCTTTATCAATCTACTTATTTGATTTTCAGTTGCAAAATCAAATACATTATCTTAGACATATTTGAGATATCAGAGTTGAGTGTTAAATGAGTTTATGTCCTCAATGCTGTTTCAGTCAGATTGAGTCTTAAATAGCAATTTTCAAAAGCCACTAAGGATATAAAGATTAACTCTGTATTGAAATTAGCAATGATTTCACCCACTCTACCATCTTCCAAATGTGAGCAGAGTAGAGTGGAGAGGGAATAAAATTTGTTGTTAATTCTAATTTTGACTGCAATCTACCTTTGGATCACTTACCTTCTTTGGAGTATAGATTCATTCTTTGTAAAATGGAAACAATCAGCCCTGCTGACCTAGCTCATCTGTTGTTAGAAATTCCTAAAGAGAATTGTAAATGTTTTGCAAATATGAGCCATTATTTACTCTAGTTGCCAAGTCAGCTATGCATTTTAGTTCTGTCAGAGTTATTGGATCATCCACAAGCACTCAGTTTATTGTAGGCAGAAAAGGTCAACTCACTGCCAGCAGACCTAAGAATTTATGGAAACTTGAAATTATTAAATTCTAGGCAATGCCGTAAAGACCTGAAAAGGGTTTAATAAATGGTCAATAAATATTTGTCAAATAAATGAATGAATTTATGAATTAATAAGATAATTTATGGTCTCGGAAGAAATAAAAAATATATGACAAAGGAAAATGAGGGGTGAAAAAATTTAATAATAATAATGACACAAAAAAGACAATAATGCTGCTTCTATAATTTATGCTCATTTCATGATAAAAGATTTCTTAGCGTTTTAAAAATTAATTAAAGAAAAATATTTTCTATGAAAACTTTTCATCCAGGTAATTACCCTAATTATTACCCATTTCCAATTATAGTTTGTTAATCTCTATAAAATGCTCATTCAATTATTACAATCAAATCTATTATGAAATGTTGCATTGGGTTACACTGGTTTTCCTGCACCAGAATAGAACATGATATTCATGAGTTGGTTAATGCAAATCCTATTACGAAAAGTTTATCAATATTTACTTCTTATATATTTCCTAGCTATTTGGCTTTGCTCCATTTCTCAGAGGTTATTTCTTCAATTCATTAACAGTTTTCAATGTGCTACTGATATTTCCTTAAAGACCACTACTCTTTTGTATGTACACATTGCTGGTATAATCTGTTTTCCTTTAGAATGATTTAGGATTCTGTTGTCGAGTTTACATACAGTTTATTTAGTACTTCTACCTAATGATACCAGTGCTGCACAGTGTTGACGTGGTTTGGCACATATTCAGATTTTGAATGACAAAGCCTTTTATGGAGTTAAATTTCAGTAAAAATGGTATTTTATTACGTAGTCATAAATGCTGGTAAGATATAACCCCCTTTCTGACAACTAACTTCAGCAACACATTAATATTATTTTATGAACTTCAAACATAATGTGTCTAGCAAGACTATTTGCGAAGTGTCTAAGACATTATCACGTTCCTAAGCAAGGAAGCTATAGCCTGCCACAGTTTTGTGGGTGCCAGGAGAAGACACAAAGTCAGGTCAGAGCCAAATAGCTTTATTATTCATACCAATGGCAATATCCAGCACATCAACATTTTCATGTGCAATTTTCCTGAGTTCCGATTCCCTCAGAGCAACCCAAGAAGAGCCAGGTGATATCTGCAAAGACACAAGATACTGTTTTGTATTATAGAAGAGGGACCCTGTATGGGAGGTACAGGTGGAAGGCAAACCTTTAATAATGGTAAGTAAACACACAGGCCCTTTGTTCTAGGAGGAGATACTATCTCTATCTTTCAAAGCTTTTCACTATACAAACACCCCTGAAGGGGGTAGCACAAAGGCAGGAGAAATCCCTGCTTATAAGAGGTACAGAAGCCTGGGGGATGCATGGAGAGTTGAATCTTAACAATATTCAACAGTTTTTTACAGCACCTTAATTTTCCCATGACTACATCACTCTATTGGCCACTCTGAGAGAGGCTAGGACCAAATCCATCCAATTAATCTCATATAGCATTCAGTTAGGGCTACTTACAACAGGACTTCAAGCAACAAGATGAGGCTCACCTGCAGTGAACTGCAGGAACTCTACCACTTGCCTTGGCTCTTAGAACCAGCCAGCTGAACAAATCCTATAATTTATCAGGGACTGCCTTAGAAAGCCAGATGAATTTTTGTATTGATCATTTCACTTGACTCAAGACATGAATCCAGCTTCAGCAGGAAAACACTGGAAACAAAGTGCTTTCCAATTGCTGTTCCTCCTCAGGTTGGAGAGGGGCAGGTGTTAACAGTTAATAGGATTCCAAGTTAGAATAATTGAGTCTAGTTATTAGAGGGACTGCCTGAAAATAGTCAGTTCAACCAGTTGTCCACACCACCAGCCAACTGGCATTTGTCCATCCTATAAAATGACTGACAGTTACAGGAATCAGAGTACAGAAACTATCGGAGCATTGGCAATTGTTTTGCCTGGGAAATGAAGTAACTGGAACCATCCTGTTATGTCCGATAGTCTTCCCAGTTCAGTAAGTTGAAGAGGATGGTGATCATATCATAGCTAGAGCCATCTGGTGGGGGAAAACAGACCCAGCCCTCAGTTAATTTTAAGTATATTGCAGTATTTTTAGAAAAATTACACTAGGGTGTTTTCCTTTAAAAGGAAGTATCAAGGGGTAATTCTAAAAGAAAAAAATATATATCTCCCTTCTGTACACATCCTGGAGTCAAAGATGCTCCCTTCACAGGTTCTGAGGAAGTTGCTCGTTCGCGAAAACAATAAAATTAGTTTATCCCATTCTAATAGCTATAATTCACCTTTTTCAAGTCACCCCCTACTTGCACCTAGCCCTTTTACCTGAAAGGAATACTGCAACAGGGAAAAGCCATTTTGTTTAAATCTGCAGCAACATATGGTTTCACCCACTTTGGTTCACATGGACCACGATAGAAAGGCTTGGTGAACAGTGTACTCAGTCAATCTATGGACATGTAAATCGAACAAAAAATTCAGGTGAATGAAATAGAATTAAGTTTGAATCCTCTAGGCCCCATTTTGACTGGGCTGCTACCCAGAGTGCGAACAAAAAAATCAAATTGAGGTTGTCACTGGGGGAAAGAAAGAAGCATCTAGCGAAGTAATGGTTAGGTGAAATTCAAAGTTTTTTTTTCAAAATAGGCCTACATAATTCCCACAGAATACTGTTACTTTTGACAATTACTTTTGCCAGAAAATGGCTGAGAGGAGATGATCCCTTTTCTGGGGACAGCTGTATTAAATGACCCAACCAACTATCCAGTTTTCTTTCTTTTTTTTTTTTTTACCAGGAAGAGGTGATGGGGGTAGAATAGGGACAATTTTTGTGTTGATTTTTGAAGAGGCCATCTAAATACTCAAAAATTATAGACACCCCAGGGATGAATCCAGCCCTAGCACTATGGGATCAACAATTCCGTCCTAACCAAAAGTGGGGAAAGAAGTGTAACTAATAAAGTATCAGTGGCAGAGGGAGTTCAAATAAAATCAAGAGGCTAGTGGGGAGTTCCTCTTACACAAGCTTCAGTTAGACCTTGCTACCTATCATAACCTGCCAATCCCCAACCAGGACCATTCCAGCCAATCCTAAAGATCACCTAGGGCAATATATAAGATTCTATAAGCATTCGAGGCACTAGAGTAACTTTCCAGAAGCCTACAACCTCCAGATGGGTCATTGGTCCAGATAAGCCCTGAAACCTAGACCAGCCTCTCCAGAACATCAGATAGTTCCACCTCCCTATCCCATATTAGTGACAGACCTTTCCAATATGAAAAATTCAGAATGGCCAAAATCCAAATACAACTAAAGAGAGGGATGGAAAGATCAAAGGTGATGGTGGAGATATACAGAGAAGATAGGATTTAACAAATGAATATGAATGCTGAATCATTAAATTGATATTTTATTCTCCGGTATTTTAAAGCAGCTAGAAACAAGAACCTAAAATTGTGGAATTGTACCCATGTCAAAGTCTGAAATATGTTCTACAACTAATTGTGGTACTACGCTTTGAAATTTATAGCTTTTTCCTATATATGTTATATTTCACAAAAACAAGAAGGAAAAAAGTCTATTGTGATAATAAAAAAATATTTAAGCTCTCCATCTTCCTGTATTCTGGAGCAACTAGAAGGAAAAATATGAGAGGATCATGTGGTAGCCCATGACAAACTCTGGGATCTGTCCTGTAACTACTTGTTGAAGAGTGCTTTGAAGGATATTGTTGTTTTTTTTTTTTTTATTTCTTTGCTTTGTACATATGTTATGCTATACAACAAAAAAAGTTGAAAATCAAAAAAAAAAAAAAACAAAAACAAAAAACCCAGATACCAGTGAACAGTAGGCAGTACAGAAGTTCCACTGAATACCTTGACTATCAGCCCACAATTGAGGGCTTTTATAATAAAAGGAGCACTATCGTCAGACTTCTGAAATCTAGAAATGGTGGAAAGCTGAATACTGTTACTTTTGACAATTACTTTCAAAGACAATCTATGGCCAAAGTCAGCTGATTGAAATGGAATAGCAAGAACAAAATCTGAAAAAAACGTCAATAGCAGTGAGGCACTACAGAGAGGCGTGAAAGGAGGATAACTGTCCAGTCAATGTGCCTGAAATGAACGGAGGCAATACCCCCGTTACTGCATCATGCTCAACATGCAAGGAAAACATATTAACTATGTCAGAAGTCTCAAGTTTTTCATGCATTAGCTGCCTCTGCATGAGAAACACAGGTTTCTTTACTCTGTGTCCAGTCTATATGTTGTTCCAGTAAAATAAAGGAGCCAGAAATAATGGCAATCTGGGCAGTACAACCTCGGTTAGCAGTTTGATGCCAGTTGATCTTATAGGAGAGCTGGCCCCTGACATGGGTATCTATACAAGTGACCCAGGTGATTCAATCAGCATCTGCAACTGTCTGCACTCTTCATGACCCCAGATTTGGGTTTAATGTGCCATTCTTTAGTACTTCAAGTGGCAGATCAAACATTTAGACCATTTGCAATTGCCAAAGAGTCAGTAACTATCTAGCAATGTACATTATGGGAGTAAAGGCTAAAGGTATAAGAACTGCCTTGAGTTCTATTCACTAAGCAAAGTGGTCATGTCCATTTTTGTTTTTTCATAGCTGGTGCAGAGTTTCTACAGCTTCAACAGTCTGGCAGACACTGGGTTTTAATGGATACTAGCAATTAGTTAATTCAGACCTGGTATTTTAGAGAATGTCTGGAATAAAAGGCTCATTGAGTCAGCAAATTTGCTTCAGGGGAAAAGGGGAGGATAAAGTTTCCCCAAGGGGATATCTGCCACTCTTTCATTTAAAGCTGAGATGCCACTGGAATCAGTCCATGTGCATTCTTTAATGTACTATTTCCATTTGATAAGCAAGGCTCAATTGTTCCCTTCTTTTAGTCATCCAGTCATGTTAACCAACTCCAAAATGGAAATATCAGGCCAGAGAGTCAGAAGGCTTTCAGGGATCTGGCATTTGATTCCCTCTCTGTCTCTCTGTCTCTGTCTTTGTGTGTGTCTCTCTCAACTAGAGAAGTGGGTTTACAGAAAAATCATGTATAAAATACAGGGTTCCACACACTATCTGTGGTGTTTTGAAGCTGTATGTATCCCAGAAAAACATTTTCTTAAATCAATTGTATTCCTGTGGGAATGGACTCATTGTAAGAAGGAACTTTTGATGAGGTTACTTTAGTTAAGGTGTGATTCACCTCAATCGAGATGCATCATAATCCTATGACTAGAGACTTTTACAAACAAAATGATTACAGAGAGAAAAAGCCATGGAAGCAAGAAGCTGAAAGCAATGAAACCGGGAAAGAAGGTAGAGACAGGCAGACACAGCCATGTGCCTTGCCCATATGGCTGAGAAGCCAAGGCGAAGAGCGCAGCTGCCGGTCTTCAGGAAGAAAGCATTGCCTTGGCGATACCTTGATTTCCCAGACTCTAATGGGAAGTGAATAAATTATCATTGCTTAAGCCAAACCATTTCATATATTTGCTTTAACTAACCTGGGAAACTAAAACAGCATCCTATTATTAACATTTTGAACTAGTGTGCTACATTTGCTACTACAATTGATGAAAGCACATTTTTATAATTGTACTAGTAACTACAGTCCATGGTTTACTTTAGGATTCACTGTTTTGTACAATGCCACAGATTTTTTTTTGTTTTTATTCTAATAACATATATACAGCCTAAAAATTTTCCTTTTACCCGTATTTAAAGGTATAATTTGTGCTGTTAATTACATTCACAATGTTGTGCTACCATTTTGACTGTGCATTACCAAAACTTTTACATTACCACAAACAGAAACTATATAATTTAAGTATTAACTCCCTACCCCTCATCCCACCCTGTCTTCTGACAACCTATATTCTATATTCAGAATCCATGAGTTTGCTTATTCTAATTATTTCATATCAGTGCGCTCATACAATACTTGTCATTTTGTGACTGGCTTATTTCACTCAATATGATGTCTTCGATGTTTATCTATATTGCACATATATCAGAATGTCATTTCTTTTCATGGCTGAATAATATTGCATTGTGTGTGTACCACATTTTGTCATCTTTTCATCAACTGATGGACACTTGGGTGGCTTCCATCTTTTAACAATGGTAAATAATGCCACCATGAACATCAGTGTGCAAATGTTTGCTCATGTCCCGGCTTTCAGTACTTCTGAGTAAATACCTAGTAGTGGACTTGCCAGATCAGATGGCAATTCTATACTTAGCTTCCTGAGGAACCATCAGACTCTCTTCCACAGAAACTGCACCATTTTACATTCCCACCAACAATGAATGATTGCTCCTGTTTCTCCACATCCACTCCAACATTTGAAATGTTCTAGTTTTTTAAAAGTAGCCATTCCAGTGAGTATGAAATGGTATTTCACTGGTTTTGCTTTGCATTTCCCTAATGGCTAATTATAGTGAACATATTTTTATGTGCTTTTCAGTCATTTGTATATCTTCTTTGGAGATATGTCTATTCAAGTGTTTTATCCATTTTTAAATTGTGTTTTTTGTTGTTGAGTTGTAGAATTTACTTATAAGTTTTGGATATTAAACCCTTCTCTTATGTGTGGCTTACAAATTTTTCGGATGGATAAGTATGGCCTTTTTCCCATCTTGGGGAATACAGTGACTTCAGACCAATCCATAGTTATCTTTCTGCATGAAACTGCTTAGATTGAATTGAGGCTCCATATCATTAATTAAGGCTTCACCCCTACTTTCAATTTGATGGTGTGACAGCAGCTTGTAGATCAAATAAACTACTAAAGCCCAGTATTAAGTGGCACCAGCTATTTCATATCTAATTACCCTTTGACTTGGCAGCCACAGCCATATCACTTTCCTGTCAGGTCCACAGGTCTATTTCTTCCAGCTGAATGGTGCTTGACTCTCACAGCTGCAACTATTTTTTTTAAAAAGTTCACCTTAACCTATGAAATTTTCCACACCATCATTATAACATTTTTTTTTTTAATTCTCATCTAGTTTCATCATAAAGACTATGGAGATTTTTTAGCGGATAGAACCGTCTCCAAGAATTTATTCAGAATTCATTGAGTCAGTTTCTCTTTCTCCAATTGGTCACCATGAAAGCACTGCAAGTTCAATTCAGGGCTGTATAAAGCCCAAAGACCAGACAATGCTTTTTGATTTACCATGGGAGATTATCTCAGAAATCTCTCTCAGAGAGCCAAAGCCACTTAAAACTACCAGGACCCAATACAAAACTACTCTGAGACTTTTTACTGTCATGTTTGAATAGATCAAAGGTTGGCAAACAAACCAAACTGTTGCCATTCTTCTCTAACAAACAGCATGAAACTTGTTCCTTCATCTACCAAGTGAACCTGCCAAAATTCTGATGATTTACCCAGTTTCTGTCCATAGCCGTTGTTGATTGCCTTATTTTCACCCAGTGTAAGAGCACATCCCTGTTACTGTTTTCTGAAAGGGAAAGAATCCCATCCAACCAGGAACAATTTTAGTTCTAGCTGCTAGAACACAGAGGACTGAAACCAACAACCAGATTTTCAAGGAAATCAGATCCTTCCCTCATTACACACACCTTGCTAAGAGAAGAGTTTGAAACGCCCACATCACTGTTAAGACACCTCTCTTTAAGCCTATTTTCCAGTACTCAATCTACAACCAACTCTCCAATTGTTCCTTATTAACAAGCAATGAAATGGAGGGCCATTTATTGTCTAGTTGTCCATACAATATGGCCAAGATGTATGCCATCAGTTCCTATGGACTTTCCTCAAATCCTGTTCATTAGCCCACAAAACCCCCATACATCCTCTTCCAGAAGACCATATTTGTCAGCATCCCATCCCCATAACAACACCTGTCCAAAACCGTGAAAAGTGTCAGCTTTTACTCTACATAGAAGCTAATAAATTAGCCTGTCACAATTTCATGGATGCTGGAAAAAGAAACGAATCTTCTAGGTCAGAGACAAAGACTTTTTCACTTGGAGCAATGGGAGTATCCAGCATATCAGCATTTTCTTATGCCATTTCTGAGCACCAATTCCCACAGGGGAGTCCAAAGAGGGCCAAATGACATCTGCACACACAGAGTGGGTCACATTCTAGGAGAGGCTCCCTAAACTTAAATAACTCAAATCTTTTATTATGGGCAGTAAACATGCCTGCTATTTCCTTTACAAATGTCCTTTAAAATACTGTTCAAAATGAAGATAGTCCAGCTCACAGGACATGCTGGAATGATAGAGAACCACAAAAGTTCTCAATAAAATAATGTATCTGTTGCAATAGTTTTTCTAGCATATTAAAATACATTTCTTAAAGCCATTAATCACAAAATAAGTGAGCCATTTTAAAACAAAAATAACACATATTTCTGCTAGAAAAGTGTGCATAGCAGTGCATTGGTTAATTGTACTATCCAGAAGCACACCAGTTCCCACTTTCACAACATTACCTCATTGAATATGCACTTACTCTAACCATACTGAATTGCGCATGGTCCTGCAAATGTGCAATACTCTGTTCTAGTCTGCCAAAGCTGCCAGAATGCAACACATCAGAGATGGATTGGCTTTTAATAAAAGGGGAATTGTTTAGTTCAAAACGTATAGTTCTTCAGAGGAAAGACAGTTAACTTTCATCTGAGGTTCTCTTTTACATGGGAAGGCACAGAGTGATCTCTGCTGGCCTTCTCTCCAGGCTTCTGGGTTCCAACAGTTTTCCCCAGGGTGATTACTTTCTTCATCTCCAAAGGCCTGGGCAGAGCTATCAGTGCTAAAATAAGGTATGCTGAGCTGCCTGGGCTGTGCTGCATTGGGCTCTCTCTTTTAAGCTTCCCATGAATTAAATTAAATATCACTCATTATGGAAGGCACTCCCCTTAGAGACTACAAATGTAGTTAGCCATAGATGAATTTCACAAGTTCAGAACTAGGCACCATCACCTGGCCAAGTTGACACCTGAATCTAATTACCTCATATCCACCCATTGTCAACTTGGTAACTATTATTGGGCCTGCATACAATGCAGCAAATCCTTCCATATATAAAATACATTTGTTGCATTATAAAAATCACAAAAGTCTTAAATGATCTCAGCAATAATATAAATACAATACAAAGTTAAAACCAATACAAAATTTCAACATAGTCAGCCACAGGCATGGTCTGTTATAAGACAAAAATTCTCTTCTGCCTCTGGACCTATAAAACTCAAAACAAATTATCTGCTGCCAATATGCAAAAGAGGGACAGTCATAGGATACATGTTTCCTTTTCCATAGGGAAAAATTGGAGAGAACACACAGACTACCAGACCCAAATAGTTCTGAAAACCTGCAGAGCAAACTCCAATGCATTTCAAAGTCTGAGCGTCACTTATCCTCACGGCAATCTCTGCTGGCCTTCTCTCCAGGCTTCTGGATTCCAACAACTTTCCTGGAGGTGATTCCTTTCTGCATCTCCAAAGGTCTGGGCTGAGTTGTGAGTGCTGAGATGAGGTATGCTGAGCTGCTTGGGCTGGGCTGCATTGAGCTCTCTCTTTTAAGCTTCCCATGAATTAACTATCACTCATTGTGGAAGTCACTCCTCTTAGAGACTTCAGATGTAATCAGCCATAGATGAGTTTCATAAGCTAATGATTCAAAGCCACAGTAACAGAACTGGGCACCATCATCTCGCTAAGTTGACACCTGAACCTAACTACCACATGTCAGTACTATATTCTGCACATACTAATCTGTCTGCTTCCAAAATTTTGTCCTCCAGTGTGATTTTCTGTTCAATCAAGCATAATTTCTATGAAATTATTCTTAACCATGATGACTGGTGGGTAATTATGCCTAAACATATCTCTGATTTTGCATAAAGCAATATATGATAATCTTCACCTTATCTATATTCCTTCTCTTCACTGCACACCACCCACGAACACGTGTACACACTATACCAGTAAACTGAAGGCAGAATGAGAGCAGAAGGGCTTAGTCCTGTTTGATCCAGCACATTACTTATAAATCAACAGAAACTCACATATATGTTTTGAATGGACAGATGAATGGATGGATGGATGAATAGAAGTGTGGCTTAACAAAGTTCAGGTCCTTTTCATCTCATCCTTGGCTAGTGCAATAGTTGGCACTTTTTCCTTTCAGTTCTTTACTGTGTTCCATATACCACCATCAGATTAATCTCTTCTTAACATAGGAGATTCATTATATCACTTTTCTTCTGAAAAATATTTTAATAGCTTTTAATAAAGTTCAGGACTGATTCCAACACTATTGGCACAGCAGTCAAAACCCAGCACAGGGTGATGCGATGGTGGCTCAGTGGCAGAGTTCTCGCCTGCTATGACAGGGACCCAGGTTCAATTCCCGGTGCCAGCCTGTATTAGTTAGGGTTCTCTAGAGAAACAGAACCAACAGGGAACACTTGCAAATATAAAATTTATGAAAGTGTCTCACGTGACCGTAGGAACGCAGAGTCCAAAATCCACAGGGCAGGCTGCAAAGCCGATGACTCCAATGGATGGCCTGGACGAACTCCACAGGAGAGGCTCACCAGCCAAAGCAGGAATGCAACCTGTCTCCTCTGAGTCCTCCTTAAAAGGCTTCCCATGATTGGATTTAGCATCACTAATTGCAGAAGACACTCCCCTTTGACTGATTACAAATGGAATCAGCTGTGGATGTAGCTGATGTGATCATGACCTAATCCTATGAAATGTCCTCATTGCAACAGACAGGCCAGCGCTTGCCCAATCAGATGAACAGGTACCACAACTTGGCCAAGTTGACACCTGTCCGTAACCATGACAGTCCACCCCTTGTCAACTTGGCACACACACACACACACACACACACACACATATATATATATATATATCACCTTAGACCATACTTAATTTCGAAATGAAAACAAATAAGCACACATTTTTTCTTTTACCTGACAATACTCAACTGTCCTGCATATAACTGGAAACACATTAAATCTCTCCAGAATAGGGTGCAAATCCTTGGGCAATATTCATTCTTAAACTTGATATCTTACAACTTAAATAGTATAACACAAACAAAACAGAATTACAGTCCTCATTTCTGTAACTGATCACGTGGTCGAAGTTCATATTTATCACTACCTTCTTCCACTACCCATTCCATGTTCCCTTTCCCCTCAGCAAGCACTTCAGCTGGCCGTGGTTCTTTGCCTGGTGGGGTGACCCAAACCTTCATTCCTGAAGTCTCAGAGCCATTAGTGGTCCTTCCTGGATTGTGTTGTTGCAGTTTTCCATTGATTTTAATCACAGGGCATGGTAGTACTAATAGACGCCCCAGGGGATCTCCTATATTCCAAGAAAACTCTTCTTTACCTCCATTATGTAGTTGCAGTCCTACTTCCTTCTGATAGTCAGGGTCAATTACCCCAGACAATAATGTAATCCCCTTCTTGGTGTGTTGATCCAGAGGCATAAGTAGCCCAAAGTGGCCAGGTGGCAATCTTAACTTCCAGTTCAGTGGTATCACTGCTGTTTCTCCTGGAGAAAGCACACCCCGTTTTGGAACTAAAACCTGTAGACCAGCAGAACTCAGGGTAGCAGGGACAGGAAGCAAAAATTTTCCTAGTGGATCATTAGGAGTAATAGTGAGTGGTACCACACCCATTCCCACCCATTGGTTCCTGGACCCATGGATCCTGGCTATGGGAGAAACAGCACCATACACCGGACGCTGATTCAGAGCATACACAGCTTCCTGGAGAACATTACCCCAGCCTTTCAAGTTTTTGCCACCTAGTTGGCACCGTAATTGAGTTTTCAAAAGGCCATTCCACCGTTCTATCAATCCAGCTGCTTCTGGATGATGGGGAACATGGTAAGACCAGAGAATTCCATGAGCATGTGCCCATTCCCGCACTTCATTTGCTGTGAAGTGTGTTCCTTGATCCGAAGCAATGCTATGTGGAATACCATGACGATGGATAAGGCATTCTGTAAGCCCACGGATAGTAGTTTTGGCAGAAGCATTGCGTGCAGGGAAAGCAAACCCATATCCAGAGTATGTGTCTATTCCAGTTAGAACAAATCGCTGCCCCTTCCATGAAGGGAGTGGTCCAATGTAATCAACCTGCCACCATGTAGCTGGCTGGTCACCTCGGGGAATGGTGCCATATCGGAGGCTGAGTGTGGGTCTCTGCTGCTGGCAGATTGGGCACTCAGCAGTGGCTGTAGCCAGGTCAGCCTTGGTGAGTGGAAGCCCATGTTGCTGAGCCCATGCATAACCTCCATCCCTACCACCATGACCACTTTGTTCATGAGCCCATTGGGCAATAACAGGAGTTGCTGGGGAAAGAGGCTGACTAGTATCCATAGAACGGGTCATCTTATCCACTTGATTATTAAAATCTTCCTCTGCTGAAGTCACCCTCTGGTGTGCATTCACATGGGACACAAATATCTTCATGTTTTCAGCCCACTCAGAAAGGTCTATCCACATACTTCTTCCCCAGACCTCTTTGTCACCAATTTTCCAATTATGGTCTTTCCAAGTCCCTGACCATCCAGCCAAACCATTAGCAACAGCCCATGAGTCAGTATACAAACGCACCTCTGGCCAGTTTTCCTTCCAAGCAAAATGAACAACCAGATGCACTGCTCGAAGTTCTGCCCACTGGGAGGATTTCCCCTCACCACTGTCCTTCAAGGACACCCCAGAAAGGGGTTGTAATGCTGCAGCTGTCCACTTTCGGGTGGTACCTGCATATCGTGCTGAACCATCTGTAAACCAGGCCCGAGTTTTCTCTTCCTCAGTCAATTCACTGTAAGGAACTCCCCAAGAGGCCATAGCTCTGGTTTGGGAAAGAGAAGGTAATGTGGCAGCAGGAGTGGAAACCATGGGCATCTGTGCCACTTCTTCATGTAACTTACTTGTGCCTTCAGGACCTGCTCTGGCTCTATCTCGTATATACCATTTCCACTTTACAATAGAGTGCTGCTGTGCACACCCAACTTTATGGCTTGGTGGGTCAGACAACACCCAACTCATGATAGGTAACTCAGGTCTCATGGTAACTTGGTGGCCCATGGTTAAGCGTTCAGTCTCTACTAAGGCCCAGTAGCAGGCCAAAAGCTGTTTCTCAAAAGGAGAGTAGTTATCTGCAGCAGATGGTAAGGCTTTGCTCCAAAATCCTAAGGGTCTGCGTTGTGATTCTCCTATAGGGGCCTGCCAAAGGCTCCAGACAGCATCTCTATTTGCTACTGACACTTCCAGCACCATTGGATCTGCTGGATCATATGGCCCAAGTGGCAGAGCAGCCTGCACAGCAGCCTGGACCTGTCGCAGAGCCTCCTCTTGTTCAGGTCCCCACTCAAAATTAGCAGCTTTTCTGGTCACTCGATAAATGGGCCAGAGTAGCACACCCAAATGAGGAATATGTTGTCGCCAAAATCCAAAAAGACCCACTAGGCGTTGTGCCTCTTTTTTGGTTGTGGGAGGGGCCAGATGCAGCAATTTATCCTTCACCTTAGAAGGGATATCTCGACAAGCCCCACACCACTGGACACCTAGAAATTTTACTGAGGTGGAAGGCCCCTGTATTTTTATTGGATTTATCTCCCATCCTCTGACACGCAAATGCCTCACCAGTAAATCTAGAGTACTTGCTACTTCTTGCTCACTAGGTCCAATCAACATGATATCATCAATATAATGGACCAGTGTGATGTCTTGTGGGAGGGAGAAACGATCAAGGTCTCTGCGAACAAGATTATGACATAGGGCTGGAGAGTTGATATACCCCTGAGGTAGGACAGTGAAAGTATATTGCTGACCTTGCCAGCTGAAAGCAAACTGTTTCTGGTGGTCCTTACTAATAGCTATTGAGAAAAAAGCATTTGCCAGATCAATAGCTGCATACCAGGTACCAGGGGATGTATTGATTTGTTCAAGCAATGATACTACATCTGGAACAGCAGCTGCAATTGGAGTTACCACCTGGTTGAGTTTACGATAATCCACTGTCATTCTCCAAGACCCATCTGTTTTCTGCACAGGCCAAATAGGAGAGTTGAACGGGGATGTGGTGGGAATCACCACCCCTGCATCTTTCAAGTCCTTAAGAGTGGCAGTAATCTCTGCAATCCCTCCAGGAATACGGTATTGCTTTTGATTTACTATTTTGCTTGGTAGGGGCAGTTCTAGTGGCTTCCATTTGGCCTTTCCCACTATAATAGCCCTCACTGCCCGAGTTAGAGAACCAACGTGGGGATTCTGCCAGTTGCTCAGTATGTCTATGCCAATTATATATTCCGGAACTGGGGAAATAACTACAGGATGGGTCCGGGGGCCCACTGGACCCACTGTGAGACGAACCTGAGCTAAAACTCCATTGATCACCTGGCCTCCATAAGCCCCCACTCTGACTGGTGGTCCAGAGTGACGTTTTGGGTCCCCTGGAATTAATGTCACTTCTGAACCAGTGTCTAATAATCCCCGAAATATCTGATCATTTCCTT
This sequence comes from Tamandua tetradactyla, assembly GCF_023851605.1. Lineage (NCBI taxonomy): Eukaryota > Metazoa > Chordata > Mammalia > Pilosa > Myrmecophagidae > Tamandua > Tamandua tetradactyla. Next base: position 36,064,383 of record NC_135350.1, read on the forward strand.
TTCCCCAATGCACAGTTACCCTGGTAAAAGGCCGTCGGTCTCCTTGGGGAAGACTTAGAGGAAGGTTAACAGTATAAATTTGTGGCAGTGTAACAGGTTTCTTCCCCATAGGGACCTGGCCTCCCCTTCATTCAAGGGGCTCAGGGTCTGTAAACTGTTTCAAGTCTGGAAATTGGTTAAGGGGCCGTGACTCTGTGTTTTTGTAATTCAGGTTAGACTTCTGTTCCCTTGACCTAGAACTCTTTTGTTTATACAGCTCCAACAAGAATTTAGCAGGCTGCCCTTCTATTGTATTTCTAGGCACCCCATGATTTACTAGCCAGTGCCACAAATCTCTGCGTGTCATATAATTTTGATGCCTCCTTTGAGTTTGTTGTCTATTATAATACCCACGTCTACCCTGTCTTTGGTGATTAAGTGCTGCCACCTGGCTTCTGCCAACTCAGGATCCTGTCATCCCCATTGTGTTTAAGGATTCCAGCTCAGTGACAGCAGTTCCTACAGTAATATCTGACCTACAGAGAAGTGCAACCACAGAGCTCTTGAGGGATGATGGTGCTAGTCTCACAAATTTATTTCTCACTGTTCTGGTAAAAGGTGCATCCTCTGGACATTCCTGGGGTGTAAGAGCAGGCTTTGCATGATAAATCCACTCTAACATCCCAATCTCTCTAAGCCTCTGGATCCCCTCATCTACATTATACCAGGGCAGTTCTGGCATTTCAACCTCAGGTAATGTTGGCCACCTTTTGATCCATGTTTCAACCAACCACCCAAACAAGCTGTTAACACCTTTTCTAACTGCTCTAGCTATAACATTGAATGCAGAATCTCTGCTTAGTGGGCCCATATCAATAAATTCAGCCTGATCCAGCCTTATATTCCTCCCACCATTATCCCACACTCTTAAAATCCATTGCCACACATATTCCCCTGATTTCTGTCTATATAAATTGGAAAACTCACACAGTTCTTTTGGATTATAACGTACCTCCTCATGCGTGATACTTTGTACCTCACCTTTAGGGGCCTGTTGGGACTTTAGTCTAGTTATAGGTCTAGAAGAAATGAGGGGTGGTGGGGGTGGGTCATGAAAAGAATTAGAAATATCTTCCAAGCCATTTGCTTCAGGGCTTTCATTTGCAGTTTCATCTGGTGAAACAGGATTAATAACTCTAGGGCTAATCCCTTCAGGAGGAGGTTGGGTGGCAAATTCCTCAAGGCAGGCTGGAGGTGGGGTGGCTATGTCCTCAGGGCAGACTATTACAGGGTTATCTAAAGAAGGCTCAGCATGGTCTAGGGTTTCAACCTCACCCCCAACATCATTATCAATCCATATGTCACCATCCCATTTTTCAGGGTCCCACTCCTTTCCAATCAATGCCCTCACTTTAACGGCAGACACCATGCAAGACTGAGATTTCAGTTTACGTTGTAAAGTTGCTACTCTAACAATAAGATTCTGAGTCTGATTTTCAGAGATCTCAAGTCTACGGCTACAGGAAATAAAATTTTCCTTCAGGATACTCATAGAAACCTCTACATCTTTCAGATGGCACTTAAACTTCTTGTTTGAAGCCTTAAGCCCATCCCTTTCACCCTTTAATGTAGACAGTGTATCTAACAACAACCAACCAACATCTCTATAACTCTTACTCCTACAAAACTCTGTAAAGGTGTCAAAAACATTATCCCCCAGAGTCTGGCTTCGTACAAGCGAAGCATTAGGAGAATCGAATGATGATATTTTGACTATCTCCTTTGCCAACTCAGTCCATGGATTGGGAGTGTCATTCTGATTACGGGAATCAGAGTCCTTAGTGTCTCTGAGCCCAGTCAGAGTAGAAAACCATTCATAAAAACCCATTTTTAAGATTCTGTTCCTTAAGAACCACTCCCGGTACCAAGATGTATTAGTTAGGGTTCTCTAGAGAAACAGAACCAACAGGGAACACTTGCAAATATAAAATTTATGAAAGTGTCTCACGTGACCGTAGGAACGCAGAGTCCAAAATCCACAGGGCAGGCTGCAAAGCCGATGACTCCAATGGATGGCCTGGACGAACTCCACAGGAGAGGCTCACCAGCCAAAGCAGGAATGCAAGCTGTCTCCTCTGAGTCCTCCTTAAAAGGCTTCCCATGATTGGATTTAGCATCACTAATTGCAGAAGGCACTCCCCTTTGACTGATTACAAATGGAATCAGCTGTGGATGTAGCTGATGTGATCATGACCTAATCCTATGAAATGTCCTCATTGCAACAGACAGGCCAGCACTTGCCCAATCAGATGAACAGGTACCACAACTTGGCCAAGTTAACACCTGTCCGTAACCATGACACAGCCCATGTAAAATAAATAAATAATTTTTTCCATCATCCTTTTCATAGTATTATGTTCTTCTCCCATTACTGACTGTTTCATTTACACTCAAGTTTCAAACACAACATCCTTCCCCTACAAATCCTTTTCTTATTGCTCCATTCCAAGTGATTTGTGCTATTTCAAGTGATTTGCTCCCTTTTTGAAATCTTATTTCAAATCATATAGACTAGACTATATGTGGCTGTTATAAAAAGAAAAATTCATGTTGTGGGTTTTTATTTTAAATTTAATCTCCCCTTTTCTCTGTGAGACTCTGAGCTGCTTGATGATAGGAACTAGGCCCCATAACCTGGTTTCTAACCTCGGTACCTCTCGAAGGTACCTCTCGAAGGTATACAGCAGTTGAGTGCTAAGAGATTGAGAGTCCAATCTGATTACTGACTAGTAGTAAATATCAGAACTCAAAGACCGATATGTAAAGGCTTATATGTGAATATACTCTTAGATTGTCTTTTACAATTCCTTTTCATGTTTCTCCTTCAGATACATCCTTTGGGGTGAAAAATGTAATCATTAATATTTTAAATTAATTCCTGACAACATTTTCCTCTAGGTCATCCACAGTAGTTTACAGCAGACAAAACCCTTAGAATGGTTTTGCACATTATTCTCATCAAATAGTCACCAGCAAAAAAAATTATTGGCATTATCTGACCTGTATAATAATCCTGATCCAAACATTAGTTTCAGTCTATGGTTCTAGGAACTTAGCCAGATCTGTTCATTCACAATAAACACATTGAGCAAGATTATCTCAAAGACCTCCTATTGCTCCAAATTATTCTCCAATTACAATGATGATAATAAAACAAAGCATATTTTGTTGTTATGATGTTTGTACCTTAACCTCTTTCACAACTATTTTCTTCTTTGGCTAATTACCAGTCTTCAGGGAATTTATCATTTGTTTCAGTATGGATCAACTCTCGTTCATATTTTGAATAATGAAGTTATCACACTATTTTAATCTAAAGTTAAGCAAAATATTTAAAATATCATCTGTTGTATTTTTATAGCAATATAGAGATGATCAAGTTTTAATTTAATATTTAATTTTAAGGGGCTAGTACAATTAAGAAATAAAATACAGAACCAACATAAAAAAAAAAAAACAGGTTAATTCCTGAAGGGAATTGTACTTCACAATTTTGTGACTAAAAAAACAGGGAAAACGCTAGAGAGAAGGTTAATGAATTTCTTGGAACAGGAATATTTTAAGGAATTAATTAGATTCATTTGCTTCCACCATCTTCCCCCAAAACTGAAAAGGGGATCAAATACCATATATAACCATAAGCAGCTGTAACTTATATGATGCTAGAAAATCAGGTTAAAATTTGTTAGTTATTTATAGGCAAGGCCTGCAATAGCTTGTAGCTGCTAATTCATCAAGCTTGAAGCCAGCTAAGAAATATAGCCTTACAAGTTGCATTAGAAAAGTCTAAGAATTACTAAAGGGAAAGTGCTAAGCCATTGAAACTAATGTTAATCCTGAGAAATAAGTCTGAATAATTCATGGACAAAATTATATATTCCACCTCTTGCGATTGTACACGTTTCAAAAGGAAAAGCAACTATATAATAAAAAACAACAATAAAAACAGTAGGAGTTTTAAATCTATAGAATCCTTAAAATGCTTAAAATGCTATATGCATAAGGTAAAATTGTTGAATGTTTTTCATAAAAGAAAAAATCCGAGAAGCCTTTATTCTTTGAAATGGGTCATTTAAAACGTGTTCTCAGGAGAATGCATGTAATGGGCTAGAAAAGAAAATACAAATCTCGTGGATTGTTTAAGCAAATTTTCAACAGAAGATACACAAACAAAGTTATAGTGTTCAATTTTACTCTTAAAACTAATAAATATAGCATTTGAAATACGTGAATTCATTTATTGTTCATTTAATATCACTATCACCTCTTGTTGAGACTGTAGTGGCGCAATGTGACAATACAATCCACCTGGAATTTAAAGTCCATTGTCTAGAAATTAGTGATAAGCCACGTAAATTTTATGAACTTTGAGATCTGATTGGGAAGATAGAGAAAGCTACGGCCATCTTCCTCTAACTTTATAAAAAGTTTAAATGTGGGCAGGCCATGGTGGCTCAGCAGGCAAGAATGCTTGCCTGCCATGCCAGAGGACTCGGGTTTGATTCCTGGTGCCTGCCCATGTAAAAAAAAAAAAAAAATTTAAATGTGCTTCTCTGTCTGAGAAGATTGACATCTTCACAGAAACTGCAGCCCGTGAAAAGACCAAGAAGTCCTAAAGAAAGAGGCAGGCACCTCCTTGCCAAGAGTAGCAAGATAATCCAGATTTCAATGCGCTGGCAGATATCGCTGTCAGACAGTTAGACTAACAAATACTTGGCATACAATACCAAGTCCCCTTTTTGGGAAAGATAGAAAAAAGCAATCTGAGAACACAAACATTTGGCATGTCATTTTAAGGTTTTATAAATAATTGTTAAAACTTTAATGATTAAGTAAAAAATAATTTGAAAGATATTGCTACAATATATTTTCAATTTGCATATTACAAAGCAAACTGGAAGGATTTTTATTATACCATATCATCCTTAAATTTTTCACATAGTACAGAAATATTAAGTTTAAAAGTGCTACTAAGACGACGACTGAGCACATGCTTATCTCTTCCTACTATCTCAAAGAAATAGCAACCAAAGAATCCTTTAACGTGACAAGAAGTTGATAGGGACACAGAGAATAGTTGCAGGGATATAAGTCAAAACCTTAGACATTTCCAGCAATTTTAAGAAGTTGGAAGGTAGATTAGAATCCTATTCAGGAGTAAACCAGATGGGAAAGGAGCATCACTCAAAAAAAGCACTGAAAAATGCTGTGTTAAGTATGTGGATATAGAGAGGGTTTGGGTAGAAGCCACAGGAACGGACAAGTAGAAATGGAAGTGGGAAGGTTTAAAGACCCATTTGTTTAACTGATAAATGGGTCCATTTGTACTTCAACCTTCCCCCTAGCCTCCCAGTACACAAGCATTCTTTGCCCCCAGGTGAAACAAAAGAATTAATTTAAAGGCATTGAACAACTTGGTCATGAGATTGTGACTACGGAATTGGTGCCTTTTTATTTTGACATTTGACAGTGTCTCAACTATTTGCTTCTCCATTCATTCACACAGGAAAAAAAGTGTGTGCATGTACATGATATATATAATATATATATCATGTGTATATATATATGATATACATATTATATATATATATATAATAAACACATGTGTATATCTGATTTATATATATAAACATTGTAATAGTTTATGTGTATATATTAAAATTTAGTTATATGGAATATTATATATAACATATAAGTACACTTTTTCGGTAATATACTAGGTACTTACTACTGCAAAGGAAAATTTTTCTAAGGTATATTTATCTGCCTTACCATGATCTCTTCTGTAATTTTATGTAACATTTTAATGGTTCTTTTCCCCACTTTCCCAGACTCAGTGCTGTCAAGGACTACATATTAACCCAGAGGAATCTACACTTCCCTGAATCCTCATATTACAAAACAACTCTTTCTGTAAACCAGAGCAACAAATGCATCAGTTATTCAAATTTCTCACCAAGGTATTGGAAAAAAAAAAAACAGTTCATACTAATAGATATGATGGATAGTGTATCATACATTTATAGTTTGAAAGTGGTAGCTTTGAAATGGCATCTTGAAGGCAAAGCGGGTATTGGTCAAAGAGAGATCTATTAGGAGGACACTATCTTACCCACTTCTCTAAAAATCCCTCTTCTGTAAGTACTGGGAGGACTGAAAATTCAGTTTCCTGTTATAGGAAAGGAAAACACTATGATTTTCAATAGATAGATGTTGTCATCTACAGTTCCATATACAAGATATCTATGTATGTTTCTTCTCTCCTCTATTGGATGTGAAAACATAATTCCCCAATAGTCTGCCCCTTAAATGTTGTTAGTGTATAAAAATTGAGTTCTTCTGGTCTTTACTTTAGAATCTAACATAATTCATATTGTTATTTTTTAAATGTTATCAACTTTAAGTAGTATGTATTGACTACTGTGAAAGCAGAAAAATAAACCCACAAATAATGCATTTATGTCCTTTTGTCTTCTCCCCTCTACCCCTTACTTTCAACTTATGTTTGTTATTATTATTTATCATGTTTACCGACATCATCATCATTATTACTTTTAATGTTGTTATTACGTTGTCTAGGCTTCTATTATTTACTTTTTCTATTAGCTTCTAAAAAGCCTGCCAACATATGAATGGATAATGTTTTGCTTTTAAAAAAAATGAATTAGATTTATATATACATACATAAATGTGTGTAAATATATATAAATATGTATAATAAATTACATGAGTGTTTTAAACTAATCCACTTCCTACTGTTTTTTTTCTTTTTTTTAATGTGATTCCTTATCCATTCATATCTTGGCAGGATTTGTTCTATTTTGGCTTTGTTTTCTTATCAGTGCTATTTGAACACTTTGGTTGCCTTTACTTGAATGACAGCTAAATGCCTATAGGCTTCCCGACTTTCTGAAAGCTTTCTGTTCCTCAGAGCTTCATTTCTATTAATGCATTACCTTATAGCATTTGATGTCTTTGTGTGGAAGTCTGAGGACCACCTAAAATTTTTCTCCTTTGAAAGTAATTTCAGTTTTAGATCTGAAAGCTCATAGAATTCTCTCGCTTCTGGAGTTTCAAAAATTTTACAGGCACCGTCTGCCAAACATTTTGTATCGAATTTCCTAAAATAGTTTGCACTTTTAAACCACATATTTTTGCTTTCCTTTTTTCAGTAATTTTTTCATATTAGTAAACATCTGAGGGCTTTTTTTTCTGTTAAAATACGTTCCCTTCTTTACTTTAGAAGCCCCAATCACGCTAATTTTGAAAGTTGTCATCCTTCTAGTTCCTCCTTTCTAAGTGCATGAATAGCTAGTGCTTTCCTTCTGCATTCAGTTTTACTATCTTCTCAAAACTTTCACCTCCATCACCCTGCAGTTTACAGGGATGATTTCAGTTTTCATTGTTATGTTAAATTATTTAATCCTACAAAGGTCATGTTTATTTTTCTTTTCATTTTGCATCCTTAATTCTACAACTTCTGATTTCTTTTGTCGATAAGCCCTCTTACATATCACACCTTTTCTAAAAATTTATTTCTTCCTTACATTTTTATTTAAATTATTTTATTTCCTTTAAGTTTTCCTAAAGATAAACTAGGAATCGTTAAACTTGAATGAGCACTGCTTATCTGACAGACAGGGTTCCAAGTGCTTTTCATATATTGTCAAGTTTAAGTTTCACAAAATCCCAGAGAAAATTATTGGGTATTAAAACACAAAAACATTACATTACTTCCCGGACTTCCTGGAAGATGGCGGCTTAGTAAGACGCGCGGATCTTAGTTTCTTCTCCAGGACACCTACTAGGGGAGTAGAAACGATACAGAAAGCGCCCAAAGCCACAACAGAGATAAAAAAGACAGCGTACCCCATCCTGGAACGGCTGGCTGGCTGAGAGAAGCAGCTCGGGTGAGATCGCCGAGGCGCGCGGGCCTTACCGGGCGGGGTGGCAAGCGGCCGGAGTTACTCCCTTCCCCCTTCCCGGGCCGGCTGGGAGAATTGGAGAGGCGGTCCCCTGAAACCAAGGCGACTGGCGCCCACACCACGCGCAGCCCCCGGACCAACTGAGAGAATTGGATCGGAAATCCCCAGCCCGTGGAGAACGGTGACGGGTGGGGGAGGCCCCTTCCAAACCCGTGACTCCCGGGGAACGTGCACTCTCTCGGGCGGGCCGCTGCCGCTGGCGCCCTCCCGCCACGCTTGTTGCCCAGGGCCGACTAGGAAATTCGGACGGGCTCTTTCCCTGGCTGTGGCGACCAGCAACCCTCCCTGCGTTCGGACACCCTCCCTGCGTTCGGACCCCGGGCCGGCTCAAGCCGCTTCGGCTAGCGAACCCCCAGGACGGCGAGAGTTTTCCAAAGTTTAAGGTCCCACAGCACCTTTTACTGGTGGGACCCGCAGACAAACGTGTGTAACGAGCGCCACCTACTGGGCAGGATAAGAAAAACAGAACCCAGAGATTTCACAGAAAAATATTACAACCTTGCTGGGTCCAACACCAAGAGAAATCTGAATAAATGCCCAGACGCCAGCAGCAGAAGATAACTGTCCACGCTCAAAAGATTGAGAATATGGCTCAGTCAAAGGAACAAACCAATAGCTCAAATGAGACACAAGAGCTGAGACAACTAATGCTGAATATACGAACAGAAATGGAAAACCTCTTCAAAAATGAAATCGATAAATTGAGGGAGGACATGAAGAGGACATGGGCTGAACATAAAGAAGAAATAGAAAAACTAAAAAAACAAATCGCAGAACTTATGGAAGTGAAGGATAAAGTAGCAAACATAGAAAAAATAATGGATAGCTACAATGATAGATTTAAAGAGACAGAAGATAGAATTAGTGATTTGGAGGATGGAACATCTGAATTCCAAAAAGAAACAGAAACTATAGGGAAAAGAATGGAAAAATTTGAACAGGGTATCAGGGAACTCAAGGACAATATGAACCGCACAAATATACGTGTTGTGGGTGTCCCAGAAGGAGAAGAGAAGGGAAAAGGAGGAGAAAAACTAATGGAAGAAATTATCACTGAAAATTTCCCAACTCTTATGAAAGACCTAAAATTACAGATCCAAGAAGTGCAGCGCACCCCAAAGAGATTAGACCCAAATAGGCGTTCTCCAAGACACTTACTAGTTAGAATGTCAGAGGTCAAAGAGAAAGAGAAGATCTTGAAAGCAGCAAGAGAAAAACAATCCATTACATACAAGGGAAACCCAATAAGACTTTGTGTAGATTTCTCAGCAGAAACCATGGAAGCTAGAAGACAGTGGGATGATATATTTAAAATACTAAAAGAGAAAAACTGCCAACCAAGGCTCCTATATCCAGCAAAATTATCCTTCAAAAATGAGGGAGAAATTAAAACATTCTCAGACAAAAAGTCACTGAAAGAATTTGTGACCAAGAGACCAGCTCTGCAAGAAATACTAAAGGGAGCACTAGAGTCAGATACAAAAAGACAGAAGAGAGAGATATGGAAAAGAGTGTAGAAAGAAGGAAAATCAGATATGATATATATAATACAAAAGGCAAAATGTTAGAGGAAAATATTATCCAAACAGTAATAACACTAAATGTCAATGGACTGAATTCCCCAATCAAAAGACATAGATTGGCAGAATGGATTAAAAAACAGGATCCTTCTATATGCTGTCTACAGGAAACACATCTTAGACCCAAAGATAAACATAGGTTGAAAGTGAAAGATTGGGAAAAGATATTTCATGCAAATAACAACCAGAAAAGAGCAGGAGTGGCTATACTAATATCCAACAAATTAGACTTCAAATGTAAAAAGAAGGACACTATATACTAATAAAAGGAACAATTAAACAAGAAGACATAACAATCATAAATATTTACGCACTGAATCAGAATGCCCCAAAATACGTGAGGAATATACTGCAAACACTGAAAAGGGAAATAGACTCATATACCATAATAGTTGGAGACTTCAACTCACCACTCTCATCAAGGGACAGAACATCTAGACAGAGGATCAACAAAGAAATAGAGAATCTGAATATTACTATAAATGAACTAGACTTAATAGACATTTATAGGACATTACATCCCACAACAGCAGGATACACCTTTTTCTCAAGTGCTCATGGATCATTCTCAAAGATAGACCATATGCTGGGTCACAAAGCAAGTCTTAACAAATTTAAAAAGATTGAAATCTTACACAACACTTTCTCGGACCATAAAGGAATGATGTTGGAAATCAATAATAGGCAGAGTGCCAGAAAATTCACAAATACGTGGAGGCTCAACAACACACTCCTAAACAACGACTGGGTCAAAGAAGAAATTGCAAGAGAAATTAGCAAATACCTCCAGGCGAATGAAAATGAAAACACAACATATCAAAACTTATGGGACGCAGCAAAGGCAGTGCTAAGAGGGAAATTTATTGCTCTAAATGCCTATATCAGAAAAGAAGAAAGGCAAAAATTCAGGAATTAACTATCCATTTGGAAGAACTGGAGAAAGAACAGCAAGCTAACCCCAAAGCAAGCAAAAGGAAAGAAATAACAAAGATTAGAGCACAAATAAATGAAATTGAAAACATGAAAACAATAGAGAAAATCAATAAGGCCAGAAGTTGGTTCTATGAGAAAATCAATAAGATTGATGGGCCCTTAGCAAGATTGACAAAAAGAAGAAGAGAGAGGATGCAAATAAATAAGATCAGAAATGGAAGAGGAGACATAACTACTGACCTCACAGAAATAAAGGAGGTAATAACAGGATACTATGAACAACTTTACGCTAATAAATACAACAATTTAGAGGAAATGGACGGGTTCCTGGAAAGACATGAACAACCAACTTTGACTCAAGAAGACATAGATGACCTCAACAAACCAATCACAAGTAAAGAAATTGAATTAGTCATTCAAAAGCTTCCTAAAAAGAAAAGTCCAGGACCAGATGGCTTCACATGTGAATTCTACCAAACGTTCCAGAAAGAATTAGTACCAATTCTCTTCAAACTCTTCAAAAAAATCGAAGTGGAGGGAAAACTACCTAATTCATTCTATGAAGCCAACATCACCCTCATACCAAAACCAGGCAAAGATATCACAAAAAAAGAAAACTACAGACCAATCTCTCTAATGAATACAGATGCAAAAATCCTCAATAAAATTCTAGCAAATCGTATCCAACAACACATTAAAAGAATTATACATCATGACCAAGTAGGATTCATCCCAGGTATGCAAGGATGGTTCAACATAAGAAAATCAATTAATGCAATACACCATATCAACAAATCAAAGCAGAAAAATCACATGATCATCTCAATTGATGCAGAGAAGGCATTCGACAAGATTCAACATCCTTTCCTGTTGAAAACACTTCAAAAGATAGGAATACAAGGGAACTTCCTTAAAATGATAGAGGGAATATATGAAAAACCCACAGCTAATATCCTCAATGGGGAAAAATTGAAAACTTTCCCCCTAAGATCAGGAACAAGACAAGGATGTCCACTATCACCACTATTATTCAACATTGTGTTGGAGGTTCTAGCCAGAGCAATTAGACAAGAAAAAGAAATACAAGGCATCAAAATTGGAAAGGAAGAAGTAAAACTATCACTGTTTGCAGACGATATGATACTATACGTCGAAAACCCGGAAAAATCCACAACAAAACTACTAGAGCTAATAAATGAGTACAGCAAAGTAGCAGGTTACAAGATCAACATTCAAAAATCTGTAGCATTTCTATACACTAGCAATGAACAAGCGGAGGGGGAAATCAAGAAACGAATCCCATTTACAATTGCAACTAAAAGAATAAAATACCTAGGAATAAATTTAACTAAAGAGACAAAAAACCTATATAAAGAAAACTACAAAAAACTGCTAAAAGAAATCACAGAAGACCTAAATAGATGGAAGGGCATACCGTGTTCATGGATTGGAAGACTAAATATAGTTAAGATGTCAATCCTACCTAAATTGATTTACAGATTCAATGCAATACCAATCAAAATCCCAACAACTTATTTTTCAGAAATAGAAAAACCAATAAGCAAATTTATCTGGAAGGGCAGGGTGCCCCGAATTGCTAAAAACATCTTGAGGAAAAAAAACGAAGCTGGAGGTCTCGCGCTGCCTGACTTTAAGGCATATTATGAAGCCACAGTGGTCAAAACAGCATGGTATTGGCATAAAGATAGATATATCGACCAATGGAATCGAATAGAGTGCTCAGATATAGACCCTCTCATCTATGGACATTTGATCTTTGATAAGGCAGTCAAGCCAACTCACCTGGGACAGAACAGTCTCTTCAATAAATGGTGCCTAGAGAACTGGATATCCATATGCAAAAGAATGAAAGAAGACCCATCTCTCACACCCTATACAAAAGTTAACTCAAAATGGATCAAAGATCTAAACATTAGGTCTAAGACCATAAAACAGTTAGAGGAAAATGTTGGGAGATATCTTATGGATCTTACAACTGGAGGCGGTTTTATGGACCTTAAACCTAAAGCAAGAGCACTGAAGAAGGAAATAAATAAATGGGAACTCCTCAAAATTAAACACTTTTGTGCATCAAAGAACTTCATCAAGAAAGTAGAAAGACAGCCTTCACAATGGGAGACAATATTTGGAAATGATATATCAGATAAAGGTCTAGTATCCAGAATTTATAAAGAGATTGTTCATCTCAACAACAAAAAGACAGCCAACCCAATTACAAAATGGGAAAAAGACTTGAACAGACACCTCTCAGAAGAGGAAATACGGATGGCCAAGAGGCACATGAAGAGATGCTCAATGTCCCTGGCCATTAGAGAAATGCAAATCAAAACCACAATGAGATATCATCTCACACCCACCAGAATGGCCATTATCAACAAAACAGAAAATGACAAGTGCTGGAGAGGATGCGGAGAAAGAGGCACACTTATCCACTGTTGGTGGGAATGTCAAAGGGTGCAACCACTGTGGAAGGCAGTTTGGCGGTTCCTCAAAAAGCTGAATATAGAATTGCCATACGACCCAGCAATACCATTGCTAGGTATCTACTCAAAGGACTTAAGGGCAAAGACACAAACGGACATCTGCACACCAATGTTTATAGCAGCGTTATTTACAATTGCAAAGAGATGGAAACAGCCGAAATCTCCATCAACAGAAGAGTGGCTAAACAAACTGTGGTATATACATACGATGGAATACTATGCAGCTTTAAGACAGGATAAACTTATGAAGCATGTAATAACATGGATGGACCTAGAGAACATTATGCTGAGTGAGTCTAGCCAAAAACTAAAGGACAAATACTGTATGGTCCCACTGATGTGAACAGACATTCCAGAATAAATTCGGAATATGTCCTTGCTAACAGAGTCCAGCAGGAGGTAGAAACAGGGTAAGATAATGGCCAATTGGAGTTGAAGGGATACAGGTGGTGTAACAGGACTAGATACAAAAACTCAAAAATGGACAGCACAATAATACCTAATTGTAAAGTAATCATGTTAAAACACTGAATGAAGCTGCATCTGAGCTATAGGTTTTTGTTTTGTTTTGTTTTGTTTTGTTTTGATTTTACTATTATTACTTTTATTTTTTTCTCTATATTAACATTCTATATCTTTTTCGGTTATGTTGCTAGTTCTTCTAAACCAATGCATATGTACTAAGAAATGATGATCATGCATCTATGTGAATTAATGATTGCATATGTAGAATGGTATGATCTCTAAATGTTGGGTTAATTTCTTTTTTTCCGTTAATTAAAAAAAAAAAAGAGAAGGGATAATTAAAAAAAAACAAAAAAAAAAAAACATTACATTACTTCCCAAGATCACACTGGAACTGGCATCTTACCCAAGACAGTCTGGCTTAGGCCCTTCTGCTTATTTACTACACTGTGTGGCACTCCATGTGGGCAATTTTCTTCTGTTTCTCCTATTTTAGGGTTTTATATTCCTCAGTGATCAACTTAGCATTGCTTCCAGAATGTATTTTTTGAAAGATAAATGCTTCTTTGTTTATTCCATTCTATGTTCCCTTCCCTCACATTTTTACTTTAGTAGTCCTAGATAATTAGCATGATTCTCTTTTATTTTTTAATGTTTAAAATTCTGTTTATACCATTTAATTGTTCCACTATGATATGCATGACTTTTCATTGGCTGTTCACATTGGTTGTTTGCCTTTATCTAAGGCACATAGATGAATACATTTTTATTGTTTTGTTTTTGCTAATTTATACATACCTGCCATAATCAATAATTTAGTAAGTTAATTCATGTTTTCCAGATATCATCCAAAAGTTTTTTTAAATGCTAGCAAAACAGTGTAGAAGCATTAAGCATTAAGCAATACACGCATTGCTTGAGTCAAAGAGGCCAAAAAGATTATGAGTTCTTAAAACAATCCCTCTTCACTTTATAACCTTAGTACAGAAGATTCCTGGTTGCATGTATGTGTTTTCTAAGAATAGCCACCATTTATTCAGTTAGTCAAATTGTTACAAATAAAATTTATGAAATAGTTGGGGTATGTTATTTATATGTACTTAACACTGTCTGTGACAAAAACTAAAATAATATAAACCCATACCTCGAATGCATTGTTTAAATTACTCAGTGATATTGATTCCAAAGTAATCAAATTTCTGTCTTCAGTTATCATAAAGAAACTGAAATAGAATAAGTCTTTGCTAGTACTTTTATTTGGAAATAAAACTGAATTCTATAAATGAAATGGCCGATAGCCCATGAAAATAACATTGTGAATGATCATAATTTAATATGTTGCCATTATTTTAAATATTACTGTTACCATGACTATGAATGCTGAATAGCTTTACCAAAATTTAAATCATTCGTTGATTACATCTTTTAAAGAAAAACTGAACTTTATGACTTGGCTTTAAAATGCAATTTTTGGCCAAAACCACTAAGAAACATTAGGTAGAAAAGAAACAATTATTCGAAATACTTTCAATTTCACAAAAATATACCAAAAAGAAAGCTAATGCAGAGATAACCTCACAAGTATAATTGATGATTCCTTGGCCTTTTCACATTGCAAAAATGTTCACTCACATCAATTATGATTATCTAGCAGGGATAATTAAACACGAGTTCAGTTTATACATGATTAAGTTTTAAAAGATGCAATCATATTCCTTCATATAATCCACTCAGGCTCTGCCACATAATTCAGCACTTCTTTATATATTTATAGTTTTCTGAATCTTCAAGTATTTCAAAATGATGGTCATCCCAAGGGTTAACTTTGTCTGAGAATTCTTTGCACACCAAATTGTTACCTAATAATATTGAGCATTGAGTAGAATCCAACAGAGTAGTCATTTAAATTGGTATATATCAAATTTAAAATGATCCTATGAGCATATAACTATTTTTAAATAATCAAAAATTATTTGGACCATCTTTGATGCATGTACATTTTTTTACTAATCCAAGCAAACACTGAGAAAGAAATGGAAGGAAACTATTAGAAATATATATATATATACACACAAAACATAAAGTGCGTGTGACTAGTCAACATGATTAGGGCTCTCCAATCTAATGTCACAAAATACATGAATATTATGTGTATCATTTATATCTGCATAACCTTATAAGGCTTTAAGTATTTCACATCTATCAGAAACAACTGGAATTCACCTATGAGCACTTTTCATATATGAATGTTAGTTAAAAATATATACTAAGTTTCAAAACTTAAGAATAATGTTCCTACGATCTTCTTTCTCCTCAAAGATACATGTATTACTAACAATTTCATTGCTTTTAACTTCACTTCAAAAGTCAGCAATAGACTGTCTTTTTTATACATTTTTTTTCCTCCACTGGTCCTTTAAAGTTCCAAGCTGATACTGCTTCTTCAAAAATAGCCATCATTAGGTCTTTCCTCATACCCTGAATGACTGCTGTAGTAGGTTCAATCATTGTATGGCTGACACAAACTTTTCTTTTTACTTTTTATGTTTTATGTTTTCAAAATTTTATTTTTACCTTTAAGATATATATCTTCTTCTCTGTGTGAGTAAAAGTTGGAGATCTTCCTGTTTTTAGCCATTAAGTGACTTTTATTTCATTTAATCTTTTCAATGCATTTTTATTTGAGAAGCTGTGGGTTTATCGAACAATCATGAAGAAATTACAGGATTCCCACACACTACACCACCAGCACCTTGCATCATGTGGAACATCTGCTACAATGTCTGATAGCACATTTTTATTATTGTACTATTAATTAAAGTCACACTGAATTTCTATTTACAGCAACCAACCTGGTAGGCACAAACTATTAATACTTCCAATCTGTGAGTTAGGGTTGGGTAGATAACGATAAAAATGTACTTCAAAATAGAATTAGTCAGATATTCTTTAAAATATATTTGAATGCCCTTTACTACATTAAATTTGTATACTGTTTGAGTAGATTTTTAGTACTTATATATTTGCTTTTAAATCTTACTCCATAGCTTCTATTTTCACCAACTATTAATTCAAAAAGCAAGATTTTAAATTTTCAGTTCTCTTCTAACTCCTAAAATTTGCCATCATCTATTTTAGTGCCTTCAACCTTTCCTCTCCATCTGGAATTGCATTCCTTCTTCACATTTCTCTCCCTAAAGACAGTAAACTTCAACCTCGGCAATAAAGAGGATTGGGGGTTTATGAAAATTGTGAGTACAGGGAAATACCGGATTACTTGAATTTGAGAGAAAGAGACAGATAGTTGGAAAAGCCTCATGTTTTATATTCCACATATTCCCTTCCCATCCCCAAGAATCAGTTTTAGTATCTAGTAAAAGGTAAAAATGTGGTCATCATCCAAGGAGTATTTTTAGCTTGCATGTTGTGCTGGTTTGAAAGGAAGTATGCCCCCTAAGAAAAGCCATGTTTTAATATGGATCCCATTTCTTAAAGGTAGAATAGTCTCTATTCAATGCTGTGTATTTGGGACTGTGATGGGATCATCTCCCTGGTTGATGAGATTTAGTTAAGGACGGTTGTTAAACTGGATTAGGGGATGACATGTCTCCACCCATCTGAGTGGGTCTTGATTAGTTTCTGAAGTCCTATAAAAGAGGAAACATTTTGGAGAATGAGAGACTCAGAGAGAGCAGAGAATGCTGCAGCACCACGATGCAGAGTCCACGAGCCAGCAACCTTTGGAGTTGAAGAAGGGAAGTGCCTCCCGGGGAGCTTCATGAAATAGGAAGCCAGGAGAGAAGGCTAGCAGATGATGCTGTATTTGCCATGTGCCCTTCCAGCTGAGAGAGAAACCCTGAACTTCATCGGCCTTCTTGAACCAAGGTATCTTTCCCTGGATGCCTTTGATTGGACATTTCTGTAGACTTGTTTTAACTGGGACATTTTCTCAGACTTAGAACTGTAATCTAGCAACTCATTAAATTCCCCTTTTAAAAGCCATTCCGTTTCTGGTATATTGCATTCCAGCAGCTAGCAAACTAGAACAGATTTTGGTACCGGAGAGTGGGGTGCTGCTGCTGCAGTTTGCAAATACCAAACATGTTGGAACGGCTTTTTAAATGGATATGGGGAAGATTCTGGAAGAGTTGTGAAAAGCTTGATAGAGAAGGCCTAGAATGCTTTGGAGAGACTGTTGGTAGAAATGTGGACTCTAAAGATACCTCTGATGAGGTTTTAGAAAGAAATGAGGCACGTGTTATTGAAAACTGGAAGGAAGGTGATCCTTGTTTTAAAATGGCAGATAATCTGGCAAAGTTGACTAATGGTATTGGCTGGAAGGCAGATTTTAAAAGCCATGAACTTGGATATTTAGCAGAAGAGATCTCCAAATTAAATGTCGAAAGTGCAGTCTGGTTTCTCCTTGCAGCTTATAGTGAAATGCGAAAGGAAAGAGATAAGCTGAGAACTGAACTCTTGAGTAAAAAGAAACTAGAAATTGAGGTCCTGGAAAATTCTGGGCCTACAGAAAGGGAGACTCCAGAGTATAGTGCCCTGAGTGTGGATTTAACCAAATGTGGAACCAGCCAGTCATTTCAGAGAAAGTCAGGATCAGACATGGAGTTATCCAGGAAGGATTTGTGGAAACTCCTTATGTCTGATGGGCATGATCCAAGGCTACTGCATAGAAAGCCAACGAGAGTGCTGTGGGACCTGTATAAACAGAGCCTCTGCCAGTCTGGACTGAGGGGTTCAGAGAAGGGACACATTGGAGGAAAAATAACTTCAGAGGCAAAACCGTGGAAGCTGAGGTCTGAAGTCAAGAAGCCTCGGGCCAGGACAGTGGACCCACCCAAGCCCATGGAGAGGGTGAGTTTGCCCCAAAGGCAGAGAATGGGCCTTCCACCTCGTTGCAGTGGAAGAGTCATGCCACCTCAGGTCTTGGAGAGAGTGAAGCACGTTCCTTGTGGTTTGGGGAGAGCCTGGCTGCCACCACATGGAGGGGTTGAGCGTGTGCCCCGGAGATGGCAGAGAGCCCGGGTGCGGCCCCAATGCTTGGAGAGGGTGGAGCCGAGAGAAAGGTGGTCTCCCCAATATCCCCCAAGGTTGCATTCAGAGAGAGGCAGGCGTAGGCATTTGGAAAGGGTGGGACTGCCACTTTCTAAAGCCCTGAGGATATGTGACTCTCAGACTTTGAACTCTAATGGACTTTGCCCTGTGGGTTTTCGAAACTGTATGGGTCTGGTGACCCCTGTGTTCCTTCCTCCCTATGGAAATGTGTCTATGTATCCTGTGAATGTTCCTTCTTTGTATGTTGGCAGCAAATAACTTGTCATGAGTTTTCAAAGGTCCAGAGTAAATGGAGAGAATTTTGCCTTAGGACAGACCATGCCTGTAACTGACTTGATGAGATTTTATACTGTCTCCAATTTTGTACTTCATTGTATTGCTACTGAAAGGTTTAAGGATTTCTGATATTGTTATGAAATTAATGTATTTTGTATTTGGGAAAAACATGTCTTTTTTAGGGGCCAGAGGGTGGAATGTGCTGGTTTGAAAGGAAGTATGCCCCCTAAGAAAAGCCATGTTTTAATATGGATCCCATTTCTTAAAGGTAGAATAATCTCTATTCAATGCTGTGTATTTGGGACTGTGATGGGATCATCTCCCTGGTTGATGAGATTTAGTTAAGGACGGTTGTTAAACTGGATTAGGGGATGACATGTCTCCACCCATCTGAGTGGGTCTTGATTAGTTTCTGAAGTCCTATAAAAGAGGAAACATTTTGGAGAATGAGAGACTCAGAGAGAGCAGAGAATGCTGCAGCACCACGATGCAGAGTCCACGAGCCAGCAACCTTTGGAGTTGAAGAAGGGAAGTGCCTCCCGGGGAGCTTCATGAAATAGGAAGCCAGGAGAGAAGGCCAGCAGATGATGCTGTATTTGCCATGTGCCCTTCCAGCTGAGAGAGAAACCCTGAACTTCATCGGCCTTCTTGAACCAAGGTATCTTTCCCTGGATGCCTTTGATTGGACATTACTATAGACTTGTTGTAATGGGGACATTTTCTCGGCCTTAGAACTGTAAACTAGCAACTAATTAAATTCCCCTTTTAAAAGCCATTCCGTTTCTGGTATATTGCAGTCCAGCAGCTAGCAAACTAGAACACATGTAAAATATATTTTCCTCCAATCATGTTATAAGAGAAAAAAGAATTCCAGAAATCCATTTTTATAAATCAAGTTCATTTTCTATTTTTGTTTTTTGCTCATTTTCTAACGAATAAAGTAAATTCACAAGAACCAAATTAAAATAAAGAAACAAATGCTACATTTTAAAAATAGGAAAGCCAGTCCCCAGTCCAGATAAGTCCTGAAACCTACCCCAGCCTCTCCAGAACATCAGATCCATCTCTCTACCCCATATTAGTGACAGACCCTTCCAATATGAAAAAGTTAGAATGGCCATAGCCTAAACACCCCTAAAGAGAGGGATGGAAAGATCAAAGGTGATGGTGCAGTTATACAGAGAAGATAGGATTTAACAAATGAATATGAATGCGGAACCATTAAACTGATATCTTTTTTAGTCTCCGGTATCTTAGAGTAGATAGAAGTAAAAACCTAAAATTGGAAGGGCCATAGTGGCTCAGTGGCAGAGTTCTCGCCTGCCATGCCAGAGACCCAGGTTTGATTTCTGGTGCCTGCCCATGGGGAAAAAAAACCTAAAATTGTGTAATTGGAACCCCTGTAAAACTCTGAAATAGGTTCTACAACTAATTGTAGTGCTGTGCTTTGAAATGTATAGCTTTTTTTGATGTATGTTATTTTTTACAAAACAAAGAAGGAAAAAAAGTCAATTGTGATGATACAAAATATTTAAGCCCTCCAGCCTCCTATATTCTGGAGCAGCTAGGAGGAAAAATATGAGAGGATGGTATGGTAGCCCATGACAAACTCTGGGATTTGTCCTGTAACTACTTGTTGAAGAGTGCTTTGAAAACTATTGCCTTTTTATTTTTTTGCTTTGTGTATATGCTATACTATACAATAAAAAAAGGAAAACATATTTTAAAAAGTAGGAAAGCAAAAGTGTGCTCCAAACAGTTTTCTAAGGAACACCACAACAATATTAACACACGTTGACCATCGAAAGTTTTTACATTAAAGAGAAAGTCCTATCCCATCTTTTTGTAGAATAAATACGTACCTAAAAATGAATTTATCTACAGTTTAGCTGGCAACAAGAGAGCACTACAGAAAGGCTCCACCACAACAATGGGCAAGAAAATGGACTGGAAACACATACAAAATAAAATTATAAAATATTTTAAGTTTAAAATGATAAGTTCTTCTAAAATAATAATAAAACAATTCCATACTTTAAAAAAAATTTTATTGCTAAATCTTACCATCAAACATTCCTTACATGGTGTACAATCAATGGTTCACAATATCATCTCATAGTTGTGTACTCATCACCATAATACTTTTTCAGAATATTTGCATCACTCCAGAGAAAGAAAGAAAAAGAAAAAACTCAAAAAAAAACATACCAATACCCCTCCCTTTCATTGACCACTGTATTTCCATCTACCCAAGTTACTTTAACCTTCATCCTGCTATTATTTGTTTATTTTTTATACATATTTTTTACTCATCTGTCCATACCCTAGATAAAAGGAGCATCAGATACAAGTTTTCATAATCACACAGTCACATTGTAAAAGCTATATCATCATACAATCATCTTCAAGAATCAAGGCTACTGGAACACAGTTCAACAGTCAGGTACTTCTCTCCAGCCATTCCAATACACTATAAACTAAAAAGGAATATCTATATAATGCATAGCATAACTTCTAGGATAACCTCTCAACTCTGCTTTAAATCTCTCAGCCACTGAAACTTTATTTTGTCTCATTTCTCTCCTCCCCCTTTTGGTCAAAAAGGCTTTCTCAATCCCTTGATGCCATTACCTGGAGAGTTACACCATTAGGAGGGCAGTGAGTTCACTTGACAGGTTGGCTTAGAGAGAGAGTCCACATCTGAGCAACAAAAGAGGGTCTCTGGGGGTGACTCTTAGGCTTAATTTTAAGTAGGCTTAGCCTATTCTCTGGAGTATAAGTTTCATAGGGGTGAACCCCAAGATTAAGAGCTCAGCCTATTGATTTGGTTGTCTCCATTGCTCACTAGAATATCAGAAAATTCCCAAATGAACAACTCGAATATTTTTTTTTCCTTTTTCTCCAGTGCCCCAAGGGGACCTTGCAAATATTTCTTTTTTTTTTTCACATGGGCAGGCACCGGGAATCGAACCTGGGTCCTCTGGCATGGCAAGCAAGCATTCTTGTCTGCTGAGCCACCGTGGCCCACCCTTGCAAATAGTTCTTGATTCACTGCCAAAATTACTCTGGGATATATCAAGGCATCACACTAACCTGGACAAACCAACAAGGTCTCACACCCTATTCAAGATTCCATGTACTTATGGTTCAACTAAACTGACCATATCAGTTAAATTAGGAAATGCTCTACCCAAAATATGAATTTTGCACCAAATAAACATCTCTCCCTTTGGTCTCACACAGAACTTGAAGTTTTCAAATATGGACAATAGTATGCTTTACCCTGTATTCTGATATACCTTGTAGTCCTTTCCAGATCAGCTTTTTCATATCTCTACTTGAAGTCAGATCCCTTTTTCAACTTTTTAAAGTTCCTGAATGGGGTACAGCTGACTTTCATAGCTTCAGAGCTCTAATTCTGAGTCTCAGGTGTCACAAACACTCAAAGTTTCTGCGAATGACCAGGTTATAAACAAACAGCTCCATATCTCAGAATTTAGAAATAACAGTTACAACTCATGAATATATTGTGACTGCTGTAAGAGCTTACAATCTAGGAGCCTTTACAATAGGCCACACCCTAATAACCTATGCTCTTGACTTCAGTTCAACAAGTTTTATAGTTAGTCCATATGAATAAGGTATGATAACATTTGTCTTTTTGTTTCTGACCTTTCATTCAACACACTGTCCTTAAGGTTCATTCACCTAGTTACATGCCTCAGAACTTCATTCCTTCTCATAGCCTCTCAGTGGTTGTTGTATGTGTACGCCATACTTCACCCTTCCACTTAGGCCGCCTCCATTCATTGTGTTTTCAGGAACACTGCTGCAAGAGACATCAGTGCTCAAATGTCCACTCAAATCCCCACACTCTGTTCCTACAGGTATATACTGAGCAATGGGGAATCAGGATCATATGGCAAACCCACCTCTAGCCTCCTATGAAACACTGCCCTCCAAGGGGCTGCATCTCTCAGTTTCCCCACTGACAGTGAATAGGTACATCTCTTTCTCAGCATTTTCTCTAGCACTTATTTCTCTCTGTTCATTTTTAAACAGTTTCATTCAAACATTATACAATCCAACCTAAGTTTATAGACATGCCTTCACCACCATAATCTATCTGAAGACATTTCCTTATCTTCCACAAAGAATCCATACCTCTTCCCCATGCCTGCTGTCTACTGACATTTAGCTTTGATCTTTGTTATATATTTGGTCTTTGTTATATTCATGGAAGCATATTACAATGTTACTCTTGACTATAGACCTTAGCTTGCACTGATTGTACTTTTTCCTATATACCATCTATTTTCAATACCCTGTAATACTGAAATTCATTTGTTCTCCCTCATGCAAAAACTTTTTTTTATTTGTACAGTCAATCACCATCATTGTCCACTCTAGGCATTCCTAAATTATACTGTCTCTATCTTTATCCTCTGTCTTTCCTTCTGGTTTTATGCATGCCCCCAGCCTTTCTCCCTCTATTACACTCACATTCAGCTTTAGTCACTGCTTACATTATTGTGCTACAATCAGGTAGCATTGTGCTATCCACTTCTGAATTTTTACAATCAGTCCCGATGCACAATTTGTATTCCTTCAGCACCAACTGCCCAATCTCTGCCCTATTTCCCTCTTCTGATAACCTGTGTTCTTAACTTCAATTCTCTGATTTCACGCATTAATGTTAGTTCATATTAGTGAGACCACACAGTATTTGTCCTTTTGTTTCTGGCTTATTTCACTCAGCATAATGTCCTCAAATTTCATCCACATTGTTACCCACTCTTTTTAATTTCATTTGATATTTTTCCTTAATTGCTTCTGGAAGACCCATGTTTTGCATTTAATGAAGATTTTTCACTCTGAGAAACACATGCCATTATTAAATAATATTAAGACTTTTTTCTGCACTTGAAAGGCTATGTTTATGAAATTACTATAGCAAGAAAAAAAATGCATTTGGGTAACTAGTTTCTTTTGGAAAAATGCTCTCAAATATATGAGTGTATTGAAAGTCAGAAAATATAAAGCAAGGAGAAACTCCCCAATGAGTTTGGGTACTTAAAGAACACTAAGATAACCCATTCAACAAGCATTTATGGAGTGCTTAATTGTGAAAAATATCTATAATCACTTCAGAATTAGCAAGACAGAAATGAAAAAAATGCACAATATAACAGATATATAATATAATACTCCTGCTCCCAGTGTGCTTACTCTTTATTTAGGGAGATAGACAAATATCAAATGATTACAAAATATGGCACATGCTTGATTAGAATAGGCAAGGAGAAGGAACTAGTAATTAAAATAAGAAAAGCATAAAGGTGTTGGCATGAATAATAAGAAATAAGGTTAGAGAAGAAACATGTAGAGTTTAATATGTAGATACCTTTGATTCCAAGTTTTCTTTGTATCTAACAAGCAATGGGAGATCACTGATGAACTTTTAAGCATGGGAGTGGCATGATCAAAGATTTAGAATGACTATTCTAGTAACTTGGACAATCAATGAGAGCTGAGAAGAGATAGAAGCAGAAAGATCATCTAAAAGACTCAGTAACCTAAGTGAGAAATAATGTGTTCTCAGCTAATATGACGAAGGGATAGTTTCAAGAAGTATAAGGTGATAGATTTGTTCAACAGGAATTTGTAGGTGGTTAGTGAGAACTGGGGTAAAGAATAATGCTCAAATATCATGTCTATGCTCAATAGTGTTATGAGTTATCAAATAAAAAAAATAGAAGAACATTTAATTTTGCACAATGAGTTTAAATTGTC
This sequence comes from Tamandua tetradactyla, assembly GCF_023851605.1. Taxonomy (NCBI): domain Eukaryota; kingdom Metazoa; phylum Chordata; class Mammalia; order Pilosa; family Myrmecophagidae; genus Tamandua; species Tamandua tetradactyla. Next base: position 36,089,028 of record NC_135350.1, read on the forward strand.
TGTGAAACAGCCAAGTGGAGATGTGTACTAGAGAGTTGGATGCACAGATTTGAAGCTCAGAAGATCTTTCTAGGCTGGGGTTACCAGTGCACACATGAGAGCTGAAACAAGAAAAGAAAAATGATTAAACTGAAGGAATTATGAGAGAAAAAGAGAAGAAAGCTGAAATGGTCCTACATTTAAAATGTCAGATTAAAAGAGGGCCATCACAGAAAATGAGAAAAATTAGCAAAAGAAGTAGAGTGAAAACTAGGAGAGAACAGTTTGCAGAACACAGGAGAGAGAACAGTTAAGGTAGTAACACTATATAGAATTGTGGTACTAAAACCTGGAACACAGATGGAGGGATTAGCAGTAGGGCAGGAAAAAGAAAAAGAATAACTCTTCTGTGATTATGTGAATACAACAGAAGTGAATATCTATAGATCAACTTGTAGGGGTAAATAAACTTATAGGTGTTTTAGAAAGTAAAACAAAAACAATCTGATACATTTTTCTCAACCACACCTACCTAAAGATGAAACTGTAGTAAGGTTGCACTGTTTCCTATTAGCACAGTAGTTTCTTTGGCAATTCTCAGGTTTGTTCGTTTTCCCTAGCAGTCAGCTACACTCTCAGTGGCCTGCATAAGTTGGTAGTAAACCCCATAATATTTTTCAAATTTGAGATTAATATGTTCTCAGACATTTCCTAACTTTGTGTTTAAACCATGCAGAGAAACCATCTTTTACTTGCTTAACATCACAAGGAAACCATAACTTAGACCAGTGATAAGAAAACCATAACTTAAGCTGATGAAATGTCAATTAACTTCTATCAACCTTCAATAAACATTTATTTATAAACATAAGCCAAAGCATGACCCCAAAACACCTTAGAAGGAGATTTTTGAGAACAGTATCATTAACAAAGAAATCAGTGAGAACTCTTTGTAAATGAGACACTTGGGAGATAAACTTCTTTTCTTCTGTAATGAAATGCTTTTGCATGTGGACAGAGAGGGTCACATCTTTATACTATCCAGAATAGCAACTGTTACCATATTTTCAGAAATTCTGCAGTACTCTAAGGATCAAAGTAATTAATTTTATTAAAGTTTAAAATTTGGTCAGGAGTAGTTAAAAATGAAAAGCAAAAAAGAAATAGAAGCTAGTGATTTTCATAGTATTGCAAAGAAGCCAAGATATCTATCTACTGGGGTTCAGAGAGTCCACAATATTTATTCAATTACTTTTGTTTCAAATAGAATGTTTATTGTTTTGGTTTACATATATTTACTATCCAGTGCAGAGAGAGGAGGGCATGCTGAGTGAGCACATTCAGTACCCTGCAACCCAAAGGTCACCTAAGCGGGTGAGCTGGCAGTCCCTCCAGGCTCGGACACACATGGCATTGCAGTGTCTCCCCTGGAAGCAGGACCTGGCTGAGTCAGAGATGAGGTGGGCTGAACTGACTCACCTCAAAGCCTGCTTCTAGCTCAAGAGAAGCATCTTGAATCTTACTGTGTTATGTACTGAGGTTCCACGTAAAGTTATTCCTTTTTTGATGGCTAAAAAATTACAATTCACTCTTTCATATAAATGGCCATGGCATTCATTTTATTTCAACAGGATATTTTTTGAGAGCTTCATCTTATTTTCATTTTTAGTAGATTCAAAATGTTGTCAATAAGCCCCTTAACCAAATTGGTTAACTTGCCATCCTTTCAAAACAAAACTACTCTCACACTTGTTTATTTCCATATTATTTATTAGGAAAATTATTTGTCCAAACCCATATTAAAGATAAGTACCGATACTAAGATGGAAAGGCAGTCAATGTGACAGCAGAGAATGTGTTGATGCTGCCTGAGAACTGCTGGGAACATGTCAAATAATGAGAATCAAAACTAAATTTGAATCTCTGGCTACTCTTTAAAAACACCCATAATTATTGCTTCTAAGCATCTATTTCCACTGGTACTTTTGCCATCTCTGAAAATTAATTTATCCTCTTTAATAGTTTTTAAATAGTTTTCTATAAAAACTTTACCAATCACCTCACACTGTCAGAACTTTTCTCCCTGTTCTCTATTCAATAGAACACCTTAACTTTCTTATATAGTGCCAATTATACAAGGTTGGCTTTCATACCTATGAACATATATACCCTATATCCTTAAGAGAAACTGAAAACTTCATGAGGAATGTCAATGAATCCTCCACTTAGATCATGACTTTTAAATTATCTTGAAAATAAACTAATAAAAGATTATAAGTATCCTTTCCTTTACATTCTTGAAATTATTACACAAATGTTCCTCATTTACTGTTGAAAATTGTTAGGTTATACAGTATCATTATTGTTGTTGTTCATATATTGACTAAATTTTTAGATATAAACTGAAAAACACAGACTAAGGCCATTTCAATTTTATGTTCTTTCACTCGTATTGAATTCTTGTTTGACGATATATTAGCAGTGTGACCTTAGTCAAGTTATTTGGCCTCTTAATAACTGCTTTCTCACATTTAAAACACGAATAATTGAATTATTATGTGGATTGAGTTCATATCTCTAAGTTATTAAGAAATAAATATCTGAGTTTCATATTTACTTTAAATAGTATGCATGTACTCAAATTGTGACTATCCAAAGGCAGGCTTATAAATCTACAGATTGACAAAATTTACTCATGAAAGTTAAAGACTCCTTTGTTTGAAGCTATTCATACCACATTGTATTTACTGCAAGGGTTGAAAACCTGGTTCACAGCAATTAGACTGCAGACAAGTTAGACGGTCTCCCTCCTCTACAAAAAGGACCTGATAACGCAGAGCAGAGCAAACTGAGAAGCAAAAGCAGAGATGAATGTCTCTGACTTGGGTGACACCTTCGCAGTGTCGGGTCAGGAAAAGTGGTGAAACTAGTGAAAAAAGAAGGAAATTATTTGGGAGCACGTAGCTGGGACTCTTTCCTAACTACCTTTGGTTTCATTTTAATATTTGAGAGAAAATAGATCTTAGTGAAAAACCAGCAAGCAATAAGTGACCGATTTCAATAAATCATATCCCTTTGACCTCTTTGACTCAAGCAGTCTGTGACTTGCTTAATGCTTCTAAACCATTTTACTAGCAGATTTCACATTTTGGTTGATATCTGAAAAATATTAAATATCATCTTATATTTTAGATATAACTTTTATTAATCTGTTTCACATAGTAAATCATATTCACTGTGTTTACCATCATCATATATAGAGAGATGGGTGGATGCTGGCAGAAACATAGCCATGCAAAACTCTTTTCTGCTAAAGGGACTCCTAGATCTCATGAGACAAAAAATCCACAAAAATTAAGGAAGGTTCTACGTTTCCAAGCTTCCTGCTTTAAAGATCAAACCTATCCTGTACCTAAGGATAATTTTGACTACCTAAGTATAACATTATTGACTATACCAGTTACCCAATGCAAAACTATAATTAGAGGCTAATTTTACCCTACAAATCATTATATGCCCATGTTCTATAGAGGTATGTGCTTAGTAATTAAAAACTACTAGCAATAGCAATTAAAAAAGATACATTCTACAAAATGTAATGATGCTTTTCAAAAGTATAAAAGACAACTAGTGGTTTCATAGTGGTTTACAATTTTTAAAGCATTCGCAATCACCATGCTTTCATTCAAAATGGCTTTATTAGAATTACAACCCATTTGAATAGGGTGAACTAATAATTGCTTACATTATCTCCACTCCCTGGAATAGTCTTTCCTTTCTGTTAGTCCTCCAAATTTCACTCAAATATTATCTCTTCCACTAATTTTTTCAGCAGCATTAAGCCACTCTGCTACATCTACTCTCTGAATTCATAATATATTTTGACCTATGATGTGCATTTTGCAATAAAACATGTGACATCACATTACTGCCATCAAAATTTTATTTAACTCTCTTTATATGATTTTAGGAGAATATATCTTCAAATATATTTTGAGTACCTTATGGATAGCATAATCATTCGTAATTCCTGGCATCCTTACAATGGCTTAAGTGCCTTTCAGATGAAGTTATTAGTAAATATTAATTTGTTAGTGTTTTTTATTAAGCACTCTTAATCTGCATCCCAATGAAGAGAGCCAAGAATGATAATGGCTCTATGGCACCTGTTTTCAATTTATTAACTCAAATCATAGATATTTTATTAAAAATCCATTGTGCTATTATGAAGTCATCAGACTATTTTCTCAAAAATTTGATTTTCTGCATAAAAATATCAAATCCTTGCATTTTAAAATAATTCATACATTTTATTGTAAATATGATAAATTATGTAATGATGATCAACATGAAATAGAATTTTCCTACCAAAATATTAGGAGCTGTCTTTAAATATACCAGCCCACAAATAATTCTCAAGTATTACATACATTCTGTTCAAATTATTATTAGGATACATGACAATAACTAACATATTCGGA